>NW_028227276.1:13855658-13880658 GCF_978045245.1 Mus caroli | reverse complement strand
AGACAGAGAGAGACAGAGAGAGACACAGAGAGAGACACAGAGAGAGACATAGATAGAGAGAGAGAGACAGATACAGAGACAGAGAGAGACAGAGAGAGACTCAGAGAGAGTAAGAGAGAGACAGAGAGAGAGACAGAGGGAGAAAGAAAGAGAGACAGAGACAAAGAGAGTGAATGAGAGAGACAGAGAGAGACAGAGAGAGAGACAGAGATAGACCGAGAGAGAGACACAGAGAGAGACAGAGAGAGACAGAGATAGTCAGAGAGAGAGACAGAGATAGACAGAGAGAGAGACATAGATACAGATAGGAGACAAAGAGAAAGAGAAAAAGAGAGACATAGAAAGACAGAGAGAGACAGAGTGAGTGATGGAGAGAGACAGAGAGAGACAGAGAGAGATAGAGATAAAGACAGAGAGACACAGAGAGATAGACAGAGAGAGACACAGAGAGAGACAGAGATAGAGACAGAGAGATATATATAGAGAGACAGAAAGAGACAGAAACAGAGAGACAGAGAGAAACAGAGAGATACAGAGAGAGAGACAGAGAGAGACAGAGAGAAACACAGAGAGAGACAGAGAGAGACACAGAGAGAGACATGGAGAGACACAGAGAGACACAGAGAGAGACAGAGACAGACAGAGAGAGACAGTGAGAGACAGAGAGAGACACAAAGAGAGACAGAGAGAGACACAGAGCGAGACACAGAGAGAGACAGAGAGAGACAGACAGAGACAGAGAGAGACACAGAGAGAGAGACAGAGATAGAGACAGAGAGAGACAGAGAGAGAGACAGAGAGAGACTCAGAGAGATAGAGATAGAGACAGAGAGAGACGGGGAGAGACACTGGGAGAAACAGAGAGAGACAGAGAGAGAGACAGAGAGAGACAGAAATAGAGATAGAGAGAGAAAGAGAGAGAGACAGAGACAAAAAGAATGACTGAGAAATACAGAGAGAGACACAGAGAGAGAGACAGACAGAGACAGAGAGAGATACAGAGAGGGACACAGAGATAGACAGAGGGAGAGACAGAGAAAGAGAAAGAGAGAGACAGAGAGAGAGACAGAGAGAGACAGAAAAGATACAGAGAGAGAGACAGAGAGAGACAGATAGTGAGACAAAGAGAGATGAGAGAGACAGAGAGAGACAGAGAGAGACAGAGAGAGACACAGAGAGAGACAGAGAGAGACACAGAGAGAGACAGAGAGAGAGATACAAGAGAGAGAGACAGAGAGAGACACAGAGAGAGAGACAGAGAGAGACCGAGAGAGAGACAGAGAGAGAGACAGAGAGAGACAGAGATAGTCAGAGAGAGACAGAGATAGACAGAGAGAGAGACATAGATACAGAAAAGAGACAAAGAGAAAGAGACAAAGAGAGACAGAGAAAGACAGAGAGAGACAGAGAGAGAGATGTAGAGAGACAGAGAGAGACACAGAGAGAGACAGATATAGAGACAGAGAGAGAGACAGAGAAAGACACAGAGAGAAACACAGATAGACAGAGAGACAGAGAGAGACAGAGAGAGAGACACAGAGATGACAGAGACATACAGAGAGAGACAAAGAGTGTAGAGAGAGACAGAGAGAGACAGAGAGAAACAGAGAGAGACAGAGAGAGAGACACAGAGAGAGAAAGAAAGAGACAGATAAAGACAGAGTGAGACAAAGAAAGACACAGAGAGACACTGAGAGATATATAGAGAGAGACAGAAAGAGACAGAAACAGACAGAGAGACAGAGAGAAACAGAGAGATACAGAGAGAGAGAGACAGAGAGAGACACAGAGAGAGACAGAGAGAAACACAGAGAGAGACAGAGAGAAACACAGAGAGAGACATTGAGAGACACAGAGAGACACAGAGAGAGACAGAGAGAGAGACAAGACAAAGGGAGTGAATGAGAAAGACAGAGAGAGAGACAGAGAGAGAGAAAGAGATAGACAGAGATAGAGACAAAGAGACACAGAGAGAGACAGAGAGAGACAGAGAGAGGAGAGAGACACAGAGAGACACAGAGAGAGACAGAGAGAGACAGAGAGATAGAGACAGAGAGAGACAAGATAGACAGAGATAGAGAGAAAGAGACAGAGAGAGAGACAGAGACAGAAACAGAGAGAGACTGAGAGAGACACAGAGAGAGACACAGAGAGACACAGAGAGAGACAGAGAGAGAGAGAGAGAGAGAGAGAGAGAGAGAGAGATAGACAGAGATAGAGAGAAAGAGACACAGAGAGAGACAGAGAGAGATAGAGAAAGAAGGAGAGAGTAAGAAATAGAGACAGAGAGAGACAGAGAGAGAGACAGAGAGAGAGAGACAGAGAGAGAAACAGAGAGAGACAGAGAGAGACAGAGATAGAGAGTGAGACACAGGGAGAAACACAGAGAGACAAGGCTAGACAGAGAGATACACAGAAAGAGACAGAGAGAGACATAGAGACAGAGAAAGACAGGGAGAGACAGAGAGAGAGACAGAGAGAAATAGAGATAGAGACAGAGAGACACAGAGAGATAGACAGAGAGAGACACAGAGAGAGACAGAGATAGAGACAGAGAGAGACACAGAGAGAGACAGCGAAAGAGACAGAGAGAGACAGAGAGAGAGACAGAGAGAGACACAAAGAGAGACATAGATATAGAGAGAGAGACAGATACAGAGACAGAGAGAGACAGAGAGAGACTCAGAGAGAGTAAGAGAGAGACACAGAGAGAGACAGAGGGAGAAAGAAAGAGAGACAGAGACAAAGAGAGTGAATGAGAGAGACAGAGAGAGAGACAGAGATAGACCGAGAGAGAGACAAAGAGAGAGAGACAGAGAGAGACAGAGATAGTCAGAGAGAGAGACAGAGATAGACAGAGAGAGAGACAGAGATACAGAAAAGAGACAAAGAGAAAGAGACAAAGAGAGACATAGAAAGACAGAGAGAGAGATGTAGAGATACAGAGAGAGACACAGAGATGACAGAGACATACAGAGAGAGACAAAGAGTAGAGAGAGACAGAGAGAGACAGAGAGAAACAGAGAGAGACAGAGAGAGAGAGACACAGAGAGAGAAAGAAAGAGACAGATAGAGACAGAGTGAGACAAAGAAAGACACAGAGAGAGACTGAGAGATATATAGAGAGAGACAGAAAGAGACAGAAACAGACAGAGAGACAGAGAGAAACAGAGAGATACAGAGAGAGAGACAGAGAGAGACAGAGAGAGACACAGAGAGAGACAGAGAGAAACACAGAGAGAGACAGAGAGAAACACAGAGAGAGACATTGAGAGACACAGAGAGACACAGAGAGACACAGAGAGAGACAGAGAGAGACAGAGAGAGACAGAGAGAGACAGTGAGAGACAGAGAGAGACACAAAGAGAGACAGAGAGACACAGAGAGAGACACAGAGAGAGACAGAGAGAGACAGACAGAGACAGAGAGAGACACAGAGAGAGAGACAGAGATAGAGACAGAGAGAGACACAGAGAGAGACAAGACATACAGAGAGAGACAGTGAGAGACAGAGAGAGACACAAAGAGAGACAGAGAGAGACACAGAGAGAGACAGAGAGAGACACAGAGATGACAGAGAGAGAGATACAAGAGAGAGAGACAGAGAGAGACAGAGAGAGAGAGACAGAGAGAGACCGAAAGAGAGACAGAGAGAGACAGAGATAGTCAGAAAGAGACAGAGATAGACAGAGAGAGAGACATAGATACAGAAAATTGACAAAGAGAAAGAGACAAAGAGAGACAGAGAAAGACAGAGAGAGACAGAGAGAGAGATGTAGAGAGACAGAGAGAGACACAGAGAGAGACAGATATAGAGACAGAGAGAGACAGAGAGAGACAGTGAGAGACAGAGAGAGACACAAAGAGAGACAGAGAGAGACACAGAGAGAGACACAGACAGAGACAGAGAGAAACAGACAGAGACAGAGAGAGACACAGAGAGAGAGACAGAGATAGAGACAGAGAGAGACAGTGAGAGACAGAGAGAGACACAAAGAGAGACAGAGAGAGACACAGAGAGAGACAGAGAGAGACACAGACAGAGACAGAGAGAGAGATACAAGAGAGAGAGACAGAGAGAGACAGAGAGAGAGAGACAGAGAGAGACCGAAAGAGAGACAGAGAGAGACAGAGATAGTCAGAAAGAGACAGAGATAGACAGAGAGAGAGACATAGATACAGAAAATTGACAAAGAGAAAGAGACAAAGAGAGACAGAGAAAGACAGAGAGAGACAGAGAGAGAGATGTAGAGAGACAGAGACAGACACAGAGAGAGACACTGAGAGAGACAGAGAGAGACAGACAGAGACAGAGAGAGACACACAGAGAGAGACAGAGATAGAGACAGAGAGAGACAGAGAGAGAGACAGAGAGAGACTCAGAGAGATAGAGATAGAGACAGAGAGAGACGGGGAGAGACACTGGGAGAAACAGAGAGAGACAGAGAGAGAGACAGAGAGAGACAGAAATAGAGATAGAGAGAGACAGAGAGAGAGACAGAGACAAAGAGAATGACTGAGAAATACAGAGAGAGACACAGAGAGAGAGACAGAGACAGACAGAGACAGAGAGAGATACAGTGAGGGACACAGAGATAGACAGAGGGAGAGACAGAGAAAGAGAAAGAGAGAGACAGAGAGAGAGACAGAGAGAGACAGAAAAGAGACAGAGAGAGACAGAGAGAGACAGAGAGAGACAGAGAGAGACAGATAGTGAGACAAAGAGAGATGAGAGAGACAGAGAGAGACAGAGAAAAAAAGAGAGAGACAGAGAGAGAGACAGAGAGCGACAAAGAAAGAAACAGAGATAGACGGAGAGAGACAGAGAGAGAGACAGAAAGAGACAGAGAGAGACACAGAGAGAGACAGAGAGAGACACAGAGAGAGACAGAGAGAGAGATACAAGAGAGAGAGACAGAGAGAGACAGAGAGAGAGACAGAGAGAGACCGAGAGAGAGACAGAGAGAGAGACAGAGAGAGACAGAGATAGTCAGAGAGAGACAGAGATAGACAGAGAGAGAGACATAGATACAGAAAAGAGACATAGAGAAAGAGACAAAGAGAGACAGAGAAAGACAGAGAGAGACAGAGAGAGAGATGTAGAGAGACAGAGAGAGACACAGAGAGAGACAGATATATGGACAGAGAGAGACAGAGAAAGACACAGAGAGAAACACAGAGAGACAGAGAGACAGAGAGAGACAGAGAGAGAGACACAGAGATGACAGAGACATAAAGAGAGAGACAAAGAGAGTAGAGAGAGTCAGAGAGAGACAGAGAGAAACAGAGAGAGACAGAGAGAGAGAGACACAGAGAGAAACACAGAGAGACAGAGAGACAGAGAGAGACAGAGAGAGAGACTGAGAGATATATAGAGAGAGACAGAAAGAGACAGAAACAGACAGAGAGACAGAGAGAAACAGAGAGATACAGAGAGAGAGACAGAGAGAGACACAGAGAGAGACAGAGAGAAACACAGAGAGAGACAGAGAGAAACACAGAGAGAGACATTGAGAGACACAGAGAGACATAGAGAGAGACAGAGAGAGACAGAGACAGACAGAGAGAGACAGTGAGAGACAGAGAGAGACACAAAGAGAGACAGAGAGAGACACAGAGAGAGACACAGAGAGAGACAGAGAGAAACAGACAGAGACAGAGTAAGACACAGAGAGAGAGACAGAGATAGAGACAGAGAGAGACAGAGAGAGAGACAGAGAGAGACGGGGAGAGATAGAGATAGAGACAGAGAGAGATGGGGAGAGACACTGGGAGAAACAGAGAGAGACAGAGAGAGAGACAGAGACAAATAGAATGACTGAGAAATACAGAGAGAGACACACAGAGAGAGACAGAGAGAGACAAAGAGAGAAACAGAGAAAAAGACAGAGACAGAGAGAGACAGAGAGAGATACAGAGAGAGACACAGAGATAGACAGAGGGAGAGACAGAGAAAGAGAAAGAGAGAGACAGAGAGAGAGACAGAGAGAGACAGAGAGAGAAAGAGAGAGACAGAGACAGACAGAAAGAGACAGAGAGAGACAGATAGTGAGACAAAGAGAGATGAGAGAGACAGAGAGAGACAGAGAGAGACAGAGAGAGACAGAGAGAGACACAGAGAGAGACAGAGAGAGACACAGAGAGACACAGAGAGAGAGACAGAGAGAGAGAGAGACAGAGAGAGAGACAGAGATAGACAGAGATAGAGAGAAAGAGACACAGAGAGAGACAGAGAGAGACAGAGAAAGAAGGAAAGAGTAAGAGATAGAGACAGAGAGAGACAGAGAGAGAGACAGAGAGAGAAACAGAGAGAGACAGAGAGAGACAGAGATAGAGAGTGAGACACAGGGAGAAACACAGAGAGACAAGGCTAGACAGAGAGATACACAGAAAGAGACAGAGAGAGACATAGAGACAGAGAAAGACAGGGAGAGACAGAGAGAGAGACAGAGAGAGATAGAGATAGAGACAGAGAGACACAGAGAGATAGACAGAGAGAGACACAGAGAGAGACAGAGAAAGAGACAGAGAGAGACACAGAGAGAGACAGCGAAAGAGACAGAGAGAGACAGAGAGAGAGACAGAGAGAGACACAGAGAGAGACATAGATATATAGAGAGAGACAGATACAGAGACAGAGAGAGACAGAGAGAGACTCAGAGAGAGTAAGAGAGAGACAGAGAGAGAGACAGAAGGAGAAAGAAAGAGAGACAGAGACAAAGAGAGTGAATGAGAGAGACAGAGAGAGACAGAGAGAGAGACAGAGATAGACCGAGAGAGAGACAAAGAGAGAGAGACAGAGAGAGACAGAGATAGTCAGAGAGAGAGACAGAGATAGACAGAGAGAGAGACAGAGATACAGAAAAGAGACAAAGAGAAAGAGACAAAGAGAGACATAGAAAGACAGAGAGAGAGATGTAGAGAGACAGAGAGAGACACAAAGAGATAGAGATAGAGACAGAGAGACACAGAGAGATAGACAGAGAGAGACACAGAGAGAGACAGAGATAGAGACAGAGAGATATATAGAGAGAGACAGAAAGAGACAGAAACAGACAGAGAGACAGAGAGAAACAGAGAGATACAGAGAGAGAGACAGAGAGAGACAGAGAGAAACACAGAGAGAGACAGAGAGAGACACAGAGAGAGACATGGAGAGACACAGAGAGACACAGAGAGAGACAGAGACAGACAGAGAGAGACAGTGAGAGACAGAGAGAGACACAAAGAGAGACAGAGAGAGACACAGAGAGAGACAGAGAGAGACAAACAGAGACAGAGAGAGACACAGAGAGAGAGACAGAGATAGAGACAGAGAGAGACACAGAGAGAGACAAGACATACAGAGAGAGACAGTGAGAGACAGAGAGAGACACAAAGAGAGACAGAGAGAGACACAGAGAGAGACAGAGAGAGACACAGAGAGAGACAGAGAGAGAGATACAAGAGAGAGAGACAGAGAGAGACAGAGAGAGAGAGACAGAGAGAGACCGAGAGAGAGACAGAGAGAGACAGAGATAGTCAGAAAGAGACAGAGATAGACAGAGAGAGACATAGATACAGAAAATTGACAATGAGAAAGAGACAAAGAGAGACAGAGAAAGACAGAGAGAGACAGAGAGAGATGTAGAGAGACAGAGAGAGACACAGAGAGAGACAGATATAGAGACAGAGAGAGACAGAGAAAGACACAGAGAGAAACACAGAGAGACAGAGAGACAGAGAGATACAGAGAGACACAGAGATGACAGAGACATACAGAGAGAGACAAAGAGTAGAGAGAGACAGAGAGAGACAGAGAGAAACAGAGAGAGACAGAGAGAGAGAGACACAGAGAGAGAAAGAAAGAGACAGATAGAGACAGAGTGAGACAAAGAAAGACACAGAGAGAGACTGAGAGATATATAGAGAAAGACAGAAAGAGACAGAAACAGACAGAGAGACAGAGAGAAACAGAGAGATACAGAGAGAGAGACAGAGAGAGACACAGAGAGAGACAGAGAGAAACACAGAGAGAGACAGAGAGAAACACAGAGAGAGACATTGAGAGACACAGAGAGACATAGAGAGAGACAGAGGGAGACAGAGACAGACAGAGAGAGACAGTGAGAGACAGAGAGAGACACAAAGAGAGACAGAGAGAGACACAGAGAGAGACACAGAGAGAGACAGAGAGAAACAGACAGAGACAGAGAGAGACACACAGAGAGAGACAGAGATAGAGACAGAGAGAGACAGAGAGAGAGACAGAGAGACAGAGAGAGACAGAGAGAGACACAGAGAGAGACAGAGATAGTCAGAGAGAGACAGAGATAGACAGAGAGAGACATAGATACAGAAAAGAGACAAAGAGAGAGAGACAAAGAGAGACAGAGAAAGACAGAGAGAGACAGAGAGAGAGACGGAGAGAGACAGAGAGAGAAAGAGAGAGACACATATAGAGACAGAGAGAGACAGAGAAAGACACAGAGAGAAACACAGAGAGAAGAGAGAGAGAGACAGAGAGTCAGAGAGAGACAGAGAGAGAGACAGAGAGAGACACAGAGATGACAGAGACATACAGAGAGAGACAAAGAGAGCAGAGAGAGACAGAGAGAGACAGAGAGAGAGACAGAGAGAGAGACAGAGAAAAAGAAAGAGAGAGACAGAGAGAGACAGAGAGAGACAGAAAAGAGACAGAGAGAGAGACAGAGACAGACAGAGAGAGACAGACTGAGACAGATAGAGAGACAGAGAGAGACACAGAGAGAGACAGAGAGAGACAGAGAGATACGAGGGAGACAGAGAGAGAAAGAGAGAGACAGAGAGAGACAGAGAGAGAAAGAGAGAGAGACAGAGAGACACAAAGAAAGAAACGAGATAGACGGAGAGAGACAGAGAGAGAGACAGAGAGAGACACAGAGAGACACAGAGAGAGACAGAGAGAGACACAGAGAGAGACAGAGAGAGAGATACAGAGAGAGAGACAGAGAGAGAGAGAGAGAGAGAGACACAAAGAAAGAAACAGAGATAGACGGAGAAAGACAGAGAGAGAGACAGAGAGAGACACAGAGAGACACAGAGAGACACAGAGAGAGACAGAGAGAGACACACAGAGAGACAGAGAGAGATACAGAGAGAGAGACAGAGAGAGCGAGAGACAGAGAGAGACAGAGAGAGACAGAGATAGAGAAACAGAGACACACAGAGAGACAGAGAGAGACAGAGACAAAGAGAGAGACAGAGACAGAGTGAGAGAGACTGAGAGAGACAGAGAGACAAACAGAGAGCGACAGAGACTAAGAGAGAGACAAGAGAGACACAGATAGAAACAGAGAGAGACAGAAAGAGAGACAGAGAGAGTGATAGACACAGACAGAGACACAGAGAGAGATAGAGAGAGAGTTAGACAGAGAGGGTCAAAGAGAGAGACAGAGATAGACAAAGAGAGAGACAGACAGAGACAGAGACAAAGAGAGAGACAGAGAGAGACAGAGACAAAGTGAGAGAGACTGAGAGACAGAGAGAGACAGAGAGACAGAGAGAGACAATGAGAGACAGAGAGAGACACAGGGGAGACAGAGAGAGACAGAGAGAGACAGAGAGAGAGACAGAGAGAGACAGAGAAAGAGAGATAGAAAGACAGAGACACAGAGATACACAAGAGAGACACAGAGAGAGACAGAGACTAACAGAGAGACAGAGACAGAGTGAGAGTGACTGAGAGAGACTAGAGACCGACAGAGAGAAACAGAAGCAAATACAGAAACTGAGAGAGATAGAGATAGAGACAGAGAGAGACAGAGAGAGAGACAGAGAGAGTGATAGAGAGACACAGAGAGAGACACAGAGAGAGATAGAGAGAAGTAGACAAAGAGAGACAAAGAGAGAGACAGAGAGAGAGACAGAGAAGAAAGAGAGAGATACAGAGAGAGACAGAGAAAGATTCAGAGATACAGAGAAAGACAGAGAGAGAGAGAGACAGAGAGAGACAGAAAAGAGACAAAGAGAGAGAGACAGAGAGAGACAGAGAAAGAGAGAGAGCAACAGAGAGAGATAGAGAGAGACATACAGAGAGAGACATAGAGAGACAGAGAGAGACACAGGGAGAGACAGAGAGAGACAGAGAGAGACAAAGAGAGAAACAGAGAGAGACAGAGAGAGAGACAGCGAAGACAGAAAGAGACAGAGAAATACAGAGAGAAACAGAAAGAGAAAGAGAGAGACAGAGAGAGACACAGAGAGACACAGAGAGAGGAAGAGAGAGACAGAGAGAGAGAGACAGTGACAAAGAGAGAGACAGAGAAAGACAGAGAGAGACAGAGAAAGAGACAGAGAGAGATATAGAGAGACAGAGAGAGACACAGAAGAGACAAAGAGAGATACAGAGAGAGATAGAGAGAGAGTGAGAGAGACAGAAAGAGAGACAGAGAGATCCAGAAAGAGACAAAGAGTGACAGAGAAAGACAAATAGAGGCAGAGATAGATAAAGAAAGACAGAGAGAGAGAGACAGAGAGAGAGACAGAGAGAGACAGACAGAGACAGAGAGTGGCAGAGAGAGACAGAGAGACACAGAGAGAGACAGAGAGAGACAGAGAAAGAGACAAAGAGAGAGAGACAGAGAAAGAGAGAGAGCGACAGAGAGAGATAGAGAGAGACATACAGAGAGAGACATAGAGAGACAGAGAGAGACAGAGAGAGACACAGAGAGACAGAGAGAGACAGAGAGAGACACAGAGAGACACAGAGAGACACAGAGAGAGGAAGAGAGAGACAGAGAGAGAGAGACAAAGAGAGAGACAGAGAAAGAGACAGAGAGAGAGATAGAGAGACAGAGAGAGACACAGATAGAGACAAAGAGAGAGACAGAGAGAGATAGAGAGAGAGTGAGAGAGACAGAAAGAGAGACAGAGAGAGACAGAGATAGAGATAGAGAGAGACATATAGAGAGACAGAGAGAGACATAGAGAGAGACATAGAGAGAGTGAGAGAGACAGAAAGAGAGAGAGACAGAGAGAGAGACAGAGAGAGACAGAGAGAGACACAAAGAGAGACAGAGAGAGACACAGAGAGAGACAGAGAGAGACACAGAGAGAGACAGAGAGAGAGATACAAGAGAGAGAGACAGAGAGAGACAGAGAGAGAGAGACAGAGAGAGACCGAAAGAGAGACAGAGAGAGACAGAGATAGTCAGAAAGAGACAGAGATAGACAGAGAGAGAGACATAGATACAGAAAATTGACAAAGAGAAAGAGACAAAGAGAGACAGAGAAAGACAGAGAGAGACAGAGAGAGAGATGTAGAGAGACAGAGACAGACACAGAGAGAGACACTGAGAGAGACAGAGAGAGACAGACAGGGACAGAGAGAGACACAGAGAGAGAGACAGAGATAGAGACAGAGAGAGACAGTGAGAGACAGAGAGAGACACAAAGAGAGACAGAGAGAGACACAGAGAGAGACAGAGAGAGACACAGAGAGAGACAGAGAGAGAGATACAAGAGAGAGAGACAGAGAGAGACAGAGAGAGAGAGACAGAGAGAGACCGAAAGAGAGACAGAGAGAGACAGAGATAGTCAGAAAGAGACAGAGATAGACAGAGAGAGAGACATAGATACAGAAAATTGACAAAGAGAAAGAGACAAAGAGAGACAGAGAAAGACAGAGAGAGACAGAGAGAGAGAGATGTAGAGAGACAGAGACAGACACAGAGAGAGACACTGAGAGAGACAGAGAGAGACAGACAGAGACAGAGAGAGACACACAGAGAGAGACAGAGATAGAGACAGAGAGAGACAGAGAGAGAGACAGAGAGAGACTCAGAGAGATAGAGATAGAGACAGAGAGAGACGGGGAGAGACACTGGGAGAAACAGAGAGAGACAGAGAGAGAGACAGAGAGAGACAGAAATAGAGATAGAGAGAGACAGAGAGAGAGACAGAGACAAAGAGAATGACTGAGAAATACAGAGAGAGACACAGAGAGAGAGACAGAGACAGACAGAGACAGAGAGAGATACAGTGAGGGACACAGAGATAGACAGAGGGAGAGACAGAGAAAGAGAAAGAGAGAGACAGAGAGAGAGACAGAGAGAGACAGAAAAGAGACAGAGAGAGACAGAGAGAGACAGAGAGAGACAGAGAGAGACAGATAGTGAGACAAAGAGAGATGAGAGAGACAGAGAGAGACAGAGAAAAAAAGAGAGAGACAGAGAGAGAGACAGAGAGCGACAAAGAAAGAAACAGAGATAGACGGAGAGAGACAGAGAGAGAGACAGAAAGAGACAGAGAGAGACACAGAGAGAGACAGAGAGAGACACAGAGAGAGACAGAGAGAGAGATACAAGAGAGAGAGACAGAGAGAGACAGAGAGAGAGAGACAGAGAGAGACCGAGAGAGAGACAGAGAGAGAGACAGAGAGAGACAGAGATAGTCAGAGAGAGACAGAGATAGACAGAGAGAGAGACATAGATACAGAAAAGAGACATAGAGAAAGAGACAAAGAGAGACAGAGAAAGACAGAGAGAGACAGAGAGAGAGATGTAGAGAGACAGAGAGAGACACAGAGAGAGACAGATATATGGACAGAGAGAGACAGAGAAAGACACAGAGAGAAACACAGAGAGACAGAGAGACAGAGAGAGACAGAGAGAGAGACACAGAGATGACAGAGACATAAAGAGAGAGACAAAGAGAGTAGAGAGAGTCAGAGAGAGACAGAGAGAAACAGAGAGAGACAGAGAGAGAGAGACACAGAGAGAAACACAGAGAGACAGAGAGACAGAGAGAGACAGAGAGAGAGACTGAGAGATATATAGAGAGAGACAGAAAGAGACAGAAACAGACAGAGAGACAGAGAGAAACAGAGAGATACAGAGAGAGAGACAGAGAGAGACACAGAGAGAGACAGAGAGAAACACAGAGAGAGACAGAGAGAAACACAGAGAGAGACATTGAGAGACACAGAGAGACATAGAGAGAGACAGAGAGAGACAGAGACAGACAGAGAGAGACAGTGAGAGACAGAGAGAGACACAGAGACAGAGAGAGACACAGAGAGAGACACAGAGAGAGACAGAGAGAAACAGACAGAGACAGAGTAAGACACAGAGAGAGAGACAGAGATAGAGACAGAGAGAGACAGAGAGAGAGACAGAGAGAGACGGGGAGAGATAGAGATAGAGACAGAGAGAGACGGGGAGAGACACTGGGAGAAACAGAGAGAGACAGAGAGAGAGACAGAGACAAATAGAATGACTGAGAAATACAGAGAGAGACACACAGAGAGAGACAGAGAGAGACAAAGTGAGAAACAGAGAAAAAGACAGAGACAGAGAGAGACAGAGAGAGATACAGAGAGAGACACAGAGATAGACAGAGGGAGAGACAGAGAAAGAGAAAGAGAGAGACAGAGAGAGAGACAGAGAGAGACAGAGAGAGAAAGAGAGAGACAGAGACAGACAGAAAGAGACAGAGAGAGACAGATAGTGAGACAAAGAGAGATGAGAGAGACAGAGAGAGACAGAGAGAGACAGAGAGAGACAGAGAGAGACACAGAGAGAGACAGAGAGAGACACAGAGAGACACAGAGAGAGAGACAGAGAGAGAGAGACAGAGAGAGAGACAGAGATAGACAGAGATAGAGAGAAAGAGACACAGAGAGAGACAGAGAGAGACAGAGAAAGAAGGAAAGAGTAAGAGATAGAGACAGAGAGAGACAGAGAGAGAGACAGAGAGAGAAACAGAGAGAGACAGAGAGAGACAGAGATAGAGAGTGAGACACAGGGAGAAACACAGAGAGACAAGGCTAGACAGAGAGATACACAGAAAGAGACAGAGAGAGACATAGAGACAGAGAAAGACAGGGAGAGACAGAGAGAGAGACAGAGAGAGATAGAGATAGAGACAGAGAGACACAGAGAGATAGACAGAGAGAGACACAGAGAGAGACAGAGATAGAGACAGAGAGAGACACAGAGAGAGACAGCGAAAGAGACAGAGAGAGACAGAGAGAGAGACAGAGAGAGACACAGAGAGAGACATAGATATATAGAGAGAGACAGATACAGAGACAGAGAGAGACAGAGAGAGACTCAGAGAGAGTAAGAGAGAGACAGAGAGAGAGACAGAAGGAGAAAGAAAGAGAGACAGATACAAAGAGAGTGAATGAGAGAGACAGAGAGAGACAGAGAGAGAGACAGAGATAGACCGAGAGAGAGACAAAGAGAGAGAGACAGAGAGAGACAGAGATAGTCAGAGAGAGAGACAGAGATAGACAGAGAGAGAGACAGAGATACAGAAAAGAGACAAAGAGAAAGAGACAAAGAGAGACATAGAAAGACAGAGAGAGAGATGTAGAGAGACAGAGAGAGACACAAAGAGATAGAGATAGAGACAGAGAGACACAGAGAGATAGACAGAGAGAGACACAGAGAGAGACAGAGATAGAGACAGAGAGATATATAGAGAGAGACAGAAAGAGACAGAAACAGACAGAGAGACAGAGAGAAACAGAGAGATACAGAGAGAGAGACAGAGAGAGACAGAGAGAAACACAGAGAGAGACAGAGAGAGACACAGAGAGAGACATGGAGAGACACAGAGAGACACAGAGAGAGACAGAGACAGACAGAGAGAGACAGTGAGAGACAGAGAGAGACACAAAGAGAGACAGAGAGAGACACAGAGAGAGACAGAGAGAGACAAACAGAGACAGAGAGAGACACAGAGAGAGAGACAGAGATAGAGACAGAGAGAGACACAGAGAGAGACAAGACATACAGAGAGAGACAGTGAGAGACAGAGAGAGACACAAAGAGAGACAGAGAGAGACACAGAGAGAGACAGAGAGAGACACAGAGAGAGACAGAGAGAGAGATACAAGAGAGAGAGACAGAGAGAGACAGAGAGAGAGAGACAGAGAGAGACCGAGAGAGAGACAGAGAGAGACAGAGATAGTCAGAAAGAGACAGAGATAGACAGAGAGAGACATAGATACAGAAAATTGACAATGAGAAAGAGACAAAGAGAGACAGAGAAAGACAGAGAGAGACAGAGAGAGATGTAGAGAGACAGAGAGAGACACAGAGAGAGACAGATATAGAGACAGAGAGAGACAGAGAAAGACACAGAGAGAAACACAGAGAGACAGAGAGACAGAGAGATACAGAGAGACACAGAGATGACAGAGACATACAGAGAGAGACAAAGAGTAGAGAGAGACAGAGAGAGACAGAGAGAAACAGAGAGAGACAGAGAGAGAGAGACACAGAGAGAGAAAGAAAGAGACAGATAGAGACAGAGTGAGACAAAGAAAGACACAGAGAGAGACTGAGAGATATATAGAGAAAGACAGAAAGAGACAGAAACAGACAGAGAGACAGAGAGAAACAGAGAGATACAGAGAGAGAGACAGAGAGAGACACAGAGAGAGACAGAGAGAAACACAGAGAGAGACAGAGAGAAACACAGAGAGAGACATTGAGAGACACAGAGAGACATAGAGAGAGACAGAGGGAGACAGAGACAGACAGAGAGAGACAGTGAGAGACAGAGAGAGACACAAAGAGAGACAGAGAGAGACACAGAGAGAGACACAGAGAGAGACAGAGAGAAACAGACAGAGACAGAGAGAGACACACAGAGAGAGACAGAGATAGAGACAGAGAGAGACAGAGAGAGAGACAGAGAGACAGAGAGAGACAGAGAGAGACACAGAGAGAGACAGAGATAGTCAGAGAGAGACAGAGATAGACAGAGAGAGACATAGATACAGAAAAGAGACAAAGAGAGAGAGACAAAGAGAGACAGAGAAAGACAGAGAGAGACAGAGAGAGAGACGGAGAGAGACAGAGAGAGAAAGAGAGAGACACATATAGAGACAGAGAGAGACAGAGAAAGACACAGAGAGAAACACAGAGAGAAGAGAGAGAGAGACAGAGAGTCAGAGAGAGACAGAGAGAGAGACAGAGAGAGACACAGAGATGACAGAGACATACAGAGAGAGACAAAGAGAGCAGAGAGAGACAGAGAGAGACAGAGAGAGAGACAGAGAGAGAGACAGAGAAAAAGAAAGAGGGAGACAGAGAGAGACAGAGAGAGACAGAAAAGAGACAGAGAGAGAGACAGAGACAGACAGAGAGAGACAGACTGAGACAGATAGAGAGACAGAGAGAGACACAGAGAGAGACAGAGAGAGACAGAGAGATACGAGGGAGACAGAGAGAGAAAGAGAGAGACAGAGAGAGACAGAGAGAGAAAGAGAGAGAGACAGAGAGACACAAAGAAAGAAACGAGATAGACGGAGAGAGACAGAGAGAGAGACAGAGAGAGACACAGAGAGACAAAGAGAGAGACAGAGAGAGACACAGAGAGAGACAGAGAGAGAGATACAGAGAGAGAGACAGAGAGAGAGAGACAGAGAGACACAAAGAAAGAAACAGAGATAGACGGAGAAAGACAGAGAGAGAGACAGAGAGAGACACAGAGAGACACAGAGAGACACAGAGAGAGACAGAGAGAGACACACAGAGAGACAGAGAGAGAGATACAGAGAGAGAGACAGAGAGAGCGAGAGACAGAGAGAGACAGAGAGAGACAGAGATAGAGAAACAGAGACACACAGAGAGACAGAGAGAGACAGAGACAAAGAGAGAGACAGAGACAGAGTGAGAGAGACTGAGAGAGACAGAGAGACAAACAGAGAGCGACAGAGACTAAGAGAGAGACAAGAGAGACACAGATAGAAACAGAGAGAGACAGAAAGAGAGACAGAGAGAGTGATAGACACAGACAGAGACACAGAGAGAGATAGAGAGAGAGTTAGACAGAGAGGGTCAAAGAGAGAGACAGAGATAGACAAAGAGAGAGACAGACAGAGACAGAGACAAAGAGAGAGACAGAGAGAGACAGAGACAAAGTGAGAGAGACTGAGAGACAGAGAGAGACAGAGAGACAGAGAGAGACAATGAGAGACAGAGAGAGACACAGGGGAGACAGAGAGAGACAGAGAGAGACAGAGAGAGAGACAGAGAGAGACAGAGAAAGAGAGATAGAAAGACAGAGACACAGAGATACACAAGAGAGACACAGAGAGAGACAGAGACAAACAGAGAGACAGAGACAGAGTGAGAGTGACTGAGAGAGACTAGAGACCGACAGAGAGAAACAGAAGCAAATACAGAAACTGAGAGAGATAGAGATAGAGACAGAGAGAGACAGAGAGAGAGACAGAGAGAGTGATAGAGAGACACAGAGAGAGACACAGAGAGAGATAGAGAGAAGTAGACAAAGAGAGACAAAGAGAGAGACAGAGAGAGAGACAGAGAAGAAAGAGAGAGATACAGAGAGAGACAGAGAAAGATTCAGAGATACAGAGAAAGACAGAGAGAGAGAGAGACAGAGAGAGACAGAAAAGAGACAAAGAGAGAGAGACAGAGAGAGACAGAGAAAGAGAGAGAGCAACAGAGAGAGATAGAGAGAGACATACAGAGAGAGACATAGAGAGACAGAGAGAGACACAGGGAGAGACAGAGAGAGACAGAGAGAGACAAAGAGAGAAACAGAGAGAGAGACAGAGAGAGAGACAGCGAAGACAGAAAGAGACAGAGAAATACAGAGAGAAACAGAAAGAGAAAGAGAGAGACAGAGAGAGACACAGAGAGACACAGAGAGAGGAAGAGAGAGACAGAGAGAGAGAGACAGAGACAAAGAGAGAAACAGAGAAAGACAGAGAGAGACAGAGAAAGAGACAGAGAGAGATATAGAGAGACAGAGAGAGACACAGAAGAGACAAAGAGAGATACAGAGAGAGATAGAGAGAGAGTGAGAGAGACAGAAAGAGAGACAGAGAGATCCAGAAAGAGACAAAGAGTGACAGAGAAAGACAAATAGAGGCAGAGATAGATAAAGAAAGACAGAGAGAGAGAGACAGAGAGAGAGACAGAGAGAGACAGACAGAGACAGAGAGTGGCAGAGAGAGACAGAGAGACACAGAGAGAGACAGAGAGAGACAGAGAAAGAGACAAAGAGAGAGAGACAGAGAAAGAGAGAGAGCGACAGAGAGAGATAGAGAGAGACATACAGAGAGAGACATAGAGAGACAGAGAGAGACAGAGAGAGACACAGAGAGACAGAGAGAGACACAGAGAGACACAGAGAGACACAGAGAGACACAGAGAGAGGAAGAGAGAGACAGAGAGAGAGAGACAAAGAGAGAGACAGAGAAAGAGACAGAGAGAGAGATAGAGAGACAGAGAGAGACACAGATAGAGACAAAGAGAGAGACAGAGAGAGATAGAGAGAGAGTGAGAGAGACAGAAAGAGAGACAGAGAGAGACAGAGATAGAGATAGAGAGAGACATATAGAGAGACAGAGAGAGACATAGAGAGAGACATAGAGAGAGTGAGAGAGACAGAAAGAGAGAGAGACAGAGAGAGAGACAGAGAGAGACAGAAACAGAGTGAGATTGACTGAGTGAGACAGAAAGAGAGAAAGAGATAGAGACCGAGAGAGACAGAGAGAGACACAGAGAGGAAAGAGAGAGACAGAGAGAGAGACAGAAAGAGAGACAGAGAGAGAAAGAGAGAGACAGAGAGAGAAAAAGAGAGAGACATAGAGAGACAGAGATAGAGAGTCAGACACAGGGAGACACAGTGAGAGAAGAGCTAGACAGAGAGATACAGAGAGAGAGACAGAGAGAGACATAGAGAGACAGAGAGACAGAGAGAGACAGGGAGAGACAGAGAGAGAGACTGAGAGAGACAGAGAGAGAGAGACAGAGAGTGACAGAGAGAGAGAAAAAGAAAGACAGAGACACAGAGAGAGACAGAGAGTGAGACAGAGAGAGAGACAGAGAGAGACACAGAGAGAGACAGAGAGAGACAGAGAGAGACAGAGAGAGACATAGAGAGGCAGAGAGAGACAAAGAGAGACAGAGAGAGACATAGTGAGACATTGAAATACAGAAAGAGACAAAGAAAGACAGAGAGAGAGAAAGAGAGAGACAGAGAGAGACAGAGAGAGAGACTGACAGAGACAGAAAAGAGAAAAAGAGAGAGAGACAGAGAGAGACAGAGAGAGACACAGAGAGAGGAAGAGAGAGAAAGAGAGAGAGAATCAGAGACAAAGAGAGAGACAGAGAGAGACAGAGAGAGATAGAGAAAGAGACAGAGAGACATATAGAGAGACAGAAAGAGAGACAGAGAGAGACATAGATAGGGATAGAGAGAGACAGAGAGAGAGAGACAGAGAGAAATAGAGAGAGTGAGAGAGACAGAAAGAGACAGAGAGACAGAGAGAGACAGTTATAGAGACAGAGACAGACAGCGAGAGAGACAGAGAGAGACAGAGTGATACAGAGAGAGAGTCCGAGAGAGACAGAGAGACAGAGAGAGACAGGGAGAAACAAAGAGAGAGACAGAGAGAGACAGAGATAGAGACATAGAGACAGAGAGAGACACAAAGAGAGACAGAGAGAGACACAGAGAGAGACAGAGAGAGACACAGAGAGAGACACAGAGAGATTCAGAGAGAGAGAGACCGAGAGACACAGAGAGACAGAGAGAGACACAGAGAGAGACAGAGAGACACAGAGATATGGATAGAGATAGGGATAGAGAGAGACAGAGAGAGACATAGAGAGAGTGAGAGAGACAGAAAGAGAGACAGAGAGTGAGACAGGTAGAGACAGAGACAGAGTGAAATCGACTGAGTGAGACAGAGATAGAGACAGAGAGAGACAGAGAGAGACACAGTGAGAGAAAGAGAGAGACAGAGAGAGACAGAGAGAGAGACAGATAGAGAGACAGAGAGAGACAGAGAGAGAGACAGAGAGAGTGACAGAGAGACAGAGAGAGACAGAGAGAGAAAAAGAGAGAGACTGAGAAAGACAGAGATATAGAGCGAGACACAGGGAGACACAGAGAGAGACAGAGCTAGACAGAGAGATACAGAGAGAGAGACAGAGAGAGACATAGAGAGACAGAGAAACAGAGAGAGACAGGGAGAGACAGAGTGAGAGACAGAGAGATACAGAGAGAGAAACAGAGAGAGAGAAAGAGAGAGACAGAGACATAGAGACAGAGAGAGACACACAGAGAGAGACAGAGAGAGAGAGACAGAGAGCAACAGAGAGAGACAGAGAGCGACAGAGAGAGACAGAGAGAGACATTTAGAGGCAGAGAGAGACAGAGAGAGACAGAGAGAGACAGAGAGATATATATAGAGAGACATAGAGAGACATAGAAATACAGATAGAGACAAAGAAAGACAGTGAGAGAGACAGAGAGAGACAAAGAGAAACAGAGAGATACAGAGAGAGACATAGAAATACAGAGAGAGACAAAGAAAGACAGAGAGAAAGACAGAGAGAGACAGATAGAGACAGAAAAGAGACGAAGAGATAAAGACAGAGAGAGACAGGGAGAGAGACACAGAGAGAGGCAGAGAGAGACAGAGAGAGACAGAGAGAAAAGAGACAAAGAGAGAGAGAGACAGAGAGAGACAGACAGAGACAGAGACAGATAGTGAGAGACAGAGAGAGAGACAGAATCAGAATGAGAGAGAATGAGAGAGACAGAGAGACAGAGAGACAGATGAGACAGAGATAGAGACAGAGAGAGACAGAGAGAGAGACAAAGAGGGACAGAGAGATACAGAGAGTGACAGAGAAAGACAGAGAGAGACAGAGAGAGATAAAGAAAGACAGAGAGAGAGACAGAGAGAGAGACAGAGAGACAGAGAGAGACAGAGAGCGAGACAGAGAGACAGAAAAGAGACAAAGAGAGAGAGAGATAGAGAGAGACAGAGAAAGAGAGAGAGCGACAGAGAGAGATGGAGAGAGACATACAGTGAGAGACATAGAGAGACAGAGAGAGACACAGACAGAGACAGAGAGAGACACAGTGAGATACAGAGAGAGACAGAGAAAGAGTCAGAGATACAGAGAGAGACAGACAGAGAGACAGAGGGAGACCGAAAAGAGACAAAGAGAGAGAGACAGAGAAAGAGAGAGAGCGACAGAGAGAGATAGAGAGAGACATACAGAGAGAGACATAGAGAGACAGAGAGAGACACAGAGAGAGACAGAGAGAGACAGAGAGAGACAAAGAGAGAAACAGAGAGAGACAGAGAAAGAGAGATAGAGACAGAGAGAGACAGAAAGAGACATAGAGAGACAGAAAGAGACAGAGAGAGACAGAGAGAGACACAGAGAGAGGAAGAGAGAGACAGAGAGAGAGAGACAAAGAGAGAGACAGAGAAAGAGACAGAGAGAGATATAGAGAGACAGAGAGAGACACAGAGAGAGACAGAGAGACAGAGAGAGATAGAGAGAGAGTGAGAGAGACAGAAAGAGAGACAGAGAGAGACAGAGATAGAGATAGAGAGAGACATATAGAGAGACAGAGAGAGAAATAAAGAGAGTGAAAGAGACAGAAAGAGAGACAGAGAGAGAGACAGAGTGAGACAGAGACAGAGTGAGATAGACTGAGTGACACAGATAGAGAGACAGTGAGGGACAGAGAGAGACAGAGAGACAGAGATAGACAGGGAGAGACAGAGAGAGAGACAGAGAGAGACAGAGATAGACAGAGAGACACAGAGGGAGACACAGAGAGAGACAAAAAGAGACAGAGAGAGACACAGAGAGAAAGAGAGAGAGACAGAGAGAGACAGAGAGAGAGACAGAGAGAGACAGAGATAGGGATAGAGACACAGAGAGAGACATAGAGAGAGTGAGAGAGACAGAAAGAGAGAGAGACAGAGAGAGAGACAGAGAGAGACAGAGAGAGACACAGATAGAGAAAGAGAGAGACAGAGAGAGAGACAGCGGGAGACAGAGAGAGACAGAGAGAGAGACAGAGAGAGACAGAGAGAGAGACAGAGAGAGAAAAAGAGAGAGACAGAGAGAGACAGAGAAAGAGAGTTAGCGACAGCGAGAGATGGAGAGAGACATACAGTGAGAGACATAGAGAGACAGAGAGAGACACAGACAGAGACAGAGAGAGACAGAGAGAGACAAAGTGAGATACAGAGAGAGACAGAGAAAGATTCAGAGATACAGAGAAAGACAGAGAGAGAGACAGAGAGAGACAGAAAAGAGACAAAGAGAGAGAGACAGAGAGAGACAGAGAAAGAGAGAGAGAGCGACAGAGAGAGATCGAGAGAGACATACAGAGAGAGACATAGAAAGACAGAGAGAGACACAGAGAGAGACAGAAAGAGACAGAGAGAGAAAAAGAGAAAAACAGAGAGAGACAGAGAGAGAGACAGCGAAGACAGAAAGATACAGAGAGAGACAGAGAGAGACAGAAAGAGAAAGAGAGAGACAGAGAGAGACAGAGAGAGACACAGAGAGAGGAAGAGAGAGACAGAGAGAGAGAGACAGAGACAAAGAGAGAGTCAGAGAAAGACAGAGTGAGACAGAGAAAGAGACAGAGAGAGATATAGAGAGACAGAGAGAGACACAGAGAGAGACAAAGAGAGATACAGAGAGAGTGAGAGAGAGAGTGAGAGAGACAGAAAGAGAGACAGAGAGAGACAGTGATAGGGATAGAGAGAGATACAGAGAGAGACAGAAAAGAGACAAAGAGAGAGAGACAGAGAGAGAGAGAGACAAAGAGAGAAACAGAGAGAGACAGAGAGAGACAGAAAGAGACAGAGAGAGACACTGAGAGACAAGAGAGACACAGAGAGAGGAAGAGAGAGAGACAGAGACAAAGAGTGAGACAGAGAGAGACAGAGAGAGACAGAGAAAGAGACAGAGAGAGATATAGAGAGACAGAGAGAGACACAGAGAGAGACAGAGAGAGACATATAGAGAAAAAGAGTGACAGAGAAAGGCAGAGAGAGGCAGAGATAGATAAAGAAAGACAGAGAGAGAGACAGAGAGAGAGACAGATAGATACAGAGAGACACAGAGAGAGACACAGAGATAGACAGAGAGAGACAGAGAAAGAGACAAAGAGAGAGAGACAGAGAAAGAGAGAGAGCGACAGAGAGAGATAGAGAGAGTCATACAGAGAGAGACATAGAGAGACAGAGAGAGACAGAGAGAGACCGAGAGAGACAGAATGAGATAGACTGAGTGAGACAGAGAGAGAGACAAAGAGGGACAGTGAGAGACAGAGAGACAGAGAGAGACAGGGAGAGACAGAGAGAGAGACAGAGATAGAGACATAGAGACACAGAGGGAGACACAGAAAGAGACAGAAAAAGACAGAGAGAGACACAGAGAGAAAGAGAGAGAGACAGATAGAGACAGAGAGAGACACACAGAGAGACATAGAGAGAGTGAGAGAGACAGAAAGAGAGAGAGACAGAGAGAGAGACAGAGAGAGACAGAGACAGAGTGAGATTGACTGAGTGAGACAGAAAGAGAGACAGAGATAGAGACAGAGAGAGACAGAGAGAGACACAGAGAGAGAAAGAGAGAGACAGAGAGAGAGACAGAAAGAGAGACAGAGAGAGACACAGAAAGACACAGAGAGACACAGAGAGAGGAAGAGAGAGACAGAGAGAGAGACAAAGAGAGAGACAGAGAGAGTCAGAGAAAGAGACAGAGAGAGAGATAGAGAGACAGAGAGAGACACAGAGAGAGACAAAGAGAGAGACAGAGAGAGAGAGAGAGTGAGAGACACAGAAAGAAAGACAGAGAGAGACAGAGATAGAGATAGAGGGAGACATATAGAGAGACAGAGAGAGACATAGAGAGAGTGAGAGAGACAGAAAAAGAGACAGAGAGAGAGACAGAGAGAGACAGAGTGAGATAGACTGAGTGAGACAGAGAGAGACAGAGAGGGACAGAGAGAGACAGAGAGACAGAGAGAGACAGGGAGAGACAGAGAGAGAGAGACAGAGATAGAGAAAGAGAGACACAGAGGGAGACACAGAGAGAGACAGAAAAAGACAGAGAGAGACACAGAGAGAAAGAGAGAGAGACAGATAGAGACAGAGAGAGACACAGAGAGAGTCATAGAGATAGTGAGAGAGACAGAGAGAGAGACAGAGAGAGAGACAGAGAGAAACAGAGACAGAGTGAGATTGACTGAGTGAGACAGAAAGAGAGACAGAGATAGAGACCGAGAGAGACAGAGAGAGACACAGAGAGAGAAGAGCTAGACAGAGAGATATATATAGAGAGACAGAGAGACACATAGAGAGACAGAGAGACAGAGAGATACAGGGAGAGACAGAGAGAGAGACAGAGAGAGACAGAGAGAGAGACAGAGAGGGACAGAGAGAAAGAGAAAGACAGAGACACAGAGAGAGACAGAGTGTGAGACACAGAGAGAGACAGAGAGAGAGACAGATAGAGACACAGAGAGAGACAGAGAGAGACAGAGAGAGACAGAGAGAGACAGAGAGAGACATAGAGAGAGACCGAGAGAGACAGAGAGACAGGGAGAGACAAAGAGAGAGAGAGAGAGACAGAGATAGAGACAGAGAGAGACAGAGTGAGACAGAGAGAGACACAGAGAGGTACAGAGAGAGAGACAGAAAGAGACACAGAGAGATTCAGAGAGAGAGAGACAGAGAGAGACACAGAGAGAGACAGAGAGAGACAGAAAGAGAAAGAGAGAGACAGAGAGAGACAGCGAGAGACACAGAGAGAGGAAGAGAGAGACAGAGAGAGAGAGACAGAGACAAAGAGTGAGACAGAGAAAGACAGAGAGAGACAGAGAAAGAGACAGAGAGAGATATAGAGAGACAGAGAGAGACACAGAGAGAGAAAAAGAGAGATAAAGAGAGAGATAGAGAGAGAGTGAGAGACAGAAAGAGAGACAGAGAGAGACAGTGATAGGGATAGAGAGAGAGACAGAGAGAGACAGAAAAGAGACAAAGAGAGAGAGACAGAGAGAGAGACACAGTGAGAGAGAGAGAGAGACAAAGAGAGAAACAGAGAGAGACAGAGAGAGAGACAGAGAGAGACAGAAAAAGACAGAGAGAGACACAGAGAGACACAGAGAGTGGAAGAGAGAGACAGAGAGAGAGACAGAGACAAAGAGTGAGACAGAGAGA
>NW_028227276.1:13850658-13853158 GCF_978045245.1 Mus caroli | reverse complement strand
AGAGAAAGACAGAGAGAGAGACAGAAAGAGACAGAGAGAGAGAGAAAGAGACAGAGAAAGAGAGAGCGACAGAGAGAGATAGAGAGAGACATACAGAGAGAGATATAGAGAGACAGAGAGAGACACAGAGTGAGACAGAGAGAGACAAAGAGAGAAAGAGAAAGAGACAGAGAGAGAGACAGCGAAGACAGAAAGAGACAGAGAGAGACAGAGAGAGACAGAAAGAGAAAGAGAGAGACAGAGAGAGACACAGAGAGAGGAAGAGAGAGACAGAGAGAGAGAGAGAGACAAAGAGAGAGACAGAGAAAGACAGAGAGAGACAGAGAAAGAGACAGAGAGAGATATAGAGAGACAGAGAGAGACACAAAGAGAGACAAAGAGAGATACAGAGAGAGATAGAGAGAGAGTGAGAGAGACAGAAAGAGAGACAGAGAGAGACAGTGATAGGGATAGAGAGAGAGACAGAGAGAGACACAGAGAGAGACAGAGAAAGACAGAGATAGGGATAGAGAGAGACATATATATATAGAGAGAGCGATGTAGAGAACAGACAGAGAGAGACAGAGAGAGAGTGAGAGAGACATAAAGAGGGACAGAGAGAGACACAGAGAAAGAGAAAGACAAAGAGAGAGACAGAGAGAGAGACAGAGAGAGACAGAGAGAGACTGAGAGAGTGACAGAGAGAGACAGAGAAAGACCGAGATAGAGAGTGAGACAAAGTGAGACAGAGAGAGAGACAGAGCTAGACAGAGAGATACAGAGAGTGAGACAGAGAGAGACAGAGAAAGACAGAGATAGAGAGTGAGACAAAGGGAGACAGAGAGAGAGACAGAGCTAGACAGAGAGATACAGAGAGAGAGACAGAGAGAGACATAGAGAGACTGAGAGACAGAATGAGACAGAAAGAGACAGAGAGAGACAGAAATAGACAGAGAGAGACACAGAGAGACACAGAGAGAGGAAGAGAGAGACAGAGAGAGAGAGACAGAGATAAAGAGAGAGAGAGATAGACAGAGAGACAGAGAGAGACAGAGAAAGAGACAGAGAGAGATATAGAGAGACAGAGAGAGACACAGAGAGAGACACAGAGAGAGATAGAGACAAAGAGAGAGACAGAGAGAGACAGAGAGAGAGTGAGAGAGACAGAAAGAGTGACAGAGAGAGACAGAGATAGGGATGGAGAGAGCCATAGAGAGAGACATAGAGAGAATGAGAGAGACAGAAAGAGAGAAAGAGAGAGAGACAGAGAGAGACAGAGACCTAGTTAGATAGACTGAGTGAGACAGAGTGAGAGAAAGAGAGAGACAGAGATAGAGACAGAAAGAGACAGAGAGAGACACAGAAAGAGACAGAGAGAGACAGAGAGAGAAATACAGAGAGAGACATAGAGAGACATAGAGAGACACAGAGAGAGATAGAGAGAGACAAAGAGAGACAAAAAGAGAAACAGAGAGAGACAGAGACAGCTGCAGAGAGAGACAGAGAGAGACAGAGAGAGACACAGAGAGAGACAGAGAAAGTGACAGAGAGACATAGAGAGAGACAGAGAGAGAGATAGAGAGAGACAGAGAGAGACAGTGAGAGACATACAGAGAGAGACATAGAGAGAAAGAGAGAGAAACAGAGAGAGACAGAGAGATACAAAGAGAGAAACAGAGAGAAACAGAACGAGAGACAGAAAGAGACAGAGAGAGACAGAAAGAGAAAGAGAGACATAGAGAAAGATAGAGAGAGACACAGAGAGAGGAAGAGAGAGACAGAGATAGGGATAGAGAGAGACATAATGAGAGACCGAGAGAGACATAGAGAGAGTGAGAGAGACAGAAAGAGAGACAGAGAGACAGAGAGACACAAAAAGAGAGTGAAATAGACTGCGTGAGACAGAAAGAGAGACAGAGATAGAGACAGAGAGAGACAGAGAGAGACACAGAGAGAGAAAGAGAGAGACAGATAGAAAGACAGAGAGAGAGACAGAGAGAGACAGAGAGACACACAGAGAGACAGACAGAGAGAGACAGAGGGAGACAGAGATAAAGAGCGAGACACAGGGAGACACAGAGAGAGAAAGAGCTAGACAGAGAGATACAGAGAGAGAGACAGAGAGAGACATAGAGAGACAGAGAGACAGAGAGAGACAGGGAGAGACAGAGAGAGAGACAGAGAGAGACAGAGAGAGAGACAGAGAGAAAGAGAAAGACAGAGACAAAGAGAGAGACAGAGAGTGAGACACAGATAGAGACAGAGAGAGACACAGAGAGAGACATAGAGAGACAGAGAGAGAAAAAGAGAGAGAAACAGATAGAGACAGAGAGAGAGACAGAGAGAAACAGAAAGAGACAGAGAGAGACAGAGAGAGACATAAAGAGACAGAGAGAGACACAGAGAGACACAGAGAGACACAGATAGAGGAAGAGAGAGACAGAGCGAGAGACAGAGACAAAGAGTGAGACAGAGAGAGACAGAGAGACTCAGAGAAAGAGACAGAGAGAGATATAGAGAG
>NW_028227276.1:13828158-13845658 GCF_978045245.1 Mus caroli | reverse complement strand
GAGACACAGTGAGACACAGAGAGAGACAGAGCTACACAGAGAGATACAGAGAGAGACACAGAGAGAGACATAGAGAGACAGAGAGACAGAGAGACACACAGAGAGAGACAGAGAGAGACAGAGAGACCGAGAGAGACAGAGATAGGGATAGAGAGAGACATAGAGAGAGACAGAGAGTGACAGAGAGAGAGACAGAGAGAGACAGAGAGAGAGACATAGAAATACAGAGAGAAACAAAGAAAGACAGAGAGAGACAGAGAGATACAGAGAGAGAGACAGAAAAGAGACAAAGAGAGAGAAACAGATCGAGACAGAGAAAGACAGAGAGCGACAGAGAGAGACAGAAAGAGACTTACAGAGAGAAACAAAGAGAGACAGAAAGAGATATAGAAAGAGACAGAGAGAAACAGATTGAGACAAATAGAGAAATAGAGAGAGACAGAGATTGAGACAGAGAAAGACAGAAAGAGACAGAGAGAGACATAGAGAGACAAAGAGACAGACAGAGACAGGGAGAGACAGAGAGAGACACAGAGAGAGACAGAGAGAGACAGAGAGAGAGACAAAGAGAGACAGAGAGAGAGACATAGTGAGACGTTGAAATAAAGAGAGAGACAATGAAAGACAGAGAGAGGACAGAGAGAGACAGAGAGAGAGACAGACAGAGACAGAAAAGAGACAAAGATAGAGAGACAGAGAGAGACACAGAGAGAGGAAGAGAGAGACAGAGAGTCAGAGACAAAGAGAGAGACAGAGAGAGACAGAGAGAGACAGAAAAAGAGACAGAGAGAGATATAGAGAGACAGAGAGAGACACAGAGAGAGACAGAGAGAGAGACAGAGACAAAGAGAGAGACAGAGAGAGACAGAGAGAGAGTGAGTTAGTCAGAAAGAGAGATAGAGAGAGACTGAGATAGGGATATAGAGAGACAGAGAGTGGAACAGAGAGAGACATAGAGAGAGTGAGAGAGAAAGAAAGTGAGAGAGTGAGACAGAGAGAGACAGTGATGGAGACAGAGAGAGACAGAGAGAGACATAGAGAGAGACAGAGAGAGAGACAGAGAGAGACAGAGACAAAGAAAGACACAGAGAGAGACAGAGAGAGATAAAGAGATACAGAGAGAGAGACAGAGAGAGACAGAGAGAGAGAGAGAGAGAGACAGGGAGAGACAAAGAGAGAGACAGAGAGAGACAGAGATAGAGACAAAGAGAGACAGAGAGAGACAAAGAGAGAGACAGAGAGAGACAGAGAGAGACAGAGAGAGAGACAGAGAGAGACACAGAGAGATACAGAGAGACACAGAGAGAGACAGAGAGAGACAGAGATAGGGATAGAGAGAGATATAGAGAGAGACAGAGAGAGACATAGAGAGAGTGAGAGAGACATAAATAGAGACAGAGAGAGACACAGAGAGAGAAAGAGAAAGACAAAGAGAGACAGAGAGAGAGAGACAGAGAGAGACAGAGAGATAGACACAGAGAAACACAGAGAGACACAGAGAGAGGAAGAGAGAGACAGAGAGAGAGAGAGACAGAGACAAAGAGAGAGACAGAGAGAGACAGAGAGATTCAGAGAAAGAGACAGAGAGAGATATAGAGAGACAGAGAGAGACAGAGAGTGAGAGAGACAGAAAGAGAGACAGAGAGAGACAGAGATAGGGATAGAGAGAGACATACAGAGAGACAGAGAGAGACAGAGACATAGTGAGATAGACTGAGTGAGACAGAGAGAGAGACAGAAAGAGACAGAGATAGAGACAGAGAGACAGAGAGAGACACAGAGAGATACATAAAAAGAGTGAGAGATACAGAAAGTGAGAGAGTGAGACAGAGAGAGACAGTGATGGAGACAGAGGGAGACAGAGAGAGACACAGAGAGAGACAGAGAGAGACAGAGAGAGAGACAGAGAGAGACAGAGACAAAGAAAGACACAGAGAGAGACAGAGAGAGACAGAGAGATACAGAGAGAGAGACAGAGAGAGACATAGAGAGACAGAGAGAGACAGAGAGAGACACAGAGAGAGACAGAGAGAGACAGAGAGAGAGTGAGAGAGACATAAAGAGAGACAGAGAGAGACACAGAGAGAGAAAGAGAGAGACAGAGAGAGAGACAGAGAGAGACAGAGAGAGTGACAGAGAGAGACAGAGAAAGACAGAGATAGAGAGCGAGACAAATGGAGACACAGAGAGAGACAGAGCAAGACAGAGAGATACAGAGAGAGACATAGAGAGACTGAGAGACAGAATGAGACAGGGAGAGACAGAGAGAGAGACAGAGAGAGAGAGAGAAAGAGAGTGACAGAAACACAGAGATTGACAGAGAGAGAGAGACAGAGAGAGACAGAGAGAGAGACAGAGAGAGACAGAGATAGACACAGAGAGAGGAAGAGAGGGACAGAGAGAGAGACAGAGACAAAGAGAGAGACAAAGAAAGAGACAGAGAGATATAGAGAGACAGAAAGAGACAGAGTGAGACAAAGAGAGAGACAGAGAGAGATAGAGAGTGAGAGAGACAGAAAGAGAGACAGAGAGAGAGACAGAGAGAGACAGAGATAGAGACAGAGACAGAGAGAGACACAGAGAGAGACAGAGACAGAGAGAGAGACAGAGAGGGACAGAGAGAGAAAGAGAGACAGAGAGAGACAGGGAGAGACAGAAAGAGAGACAGAGAGACAGAGATAGAGACAGAGAGACACAGAGAGAGACACAGAGAGAGACAGAAAGAGACAGAGAGAGACACAGAGAGAAAGAGAGAGAGACACAGAGAGACAGAGAGAGAGACCTAGAGGGAGAGCCATAGAGAGACACAGAGACAGACAGAGTGAAAAAGAAAGAAATACAGAGAGAGACAGAGATAGGGATATAGAGAGACATAGAGAGAGACATAGAGGGAGTGAGAGAGACAGAAAGAGATACAAAGAGAGAGACAGAGAGAGACAGAGACAGAGAGAGATAGACTGAGTGAGACAGAAAGAGAGACAGAGATAGAGACAGAGAGAGACAGAGAGAGACACAGAGAGGGACAGAGAGAGAGACAGAGAGAGAGAGAGACAGAGAGCGAGAAAGAGAGAGAGAGACAGGGAGAGACAGAGAGAGACACAGAGAGAGACAGAGAGAGACAGAGAGAGAGAGACAAAGAGAAACAGAGAGAGAGACATAGTGAGACATTGAAATAAAGAGAGAGACAATGAAAGACAGAGAGAGGACAGAGAGAGACAGAGAGAGAGACAGACAGAGACAGAAAAGAGACAAAGATAGAGAGACAGAGAGAGACACAGAGAGAAGAAGAGAGAGACAGAGAGTCAGAGACAAAGAGAGAGACAGAGAGAGACAGAGAGAGACAGAAAAAGAGACAGAGAGAGATATAGAGAGACAGAGAGAGACACAGAGAGAGACAGAGAGAGAGACAGAGACAAAGAGAGAGACAGAGAGAGACAGAGAGAGAGTGAGTTAGTCAGAAAGAGAGACAGAGAGAGACTGAGATAGGGATATAGAGAGACAGAGAGAGACAGAGAGAGACATAGAGAGAGTGAGAGAGAAAGAAAGTGAGAGAGTGAGACAGAGAGAGACAGTGATGGAAACAGAGAGAGACAGAGAGAGACATAGAGAGAGACAGAGAGAGACAGAGAGAGAGACAGAGAGAGACAGAGACAAAGAAAGACACAGAGAGAGACAGAGAGAGATAAAGAGATATAGAGAGAGAGACAGAGAGAGAGAGAGAGAGACAGGGAGAGACAGAGAGAGACACAGAGAGAAGAAGAGAGAGACAGAGAGTCAGAGACAAAGAGAGAGACAGAGAGAGACAGAGAGAGACAGAAAAAGAGACAGAGAGAGATATAGAGAGACAGAGAGAGACACAGAGAGAGACAGAGAGAGAGACAGAGACAAAGAGAGAGACAGAGAGAGACAGAGAGAGAGTGAGTTAGTCAGAAAGAGAGACAGAGAGAGACTGAGATAGGGATATAGAGAGACAGAGAGAGACAGAGAGAGACATAGAGAGAGTGAGAGAGAAAGAAAGTGAGAGAGTGAGACAGAGAGAGACAGTGATGGAGACAGAGAGAGACAGAGAGAGACAAAGAGAGAGACAGAGAGAGACAGAGAGAGAGACAGAGAGAGACACAGAGAGAGACAGAGAGAGACACAGAGAGAGACAGAGAGACACAGAGAGAGACAGAGAGAGACAGAGATAGGGATAGAGAGAGATATAGAGAGAGACAGAGAGAGACATAGAGAGAGTGAGAGAGACATAAAGAGAGACAGAGAGAGACACAGAGAGAGAAAGAGAAAGACAAAGAGAGAGACAGAGAGAGAGAGACAGAGAGAGACAGAGAGAGAGACACAGAGAAACACAGAGAGACACAGAGAGAGGAAGAGAGAGACAGAGAGAGAGAGACAGAGACAAAGAGAGAGACAGAGAGAGACAGAGAGATTCAGAGAAAGAGACAGAGAGAGATATAGAGAGACAGAGAGAGACAGAGAGTGAGAGAGACAGAAAGAGAGACAGAGAGAACAGAGATAGGGATAGAGAGAGACATACAGAGAGACAGAGAGAGACAGAGACATAGTGAGATAGACTGAGTGAGACAGAGAGAGAGACAGAAAGAGACAGAGATAGAGACAGAGAGACAGAGAGAGACACAGAGAGATACATAAAAAGAGTGAGAGATACAGAAAGTGAGAGAGTGAGACAGAGAGAGACAGTGATGGAGACAGAGGGAGACAGAGAGAGACACAGAGAGAGACAGAGAGAGACAGAGAGAGAGACAGAGAGAGACAGAGACAAAGAAAGACACAGAGAGAGAGAGAGAGAGACAGAGAGATACAGAGAGAAAGAGACAGAGAGAGACATAGAGAGACAGAGAGAGACAGAGAGAGACACAGAGAGAGACAGAGACAGAGAGAGAGTGAGAGAGACATAAAGAGAGACAGAGATAGACACAGAGAGAGAAAGAGAGAGACAGAGAGAGAGACAGAGAGAGACAGAGAGAGACAGAGAGAGTGACAGAGAGAGACAGAGAAAGACAGAGATAGAGAGCGAGACAAAGGGAGACACAGCAAGAGACAGAGCTAGACAGAGAGATACAGAGAGAGAGACAGAGAGAGACAGAGAGAGAGACAGAGAGACATAGAGAGAGACAGAGAGAGAGACAGAGATAGAAAAAGAGAGACAGAGAGAGACATACAGAGAGAGATATAGAGAGAAAGAGAGAGAGACAGAGAGAGACAAAGAGAAACAGAGAGAGACAGAGAGAGACAGAAAGAGACAGAGAGAGACAGAAAGAGAAAGAGAGACATAGAGAGAGACAGAGAGAGACACAGAGAGAGGAAGAGAGAGACAGAGAGAGACAAAGAGAGAGACAAAGAGAGACAGAGAGAGACAAAGAGAGAGACAGAGAGAGAGAGAGACAGAGAGAAAGAGAGAGAGAGACAGAGAGAGACAGAGAGAGAAACAGAGAGAGACAGAAAGAGACAGATATAGAGAGGGAGACACAGTGAGACACAGAGAGAGACAGAGCTACACAGAGAGATACAGAGAGAGACACAGAGAGAGACATAGAGAGACAGAGAGACAGAGAGACACACAGAGAGAGACAGAGAGAGACAGAGAGACCGAGAGAGACAGAGATAGGGATAGAGAGAGACATAGAGAGAGACAGAGAGTGACAGAGAGAGAGACAGAGAGAGACAGAGAGAGAAACATAGAAATACAGAGAGAAACAAAGAAAGACAGAGAGAGACAGAGAGATACAGAGAGAGAGACAGAAAAGAGACAAAGAGAGAGAGACAGATCGAGACAGAGAAAGACAGAGAGCGAGAGAGAGAGACAGAAAGAGACTTACAGAGAGAATCAAAGAGAGACAGAGAGAGATATAGAAAGAGACAGAGAGAAACAGATTGAGACAAATAGAGAAACAGAGAGAGACAGAGATTGAGACAGAGAAAGACAGAAAGAGACAGAGAGAGACATAGAGAGACAAAGAGACAGACAGAGACAGGGAGAGACAGAGAGAGACACAGAGAGAGACAGAGAGAGACAGAGAGAGAGAGACAAAGAGAGACAGAGAGTGAGACATAGTGAGACATTGAAATAAAGAGAGACAATGAAAGACAGAGAGAGGACAGAGAGAGACAGAGAGAGAGATAGACAGAGACAGAAAAGAGACAAAGATAGAGAGACAGAGAGAGACACAGAGAGAGGAAGAGAGAGACAGAGAGTCAGAGACAAAGAGAGAGACAGAGAGAGACCGAGAGAGACAGAAAAAGAGACAGAGAGAGATATAGAGAGACAGAGAGAGACAAGGAGAGAGACAGAGAGAGACAGAGACAAAGAGAGAGACAGAGAGAGACAGAGAGAGAGTGAGATAGTCAGAAAGAGAGACAGAGAGAGACTGAGATAGGGATATAGAGAGACAGAGAGAGAGACAGAGAGAGACATAGAGAGAGTGAGAGAGAAAGAAAGTGAGAGAGTGAGACAGAGAGAGACAGTGATGGAGACAGAGAGAGACAGAGAAAGACATAGAGAGAGACAGAGAGATAGACAGAGAGAGACAGAGACAAAGAAAGACACAGAGAGAGACAGAGAGAGATAAAGAGATACAGACAGAGAGACAGAGAGAGACAGAGAGAGATAGAGAGAGACAGGGAGAGACAAAGAGAGAGACAGAGAGAGACAGAGATAGAGACAAAGAGAGACAAAGAGAGACAAAGAGAGAGACAGAGAGAGACAGAGAGAGAGACAGAGAGAGACAGAGAGAGAGACAGAGAGAGACACAGAGAGAGACAGAGAGAGACACAGAGAGAGAGAGAGAGACACAGAGAGAGACAGAGAGAGACAGAGATAGGGATAGAGAGAGATATAGAGAGAGACAGAGAAAGACATAGAGAGAGTGAGAGAGACAAAAAGAGAGACAGAGAGAGACACAGAGAGAGAAAGAGAAAGACAAAGAGAGAGACAGAGAGAGAGGCAGAGAGAGACAGAGAGAGAGACACAGAGAAACACAGAGAGACACAGAGAGAGGAAGAGAGAGACAGAGAGAGAGACAGAGACAAAGAGAGAGACAGAGAGAGACAGAGAGATTCAGAGAAAGAGACAGAGAGAGATATAGAGAGACAGAGAGACAGAGAGTGAGAGAGACAGAAAGAGAGACAGAGAGAGACAGAGATCGGGATAGAGAGAGACATAGAGAGAGACAGAGACATAGTGAGATAGACTGAGTGAGACAGAGAGAGAGACAGAAAGAGACAGAGATAGAGACAGAGAGACAGAGAGAGACACAGAGAGATACATAGAAAGAGTGAGAGAGACAGAAAGTGAGAGAGTGAGACAGAGAGAGACAGTGATGGAGACAGAGGGAGACAGAGAGAGACACAGAGAGAGACAGAGAGAGAGACAGAGAGAGACAGAGACAAAGAAAGACACAGAGAGAGACAGAGAGAGACAGAGAGATACAGAGAGAGAGACAGAGAGAGACAGAGAGAGACAGAGAGAGACACAGAGAGAGACAGAGAGAGAGACAGAGAGAGACACAGAGAGAGACAGAGAGAGATACAGAGAGAAACAGAGAGAGACAGAGAGAGTGACTGAGAGAGACAGAGAAAGACAGAGATAGAGAGCGAGACAAAGGGAGACACAGAGAGAGACAGAGCTAGACAGAGAGATACAAAGAGAGACATAGAGAGACTGAGAGACAGAATGAGACAGGTAGAGACAGAGAGAGAGACAGAGAAAGACAGAGAGAGAGACAGAGAGAGAGAGAGAGAGAAAGAGAGAGACAGAGACACAGAGATTGACAGAGAGAGACAGAGAGAGAGACAGAGAGAGAGACAGAGAGAAGAAGAGAGAGACAGAGAGAGAGAGACAGAGACAAAGAGAGAGACAAAGAAAGAGACAGAGAGATAGAGAGAGACAGAAAAGACAGTGAGAGAGACAGAAAGAGAGACAGAGAGAGACTGTGATAGGTATAGAGAGAGACATAGAAAGAGACAGAGAAAGACATAGAGAGAGTGAGACAGACAGAAAGAGAGACAGAGAGAGAGACAGAGAGAGACAGAGACAGAGTGAGATAGACTGAGTGAGACAGAGAGAGAGACAGCGAGAGACAGAGATAGAGACAGAGACAGAGAGAGACACAGAGAGAGACAGAGAGAGACACAGAGAGAGACAGAGAGGGACAGAGAGAGAAAGAGAGACAGAGAGAGACAGGGAGCAACAGAGAGAGAGACAGAGAGACAGAGATAGAGACAGAGAGACACAGAGAGAGACAGAAAGAGACAGAGAGAGACACAGAAAGAAAGAGAGAGAGACACAGAGAGACACAGAGAGAGACCTAGAGAGAGAGCCATAGAGAGACACAGAGAGAGACAGAGAGAAAGAGAGAGAAATACAGAGAGAGACAGAGAGAGACAGAGAGAGAATGAGAGAGTCAGAAAGAGAGACAGAGAGAGACAGAGAAAGGGATATAGAGAGACATAGAGAGAAACATAGAGAGAGTGAGAGAGACAGAAAGAGAGACAGAGATAGAAACAGAGAGAGAGAGAGCCACAGAGAGGGACAGAGAGAGAGACAGAGACAGAGACAGAGACAGAGAGAGAGAAAGAGAGAGACAGAGAGAGACAGAGAGAGAAAGAGAGAGAGATAAAGAGACAGAGATAGAGAGGGAGACACAGTGAGACACAGAGAGAGACAGAGCTACACAGAGAGATACAGAGAGAGAGACAGAGAGATACATAGAGAGACAGAGAGACACACAGAGAGAGACAGAGAGAGACTGAGAGACCGAGAGAGACAGAGATAGGGATAGAGAGAGACATAGAGAGAGACAGAGAGTGACAGAGAGAGAGACAGAGAGAGACATAGAAATACAGAGAGAAACAAAAAAGACAGAGAGAGACAGAGAGAGACAGAGAGAGAGACAGACAGAGACAGAAAAGAGACAAAGAGAGAGAGACAGATCGAGGCAGAGAAAGACAGAGAGCGACAGAGAGAGACAGAAAGAGACCTACAGAGAGAAACAAAGAGAGACAGAGAGAGATATAGAGAGAGACAGAGAGAAACAGATTGAGACAAATAGACAAACAGAGAGAGACAGAGATTGAGACAGAGAGAGACAGAAAGAGACAGAGAGAGACATACAGAGACAAAGAGACAGAGAGAGACAGGGAGAGACAGAGAGAGACACAGAGAGAGACAGAGAGAGACAGAGAGAGACAGAGAGAGACAGAGAGAGAGAGACAAAGAGAGACAGAGAGAGAGACATAGTGAGACATTGATATAAAGAGAGTGACAATGAAAGACAGAGAGAGGGACAGAGAGAGACAGAGAAAGACACAGAGAGAGACAGAGAGAGACAGAGAGAGACATAGAGAGAGTGAGAGAGACAGAGAGAGAGTCAGAGACAAAGAGAGAGACAGAGAGAGACAGAGAAAGAGACAGAGAGAGATATAGAGAGACAGAGAGAGACACAGAGAGAGACAGAGAGAGAGACAGAGACAAAGAGAGAGACAGAGAGAGACAGAGAGAGAATGAGAGAGTCAGAAAGAGAGACAGAGAGAGACTGAGATAGGGATATAGAGAGACAGAGAGAGAGACAGAGAGAGACATAGAGTGAGTGAGAGAGACAGAAAGTGAGAGAGTGAGACAGAGAGAGACAGTGATGGAGACAAAGAGAGACAGAGAGAGACATAGAGAGAGACAGAGAGAGACATAGAGATAGACAGAGAGAGACAGAGACAAAGAAAGACACAGAGAGAGACAGAGAGAGATAAAGAGATACAGAGAGAGAGACAGAAAGTGACAGAGAGAGACAGAGAGAGTGACAGAGAGAGACAGAGAGAGACAGAGAGAGAGAGAGACAAAGAGAGACAGAGAGAGAGACAAAGTGAGACATTGAAATAAAGAGAGAGACAATGAAAGACAGAGAAAGGGACAGAGAGAGACAGAGAGAGAGACAGAGACAGAAAGGAGACAAAGAGAGAGAGACACAGAGAGACACAGAGAAAGGAAGAGATAGACAGAGAGATACAGAGAGAGAGACAGAGAGAGACAGAGAGAGACAGAGAAACAGAGAGAGACAGGGTGAGACAGAGTGAGAGACAGAGAGAGACATAGAGAGAGACAGAGAGAGACACAGAGAGAGAAAGAGAAAGACAAAGAGAGAGACAGAGAGAGAGACAGAGAGAGACAGAGAGAGACAGAGAGAGACAGAGAGAGTGACAGAGAGAGACAGAGAAAGACAGAGATAGAGAGCGAGACAAAGGGAGACACAGAGAGAGACAGAGCTAGACAGAGAGATACAGAGAGAGAGACAGAGAGAGACAGAGAGAGAGACAGAGAGAGAGAAAGAGAGAGACAGAGACACAGAGATTGACAGAGAGAGAGACACAGAGAGAGACAGAGAGAGACAGAGAGAGACAGAGAAAGACAGAGATAGGGATAGAGAGAGACATAGCGAGAGACTGAGAGCGACGGAGAGAGACAGACAGAGAGAGACAGAGAGAGACACAGAGAGAGACAGAGAGAGTCACAGAGAGAGACAGAGAGAGACACAGAGAGAGACAGAGATAGGGATAGAGAGAGACATAGAGAGAGACAGAGAGAGACAGAGAGAGAGTGAGAGAGACATAAAGAGAGACAGAGAGAGACACAGAGAAAGAGAAAGACAAAAAGAGAGACAGAGAGAGAGACAGGAGAGACAGAGAGAGAGAGAGTGACAGAGAGAGACAGAGAGAGAGACAGAGAGAGACATAGAGACTGAGAGAAAGAATTATACAGGGAGAGACAGAGAGAGAGACAGAGAGAGACAGAGATAGAGACAGAGACAGAGAGAGACACAGAGAGAGACAGAGAGAGACAGAGAGAGAGACAGAGAGGGACAGAGAGAGAAAGAAAGACAGAGAGAGACAGGGAGAGACAGAGAGAGAGAGACAGAGAGACAGAGATAGAGACAGAGAGACACAGAGAGAGACACAGAGAGAGAGCCATAGAGAGACACAGAGAGAGACAGAGAGAAAGAGAGAGAAATACAGAGACAGAGAAAGTGATATAGAGAGACAGAGAGAAACATAGAGAGAGTGAGAGAGAAAGAAAGAGAGACAGAGATAGAGACAGAGAGAGACAGAGAGAGACACAGAGAGGGACAGAGAGAGAGACACAGAGAGAGAGACCGAGAGAGAGAAAGAGAGAGACAGAGAGAGACAGAGAGAGACAGAGAGAGACAGAGAAAGACAGAGATAGAGAGCGAGACAAAGGGAGACACAGCGAGAGACAGAGCTAGACAGAGAGATACAGAGAGAGAGACAGAGAGAGACAGAGAGAGAGACAGAGAGAGAGAAAGAGAGAGACAGAGACACAGAGATTGACAGAGAGAGAGACACAGAGAGAGACAGAGGGAGAGACAGAGAGAGACACAGAGAGAGACAGAGAGAGACAGAGAGAGACAGAGAAAGACAGAGATAGGGATAGAGAGAGACATAGCGAGAGACTGAGAGCGACGGAGAGAGACAGACAGAGAGAGACAGAGAGAGACACAGAGAGAGACAGAGAGAGTCACAGAGAGAGACAGAGAGAGACACAGAGAGAGACAGAGATAGGGATAGAGAGAGACATAGAGAGAGACAGAGAGAGACAGAGAGAGAGTGAGAGAGACATAAAGAGAGACAGAGAGAGACACAGAGAAAGAGAAAGACAAAAAGAGAGACAGAGAGAGAGACAGGAGAGACAGAGAGAGAGAGAGTGACAGAGAGAGACAGAGAGAGAGACAGAGAGAGACATAGAGACTGAGAGAAAGAATTATACAGGGAGAGACAGAGAGAGAGACAGAGAGAGACAGAGATAGAGACAGAGACAGAGAGAGACACAGAGAGAGACAGAGAGAGACAGAGAGAGAGACAGAGAGGGACAGAGAGAGAAAGAAAGACAGAGAGAGACAGGGAGAGACAGAGAGAGAGAGACAGAGAGACAGAGATAGAGACAGAGAGACACAGAGAGAGACACAGAGAGAGAGCCATAGAGAGACACAGAGAGAGACAGAGAGAAAGAGAGAGAAATACAGAGACAGAGAAAGTGATATAGAGAGACAGAGAGAAACATAGAGAGAGTGAGAGAGAAAGAAAGAGAGACAGAGATAGAGACAGAGAGAGACAGAGAGAGACACAGAGAGGGACAGAGAGAGAGACACAGAGAGAGAGACCGAGAGAGAGAAAGAGAGAGACAGAGAGAGACAGAGAGAGAAAGAGAGAGAGAGAAAGAGACAGAGATAGAGAGGGAGACACAGTGAGACACAGAGAGAGACAGAGCTACACAGAGAGATACAGAGAGAGAGACAGATAGATACATAGAGAGACAGAGAGACACTCAGAGAGAGACAGAGAGAGACAGAGAGAGAGACAGAGAGAGACAGAGAGAGAGACTTAGAAATACAGAGAGAAACAAAGAAAGACAGAGAGAGACAGAGAGAGAGACATAGAAATACAGAGAGAAACAAAGAAAGACAGAGAGAGACAGAGAGAGACAGAGAGAGAGACAGAAAATAGACAAAGAGAGAGAGACAGATCGAGACAGAGAAAGACAGAGAGCGACAGAGAGAGACAGAAAGAGACTTACAGAGAGAAACAAAGAGAGACAGAGAGAGATATAGAGAGAGACAGAGAGAAACAGATTGAGACAAATAGAGAAACAGAGAGAGACAGAGATTGAGACAGAGAAAGACAGAAAGAGACAGAGAGAGACATAAAGAGACAAAGAGACAGACAGAGACAGGGAGAGACAGAGAGAGACACACAGAGAGACAGAGAGAGACAGAGAGAGAGAGACAAAGAGAGACAGAGAGAGAGACATAGTGAGACATTGAAATAAAGAGAGAGACAATGAAAGACAGAGAGAGGACAGAGAGAGACAGAGAGAGAGAGACAGACAGAGACAGAAAAGAGACAAAGAGAGAGACACAGAGAGAGGAAGAGAGAGACAGAGAGAGAGTCAGAGAAAAAGAGAGAGACAGAGTGAGACAGAGAGAGACAGAAAAAGAGACAGAGAGAGATATAGATAGACAGAGAGATACACAGAGAGAGACAGAGAGAGTGACAGAGAAAAAGAGAGAGACAGAGAGAGACAGAGAGAGAGTGAGATAGTCAGAAAGAGAGACAGAGAGAGACAGAGATAGGGATATAGAGAGACAGAGAGAGAGACAGAGAGAGACATAGAGAGAGTGAGAGAGACAGAAAGTGAGAGAGTGAGACAGAGAGAGACAGTGAAGAGACAGAGAGAGACAGAGAGAGACAAATAGAGAGACAGAGAGAGACAAAGAGATAGACAGAGAGAGACAGAGACAAAGAAAGACACAGAGAGAGACAGAGAGATAAAGAGATACAGAGAGAGAGACAGAGAGAGACAGAGAGAGACAGAGAGAGACAGGGAGAGACAAAGAGAGAGACAGAGAGAGACAGAGATAGAGACAAAGAGAGACAGAGAGAGACAAAGAGAGAGACAGAGAGAGACAGAGAGAGAGACAGAGAGAGACAGAGAGAGAGACAGAGAGAGACACATAGAGAGACAGAGAGAGACACAGAGAGAGACAGAGAGAGACACAGAGAGAGACAGAGAGAGACAGAGATAGGGATAGAGAGAGATATAGAGAGAGACAGAGAGAGACATAGAGAGAGTGAGCGAGACATAAAGAGAGACAGAGAGAGACACAGAGAGAGAAAGAGAAAGACAAAGAGAGAGACAGAGAGAGACAGAGAGAGAGACACAGAGAAACACAGAGAGACACAGAGAGAGGAAGAGAGAGACAGAGAGAGAGAGACAGAGACAAAGAGAGAGACAGAGAGAGACAGAGAGATTCAGAGAAAGAGACAGAGAGAGATATAGAGAGACAGAGAGAGACAGAGAGTGAGAGAGACAGAAAGTGAGAGAGTGAGACAGAAAGAGACAGAGATAGGGATAGAGTGAAACATAGAGAGAGACAGAGAGAGACAGAGACATAGTGAGATAGACTGAGTGAGACAGAGAGAGAGACAGAAAGAGACAGAGATAGAGACAGAGAGACAGAGAGAGACACAGAGAGATACATAGAGAGATTGAGAGAGACAGTAAGTGAGAGAGTGAGACAGAGAGAGACAGTGATGGAGACAGAGGGAGACATAGAGAGACACAGAGAGAGACAGAGAGAGACAGAGAGAGACAGAGACAAAGAAAGACACAGAGAGAGACAGAGAGAGACAGAGAGATACAGAGAGAGAGACAGAGAGAGACAGAGAGAGACACAGAGAGAGACAGAGAGAGACAGAGAGAGACACAGAGAGAGACAGGGAGAGACACAGAGAGAGACAGAGAGAGACATAGAGAGAGTGAGAGAGACCTTGAGAGAGACAGAGAGAGACACAGAGAGACAAAGAGAGAGACAAAGAGAGAGACAGAGAGAGATACAGAGAGAAACAGAGAGAGACAGAGAGAGTGACAGAGAGAGACAGAGAAAGACAGAGATAGAGAGCGAGACAAAGGGAGACACAGAGAGAGACAGAGCTAGACAGAGAGATACAGAGAGAGATACAGAGAGAGACATAGAGAGACTGAGAGACAGAATGATACAGGTAGAGACAGAGAGAGAGACAGAGAACGACAGAGAGAGAAACAGAGCAAGAGAGAGAGAAAGAGAGAGATAGAGACACAGAGATTGACAGAGAGAGAGACACAGAGAGAGACAGAGAGAGAGACAGAGAGAGACAGAGAGAGACACAGAGAGAGGAAGAGAGAGAGAGAGACAGAGACAAAGAGAGAGACAAAGAAAGATACAGAGAGATATAGAGAGACAGAAAGAGACAGTGAGAGAGACAGAAAGAGAGACAGAGAGAGACAGTGATAGGTATAGAGAGAGACATAGAGAGAGACAGAGAAAGACATAGAGAGAGTGAGACAGACAGAAAGAGAGACAGAGAGAGACAGAGAGAGACAGAGACAGAGTGAGATAGACTGAGTGAGACAGAGAGAGAGACACAGAGAGAGACAGAGAGAGACAGAGAGAGAGACAGAGAGGGACAGAGAGAGAAAGAGAGACAGAGAGAGACAGGGAGAGACAGAGAGAGAGACAGAGATAGAGACAGAGAGACACAGAGAGAGACACAGAGAGAGACAGAAAGAGACAGAGAGAGACACAGAGAGAAAGAGAGAGAGACACAGAGAGACACAGAGAGAGACCTAGAGAGAGAGCCATAGAGAGACACAGAGAGACACAGAGAGAAAGAGAGAGAAATACAGAGAGAGACAGAGAAAGGGATATAGAGAGACATAGAGAGAAACATAGAGAGAGTGAGAGAGACAGAAAGAGAGACAGAGATAGAGACAGAGAGAGACAGAGAGAGACACAGAGAGGGACAGAGAGAGAGACAGAGAGAGAGAGAGACAGAGAGAGAGAAAGAGAGAGACAGATAGAGACAGAGAGAGAAAGAGAGAGAGTGAAAGAGACAGAGATAGAGAGGGAGACACAGTGAGACACAGAGAGAGACAGAGCTACACAGAGAGATACAGAGAGAGAGACAGAGAGAGAGACAGAGAGAGACAAAGAGAGAGACAGGGAGAGACACAGAGAGAGACAGAGAGAGACATAGAGAGAGTGAGAGAGACCTTGAGAGAGACAGAGAGAGACACAGAGAGACAAAGAGAGAGACAAAGAGAGAGACAGAGAGACACACAGAGAGAGACAGAGAGAGACAGAGAGACCGAGAGAGACAGAGATAGGGATAGAGAGAGACATAGAGAGAGACAGAGAGTGACAGAGAGACAGAGAGAGACAGAGAGAGAGACATAGAAATACAGAGAGAAACAAAGTAAGACAGAGAGAGACAGAGAGAGACAGAGAGAGAGACAGACAGAGACAGAAAAGAGACAAAGAGAGAGAGACAGATCGAGACAGAGAAAGACAGAGAGCGACAGAGAGAGATAGAGAGAGACAGAGAGAGACAGAGACAAAGAGAGACAGAGAGAGAGACATAGTGAGACATTGAAATAAAGAGAGACAATGAAAGACAGAGAGAGGTACAGAGAGAGACAGAGAGAGACACAGAGAGAGAAAGAGAGAGACAGAGAGAGACAGAGAGAGACAGAGAGAGACAGAGACAAAGAGAGACAGAGAGAGAGACATAGTGAGACATTGAAATAAAGAGAGACAATGAAAGACAGAGAGAGGGACAGAGAGAGACAGAGAGAGACACAGAGAGAGACAGAAAGAGACAGAGAGAGACATAGAGAGAGTGAGAGAGACAGAGAGAGAGTCGGAGACAAAGAGAGAGACAGAGAGAGACAGAGAAAGAGACAGAGAGATATAGAGAGACAGAGAGAGACACAGAGAGAGACAGAGAGAGGGACAGAGACAAAGAGAGAGACAGAGAGAGAGTGAGAGAGTCAGAAAGAGAGACAGAGAGAGACTGAGATAGGGATATAGAGAGACAGAGAGAGAGACAGAGAGAGACATAGAGAGAGTGAGAGAGACAGAAAGTGAGAGAGTGAGACAGAGAGAGACAGTGATGGAGACAGAGAGAGACAGAGAGAGACATAGAGAGAGACAGAGAGAGACAGAAAGATAGACAGAGAGAGACAGAGACAAAGAAAGACACAGAGAGAGACAGAGAGAGATAAAGAGATACAGAGAGAGAGAGAGACAGAAAGAGACAGAGAGAGACAGAGAGAGTGACAGAGAGAGACAGAGAGAGACAGAGAGAGACAGAGAGAGAGAGACAAAGAGAGACAGAGAGAGAGACAAAGTGAGACATTGAAATAAAGAGAGAGACAATGAAAGACAGAGAGAGGGACAGAGAGAGACATAGAGAGAGTGAGAGAGACAGAAAGTAAGAGAGTGAGACAGAGAGAGACAGTGATGGAGACAGAGAGAGACAGAGAGAGACATAGAGAGAGACAGAGATAGATAGAAAGATAGACAGAGAGAGACAGAGACAAAGAAAGACACAGAGAGAGACAGAGAGAGATAAAGAGATACAGAGAGAGAGACAGAAAGAGACAGAGAGAGACAGAGAGAGAGACAGAGAGAGACAGAGAGAGAGACAGAGAGACACAGAGAGAGAAAGAGAGAGACACAGAGAGAGACAGAGAGAGACAAGAGAGAGACAGAGAGTGACATAGAGAGTGTGAGAGAGACATAAAGAGAGACAGAGAGAGACACAGAGAGACAAAGAGAGAGACAAAGAGAGAGACAGAGAGAGACAGAGAGAGACAGAGAGAGTGACAGAGAGAGACAGAGAAAGACAGAGATAGAGAGCGAGACAAAGGGAGACACAGAGAGAGACAGAGCTAGACAGAGAGATACAGAGAGAGAGACAGAGAGAGACAGAGAGACAGAGAGAAACAGAGAAAGACAGAGATAGAGAGCGAGACAAAGGGAGACACAGCGAGAGACAGAACTAGACAGAGAGATACAGAGAGAGAGACAGAGAGAGAGACAGAGAGAGAGAAAGAGAGAGACAGAGACACAGAGATTGACAGAGAGAGAGACAC
>NW_028227276.1:13765658-13820658 GCF_978045245.1 Mus caroli | reverse complement strand
AGAGACACAGAGAGAGACAGAGAGAGAGAGACAGAGAGAGACACAGAGAGAGACAGAGAGAGACAGAGAGAGACAGAGATAGGGATAGAGAGAGACATAGAGAGAGACAGAGAGCAACAGAGAGAGACAGAGAGAGACATAGAGAGACAGAGAGAGACAGAGAGAGACAAAGAGAGACAGAGAGATATATATATAGAGAGACATAGAGAGACATAGAAATTCAGAGAGAGACAAAGAAAGACAGAGAGAGAGACAGAGAGAGACAAAGAGAGACAGAGAGATACAGAGAGAGAGACAGAGAGAGAAAAAGAGAGAGACAGAGAGAGACAGAGATAGAGAGCGAGACACAGGGAGACACAGAGAGAGACAGAGCTAGACAGAGAGATACAGAGAGAGAGACAGAGAGAGACATAGAGCGACAGAGAGATAGAGAGAAACAGGGAGAGATAGAGAGAGAGACAGAGAGAGAGACAGAGAGAGACAAAGACAGAGTGAGATAGACTGAGTGAGACAGAAAGAGAGTCAGAGATAGAGACAGAGAGAGACAGAGAGAGACACTGAGAGAGAAAGAGAGAGAGACAGAGAGTGACAGAGAGAGAGAAAAAGAGAGAGACATTGAGTGACAGAGATAGAGAGCGAGACACAGGGAGACACAGAGAGAGACAGAGCTAGACAGGGAGATACAGAGAGAGAGACAGAGAGAGACATAGAGAGACAGAGAGACATATAGAGACACAGAGAGACACAGAGAGACACAGAGAGAGGGAGAGACAGAGAGAGAGAGACAAAGAGAGAGACAGAGAGAGACAGAGAAAGAGACAGAGAGAGATAGAGAGACAGAGAGAGACACAGAGAGAGACAAAGAGAGAGACAGAGAGAGATAGAGAGAGAGTGAGAGACAGAAAGAGAGACAGAGAGAGACAGAGATAGAGATATATAGAGAGATATAGAGAGACAGAGAGAGACATAGAGAGAGTGAGAGAGACAGAAAAAGAGACAGAGAGAGAGACAGAGAGAGACAGAGTGAGATAGACTGAGTGAGACAGAGAGAGAGACAGAGAGTGACAGAGAGAGACAGAGAGACAGAGAGAGACAGGGAGAGACAGAGAGGGAGACAGAGATAGAGACAGAGAGACACAGAGGGAGAAACAGAGAGAGACAGAAAAAGACAGAGAGAGACACAGAGAGAAAGAGAGAGAGACAGATAGAGACAGAGAGAGACACAGAGAGAGACATAGAGAGAGTGAGAGAGACAGAAAGAGAGAGAGACAGAGAGAGAGACAGAGAGAGACACAGACAGAGTGAGATTGACTGAGACAGAAAGAGAGATGAGGTAGAGACCAAGAGAGACAGAGAGAGACACAGAGAGAGAAAGAGAGAGACAGAGAGAGAGACAGAAAGAGAGACAGAGAGAGACCGAGAGAGACAGAGAGAGACAGAGAGAGAAAAAGAGAGATACAGAGAGAGACAGAGATAGAGAGCGAGACACAGGGAGACACTGAGAGAGAAGAGCTAGACAGAGAGATACAGAGAGAGAGATAGAGAGAGACATAGAGAGACAGAGAGACAGAGAGAGACAGGGAGAGACAGAAAGAGAGACAGAGAGAGACAGAGAGAGAGACAGAGAGGGACAGAGAGAGAGAAAGAGAAAGACAGAGACACAGAGAGAGACAGAGAGTGAGACACAGAGAGAGACAGAGAGAGAGACAGATAGAGATACAGAGAGAGACAGAGAGAGACAGAGAGAGACAGAGAGAGACAGAGAGAGACAGAGAGAGACAGACCGAGAGAGACAGAGAGACAGAGAGAGACAGGGAGAGACAAAGAGAGAGACAGAGAGAGACAGAGATAGAGACAGAGAGAGACAGAGAGAGACACAGAAAGAGACAGAGAGAGAGACACAGAGAGGTACAGAGAGAGAGACAGAAAGAGACACAGAGAGATTCAGAGAGAGAGAGACACAGAGAGAGATAGAGAGAGACACAGAGAGAGAGAGAGACAGAGATAGGGATAGAGAGAGACATAGAGAGAGACAGAGAGACATAGAGAAAGTGAGAGAGACAGAAAGAGAGACAGAGAGAGAGACAGAGAGAGACAGAGACAGAGTGAAATAGACTGAGTGAGACAGAAAGAGCGACAGAAAGAGAGACAAAGATAGAAACAGAGAGGGACAAAGAGGGACAAAGAGAGAGAAAGAGAGAGACAGAGAGAGAGACAGAGAGATAGACAGAGAGAGACAGAGAGAGACAGAGAGAGAAAAAGATAGAGACAGAGAAAGACAGAGATAGAGAGCGAGACACAGGTAGACACAGAAAGAGACAGAGCTAGACAGAGAGATACAGAGAGAGAGAGAGAGAGAGAGAGACATAGAGAGACAGAGAAACAGAGAGAGACAGGGAGAGACAGAGTGAGAGACAGAGAGAGACAGAGAGAGAGAAAGAGAGAGACAGAGACACAGAGAGAGACAGAGAGAGACACAGAGAGAGACAGAGAGAGAGACAGAGAGAGACACAGAGAGAGACAGAGAGAGACAGAGAGAGACAGAGATAGGGATAGAGAGAGACATAGAGAGAGACAGAGAGCAACAGAGAGAGACAGAGAGAGACATAGAGAGACAGAGAGAGACAGAGAGAGACAAATAGAGACAGAGAGATATATAAAGGGAGACATAGAGAGACATAGAAATTCAGAGAGAGACAAAGAAAGACAGAGAGAGAGACAGAGAGAGACAAAGAGAGACAGAGAGATACAGAGAGAGAGACATAGAGAGACATAGAAATACAGAGAGAGACAAAGAAAGACAGAGAGAAAGACATAGAGAGACAGACAGAGACAGAAAAGAGACAAAGAGATGGAGACAGAGAGAGACAGGGAGAGAGACACAGAGAGAGGCCGAGAGAGACAGAGAGAGACAGAGAGAAAAGAGTCAAAGAGAGAGAGAGACAGAGAGAGACAGAGACAGATAGAGAGATACAGAGAGAGAGACAGAGACAGAATGACAGAGAATGAGAGAGACAGAGAGACAGAGAGAGAGACAGATGAGACAGAGATAGAGACAGAGAGAGACAGAGAGAGAGACAGATAGACACAGAGAGAGACAGAGAGAGACACAGAGAGGGACAGAGAGATACAGAGAGAGACAAAGAGAGACAGAGATAGAAAGAGAGAGAGACAAAGAGAGACAGAGAAAGACAGAGAGAGACAGAGAGAGACAGATGAGACAGAGATAGAGACAGAGAGAGACAGAGAGAGAGACAGAGGGAGAAACAGAGAGAGACAGAGAGACACAGAGAGAGACAAAGAGAGAGAGACACAGAGAGACAGAGAGAGAGACAGAGAGAGACAGATGAGACAGAGAGAGAGACAGAGAGAGAAATAGAGAGAGACAGAGAGATACTTAGAGAGAAAAAGAGAGACAGAGAGAGACAGAGAGAGAGACAGAGAGTGACAGAGAAAGACAGAGAGAGACAGAGAGAGACAGAGAGAGATAAAGAAAGACAGAGAGAGAGACAGAGAGAGACAGAGAAAGAGAGAGAGCGACAGCGAGAAATGGAGAGAGACATACAGTGAGAGACATAGAGAGACAGAGAGAGACACAGACAGAGACAGAGAGAGACAGATAGAGACACAGTGAGATACAGAGAGACAGAGAAAAAGTCAGAGATACAGAGAGAAACAGACAGAGAGACAGAGAGAGACAGAAAAGAGACAAAGAGAGAGAGACAGTGAAAGAGAGAGAGCGACAGAGAGAGATAGAGAGAGACATACAGAGAGAGACATAGAGAGACAGAGAGAGACACAGAGAGAGACAGAGAGAAACAGAGAGAGACAAAGAGAGAAACAGAGAGAGACAGAGAGAGAGACAGAGAGAGACAGAAAGAGACAGAGAGAGACAGAAAGAGACAGAGAGAGACAGAGAGAGACACCGAGAGAGGAAGAGAGAGACAGAGAGAGAGACAAAGAGAGAGACAGAGAAAGAGACAGAGAGAGATATAGAGAGACAGAGAGAGACAAAGAGAGAGACAGAGAGAGATAGAGAGAGAGTGAGAGAGACAGAAAGAGAGAGAGAGACAGAGATAGAGATAGAGAGAGACATATAGAGAGACAGAGAGAGACAGGGAGAGACAGAAAGAGAGACAGAGAGAGACAGAGAGAGAGACAGAGAGGGACAGAGAGAGAGAAAGAGAAAGACAGAGACACAGAGAGAGACAGAGAGTGAGACACAGAGAGAGACAGAGAGAGAGACAGATAGAGATACAGAGAGAGACAGAGAGAGACAGAGAGAGACAGAGAGAGACAGAGAGAGACAGAGAGAGACAGACCGAGAGAGACAGAGAGACAGAGAGAGACAGGGAGAGACAAAGAGAGAGACAGAGAGAGACAGAGATAGAGACAGAGAGAGACAGAGAGAGACACAGAAAGAGACAGAGAGAGAGACACAGAGAGGTACAGAGAGAGAGACAGAAAGAGACACAGAGAGATTCAGAGAGAGAGAGACACAGAGAGAGATAGAGAGAGACACAGAGAGAGAGAGAGACAGAGATAGGGATAGAGAGAGACATAGAGAGAGACAGAGAGACATAGAGAAAGTGAGAGAGACAGAAAGAGAGACAGAGAGAGAGACAGAGAGAGACAGAGACAGAGTGAAATAGACTGAGTGAGACAGAAAGAGCGACAGAAAGAGAGACAAAGATAGAAACAGAGAGGGACAAAGAGGGACAAAGAGAGAGAAAGAGAGAGACAGAGAGAGAGACAGAGAGATAGACAGAGAGAGACAGAGAGAGACAGAGAGAGAAAAAGATAGAGACAGAGAAAGACAGAGATAGAGAGCGAGACACAGGTAGACACAGAAAGAGACAGAGCTAGACAGAGAGATACAGAGAGAGAGAGAGAGAGAGAGAGACATAGAGAGACAGAGAAACAGAGAGAGACAGGGAGAGACAGAGTGAGAGACAGAGAGAGACAGAGAGAGAGAAAGAGAGAGACAGAGACACAGAGAGAGACAGAGAGAGACACAGAGAGAGACAGAGAGAGAGACAGAGAGAGACACAGAGAGAGACAGAGAGAGACAGAGAGAGACAGAGATAGGGATAGAGAGAGACATAGAGAGAGACAGAGAGCAACAGAGAGAGACAGAGAGAGACATAGAGAGACAGAGAGAGACAGAGAGAGACAAATAGAGACAGAGAGATATATAAAGGGAGACATAGAGAGACATAGAAATTCAGAGAGAGACAAAGAAAGACAGAGAGAGAGACAGAGAGAGACAAAGAGAGACAGAGAGATACAGAGAGAGAGACATAGAGAGACATAGAAATACAGAGAGAGACAAAGAAAGACAGAGAGAAAGACATAGAGAGACAGACAGAGACAGAAAAGAGACAAAGAGATGGAGACAGAGAGAGACAGGGAGAGAGACACAGAGAGAGGCCGAGAGAGACAGAGAGAGACAGAGAGAAAAGAGTCAAAGAGAGAGAGAGACAGAGAGAGACAGAGACAGATAGAGAGATACAGAGAGAGAGACAGAGACAGAATGACAGAGAATGAGAGAGACAGAGAGACAGAGAGAGAGACAGATGAGACAGAGATAGAGACAGAGAGAGACAGAGAGAGAGACAGATAGACACAGAGAGAGACAGAGAGAGACACAGAGAGGGACAGAGAGATACAGAGAGAGACAAAGAGAGACAGAGATAGAAAGAGAGAGAGACAAAGAGAGACAGAGAAAGACAGAGAGAGACAGAGAGAGACAGATGAGACAGAGATAGAGACAGAGAGAGACAGAGAGAGAGACAGAGGGAGAAACAGAGAGAGACAGAGAGACACAGAGAGAGACAAAGAGAGAGAGACACAGAGAGACAGAGAGAGAGACAGAGAGAGACAGATGAGACAGAGAGAGAGACAGAGAGAGAAATAGAGAGAGACAGAGAGATACTTAGAGAGAAAAAGAGAGACAGAGAGAGACAGAGAGAGAGACAGAGAGTGACAGAGAAAGACAGAGAGAGACAGAGAGAGACAGAGAGAGATAAAGAAAGACAGAGAGAGAGACAGAGAGAGACAGAGAAAGAGAGAGAGCGACAGCGAGAAATGGAGAGAGACATACAGTGAGAGACATAGAGAGACAGAGAGAGACACAGACAGAGACAGAGAGAGACAGATAGAGACACAGTGAGATACAGAGAGACAGAGAAAAAGTCAGAGATACAGAGAGAAACAGACAGAGAGACAGAGAGAGACAGAAAAGAGACAAAGAGAGAGAGACAGTGAAAGAGAGAGAGCGACAGAGAGAGATAGAGAGAGACATACAGAGAGAGACATAGAGAGACAGAGAGAGACACAGAGAGAGACAGAGAGAAACAGAGAGAGACAAAGAGAGAAACAGAGAGAGACAGAGAGAGAGACAGAGAGAGACAGAAAGAGACAGAGAGAGACAGAAAGAGACAGAGAGAGACAGAGAGAGACACCGAGAGAGGAAGAGAGAGACAGAGAGAGAGACAAAGAGAGAGACAGAGAAAGAGACAGAGAGAGATATAGAGAGACAGAGAGAGACAAAGAGAGAGACAGAGAGAGATAGAGAGAGAGTGAGAGAGACAGAAAGAGAGAGAGAGACAGAGATAGAGATAGAGAGAGACATATAGAGAGACAGAGAGAGAAATAGAGAGAGTGAAAGAGACAGAAAGAGAGACATAGAGAGACAGAGTGAGACAGAGACAGAGTGAGATAGACTGATTGAGACAGTTAGAGAGACAGAGAGGGACAGAGAGAGACAGAGAGACAGAGATAGACAGGGAGAGACAGAGAGAGAGAGACAGAGAGAGACAGAGATAGAGACAGAGAGACACAGAGGGAGACACAGAGAGAGACAAAAAGAGACAGAGAGAGACACAGAGAGAAAGAGAGAGAGAGACAGAGAGAGACAGAGAGAGAGACAGAGAGAGACAGAGATAGGGATAGAGAGAGACACAGAGAGAGACATAGAGAGAGTGAGAGAGACAGAAAGAGAGAGAGACAGAGAGAGAGACAGAGAGAGACAGAGACAGTGTGAGATAGACTGAGTGAGACAGAAAGAGAGACAGAGATAGAGACAGAGAGAGACAGAGAGAGACACTGAGAGAGAAAGAGAGAGACAGAGAGAGAGACAGCGGGAGACAGAGAGAGACAGAGAGAGAGACAGAGAGAGAAAAAGAGAGAGACAGAGAGAGACTGAGATAGAGAGCGAGACACAGGGAGACACAGAGAGAGACAGAGCTAGACAGAGAGATACAGAGAGAGAGACAGAGAGAGACATAGAGCGACAGAGAGATAGAGAGAAACAGGGAGAGATAGAGAGAGAGACAGAGAGAGAGAGACAGAGAGAGACAAAGACAGAGTGAGATAGACTGAGTGAGACAGAAAGAGAGTCAGAGATAGAGACAGAGAGAGACAGAGAGAGACACTGAGAGAGAAAGAGAGAGAGACAGAGAGAGACAGAGAGAGAAAAAGAGAGAGACAATGAGAGACAGAGATATAGAGCGAGACACAGGGAGACACAGAGAGATACAGAGCTAGACAGGGAGATACAGAGAGAGAGACAGAGAGAGACATAGAGAGACAGAGAGACATATAGAGACACAGAGAGACACAGAGAGACACAGAGAGAGGGAGAGAGAGAGAGAGAGAGACAAAGAGAGAGACAGAGAGAGACACAGAGAGACACAGAGAGACACAGAGAGACACAGAGAGAGGGAGAGACAGAGAGAGAGAGACAAAGAGAGAGACAGAGAAAGAGACAGAGAGAGATAGAGAGACAGAGAGAGACACAGAGAGAGACAAAGAGAGAGACAGAGAGAGATAGAGAGAGAGTGAGAGAGACAGAAAGAGAGACAGAGAGAGACAGAGATAGAGATAGAGAGAGAGATATAGAGAGACAGAGAGAGACATAGAGAGAGTGAGAGAGACAGAAAAAGAGACAGAGAGAGAGACAGAGAGAGACAGAGTGAGATAGACTGAGTGAGACAGAGAGAGAGACAGAGAGGGACAGAGAGAGACAGAGAGACAGAGAGAGACAGGGAGAGACAGAGAGAGAGACAGAGATAGAGACAGAGAGACACAGAGGGAGACACAGAGAGAGACAGAAAAAGACAGAGAGAGACACAGAGAGAAAGAGAGAGACAGATAGAGACAGAGAGAGACACAGAGAGAGACATAGAGAGAGTGAGAGAGACAGAAAGAGAGAGAGACAGAGAGAGAGACAGAGAGAGACACAGACAGAGTGAGATTGACTGAGACAGAAAGAGAGATGAGGTAGAGACCAAGAGAGACAGAGAGAGACACAGAGAGAGAAAGAGAGAGACAGAGAGAGAGACAGAAAGAGAGACAGAGAGAGACCGAGAGAGACAGAGAGAGACAGAGAGAGAAAAAGAGAGAGACAGAGGGAGACAGAGATAGAGAGCGAGACACAGGGAGACACTGAGAGAGAAGAGCTAGACAGAGAGATACAGAGAGAGAGAGACAGAGAGAGACATAGAGAGACAGAGAGACAGAGAGAGACAGGGAGAGGCAGAAAGAGAGACAGAGAGAGACAGAGAGAGAGACAGAGAGGGACAGAGAGAGAGAAAGAGAAAGACAGAGACACAGAGAGAGACAGAGAGTGAGACACAGAGAGAGACAGAGAGAGAGACAGATAGAGACACAGAGAGAGACAGAGAGAGACAGAGAGAGACAGAGAGAGACAGAGAGAGACAGAGAGAGAGAGACCGAGAGAGACAGAGAGACAGAGAGAGACAGGGAGAGACAAAGAGAGAGACAGAGAGAGACAGAGATAGAGACAGAGAGAGACAGAGAGAGACACAGAAAGAGACAGAGAGAGAGACACAGAGAGGTACAGAGAGAGAGACAGAAAGAGACACAGAGAGATTCAGAGAGAGAGAGACACAGAGAGAGACAGAGAGAGACACAGAGAGAGAGAGAGACAGAGATAGGGATAGAGAGAGACAGAGAGACATAGAGAGAGTGAGAGAGACAGAAAGAGAGACAGAGAGAGAGAGACAGAGAGAGACAGAGACAGAGTGAAATAGACTGAGTGAGACAGAAAGAGCGACAGAAAGAGAGACAAAGATAGAAACAGAGAGGGACATAGAGGGACAAAGAGAGAGAAAGAGAGAGACAGAGAGAGAGACAGAGAGATAGACAGAGAGAGACAGAGAGAGAGAGAGAAAAAGATAGAGACAGAGAAAGACAGAGATAGAGAGCGAGACACAGGTAGACACAGAAAGAGACAGAGCTAGACAGAGAGATACAGAGAGAGAGACAGAGAGAGACATAGAGAGACAGAGAAACAGAGAGAGACAGGGAGAGACAGAGTGAGAGACAGAGAGAGACAGAGAGAGAGAAAGAGAGAGACAGAGACACAGAGAGAGACAGAGAGAGACACAGAGAGAGACAGAGAGAGAGAGACAGAGAGAGACACAGAGAGTGACAGAGAGAGACAAGGATAGGGATAGAGAGAGACATAGAGAGAGACAGAGAGCAACAGAGAGAGACAGAGAGAGACATAGAGAGACAGAGAGAGACAGAGAGAGACAAAGAGAGACAGAGAGATATATAGAGGGAGACATAGAGAGACATAGAAATTCAGAGAGAGACAAAGTAAGACAGAGAGAGAGACAGAGAGAGACAAAGAGAGACAGAGAGATACAGAGAGAGAGACATAGAGAGACATAGAAATACAGAGAGAGACAAAGAAAGACAGAGAGAAAGACATAGAGAGACAGACAGAGACAGAAAAGAGACAAAGAGATAGAGACAGAGAGAGACAGGGAGAGAGACACAGAGAGAGGCCGAGAGAGACAGAGAGAGACAAAGAGAAAAGAGTCAAAGAGAGAGAGAGACAAAGAGAGACAGAGACAGATAGAGAGATACAGAGAGAGAGACAGAGACAGAATGACAGAGAATGAGAGAGACAGAGAGACAGAGAGAGAGACAGATGAGACAGAGATAGAGACAGAGAGAGACAGATAGACACAGAGAGAGACAGAGAGAGACACAGAGAGGGACAGAGAGATACAGAGAGAGACAAAGAGAGACAGAGATAGAAAGAGAGAGAGACAAAGAGAGACAGAGAAAGACATAGAGAGACAGATGAGACAGAGATAGAGACAGAGAGAGACAGAGAGAGAGACAGAGGGAGAAACAGAGAGAGACAGAGACACAGAGAGAGACAGAGAGAGAGACACAGAGAGACAGAGAGAGAGACAGAGAGAGACAGATGAGACAGAGAGAGAGACAGAGAGAGAAACAGAGAGAGACAGAGAGCTACAGAGAGAGAAAAAGAGAAACAGAGAGAGACAGAGAGAGAGACAGAGAGTGACAGAGAAAGACAGAGAGAGACAGAGAGAGACAGAGAGAGATAAATAAAGACAGAGAGAGAGACAGAGAGAGACAGAGAAAGAGAGAGAGCGACAGCGAGAGATGGAGAGAGACATACAGTGAGAGACATAGAGAGACAGAGAGAGACACAGACAGAGACAGAGAGAGACAGATAGAGACACAGTGAGATACAGAGAGACAGAGAAAAAGTCAGAGATACAGAGAGAGTCAGACAGAGAGACAGAGAGAGACAGAAAAGAGACAAAGAGAGAGAGACAGAGAAAGAGAGAGAGCGACAGAGAGAGATAGAGAGAGACATACAGAGAGAGACATAGAGAGACAGAGAGAGACACAGAGAGAGACAGAGAGAAACAGAGAGAGACAGAGAGAGACAGAAAGAGACAGAGAGAGACAGAGAGAGACACCGAGAGAGGAAGAGAGAGACAGAGAGAGAGACAAAGAGAGAGACAGAGAAAGAGACAGAGAGAGATATAGAGAGACAGAGAGAGACAAAGAGAGAGACAGAGAGAGATAGAGAGAGAGTGAGAGAGACAGAAAGAGAGAGAGAGAGACAGAGATAGAGATAGAGAGAGACATATAGAGAGACAGAGAGAGAAATAGAGAGAGTGAAAGAGATAGAAAGAGAGACAGAGAGAGACAGAGTGAGACAGAGACAGAGTGAGATAGACTGAGTGAGACAGATAGAGAGACAGAGAGGGACAGAGAGAGACAGAGAGACAGAGATAGACAGGGAGAGACAGAGAGAGAGACAGAGAGAGACAGAGATAGAGATAGAGAGACACAGAGGGAGACACAGAGAGAGACAAAAAGAGACAGAGAGAGACACAGAGAGAAAGAGAGAGAGACAGAGAGAGACAGAGAGAGACACAGAGAGAAAGAGAGAGAGACAGCGGGAGACAGAGAGAGACAGAGAGAGAGACAGAGAGAGAAAAAGAGAGAGACATTGAGAGACAGAGATAGAGAGCGAGACACAGGGAGACACAGAGAAAGACAGAGCTAGTCAGGGAGATACAGAGAGAGAGACAGAGAGAGATATAGAGAGAAAGAGAGACAGAGAGAGACAGGGAGAAACAGAGAGAGAGACAGAAAGAGAGACAGAGAGAGACAGAGAGAGAAACAGAGAGATACAGAGAGACACAGAGAGACACCGAGAGAGGAAGAGAGAGACAGAGAGAGAGACAAAGAGAGAGACAGAGAAAGAGACAGAGAGAGATATAGAGAGACAGAGAGAGACAAAGAGAGAGACAGAGAGAGATAGAGAGAGAGTGAGAGAGACAGAAAGAGAGAGAGAGAGAGACAGAGATAGAGATAGAGAGAGACATATAGAGAGACAGAGAGAGAAATAGAGAGAGTGAAAGAGACAGAAAGAGAGACAGAGAGAGACAGAGTGAGACAGAGACAGAGTGAGATAGACTGAGTGAGACAGATAGAGAGACAGAGAGGGACAGAGAGAGACAGAGAGACAGAGATAGACAGGGAGAGACAGAGAGAGAGACAGAGAGAGACAGAGATAGAGACAGAGAGACACAGAGGGAGACACAGAGAGAGACAGAGAGAGACACAGAGAGAAAGAGAGAGAGACAGAGAGAGACAGAGAGAGAGACAGAGAGAGACAGAGATAGGGATAGAGAGAGACACAGAGAGAGACATAGAGAGAGTGAGAGAGACAGAAAGAGAGAGAGACAGAGAGAGAGACAGAGACAGAGTGAGATAGACTGAGTGAGACAGAAAGAGAGACAGAGATAGAGACAGAGAGAGACAGAGAGAGACACTGAGAGAGAAAGAGAGAGACAGAGAGAGAGACAGCGGGAGACAGAGAGAGACAGAGAGAGAGACAGAGAGAGAAAAAGAGAGAGACAGAGAGAGACTGAGATAGAGAGCGAGACACAGGGAGACACAGAGAGAGACAGAGCTAGACAGAGAGATACAGAGAGAGATACAGAGAGAGACATAGAGCGACAGAGAGATAGAGACAGACAGGGAGAGATAGAGAGAGACAGAGAGAGAGAGACAGAGAGTGAGAAAGAGAGAGACAAAGACAGAGTGAGATAGACTGAGTGAGACAGAAAGAGATCAGAGATAGAGTCAGAGAGAGACAGAGAGAGACACAGAGAGAGAAAGAGAGAGAGAAAGAGAGAGAGACAGAGAGAGACAGAGAGAGACAGAGAGAGAAAAAGAGAGAGACATTGAGAGACAGACATAGAGAGCGAGACACAGCGAGACACAGAGAAAGACAGAGCTAGACAGGGAGATACAGAGAGAGAGACAGAGAGAGACATAGAGAGACAGAGAGACAGAGAGAGACAGGGAGAAACAGAGAGAGAGACAGAAAGAGAGACAGAGAGAGACAGAGAGAGACACAGAGAGATACAGAGAGACACAGAGAGACACAGAGAGAGGAAGAGAGAGACAGAGAGAGAGACAAAGAGAGAGACAGAGAGAGACAGAGAAAGAGACAGAGAGAGATAGAGAGACAGAGAGAGACACAGAGAGAGACAAAGAGAGAGACAGAGAGAGATAGAGAGAGAGTGAGAGAGACAGAAAGAGAGACAGAGAGAGAAAGAGATAGAGATAGAGAGAGACATATAGAGAGACAGAGAGAGACATAGAGAGAGTGAGAGAGACAGAAAAAGAGACAGAGAGAGACAGAGAGAGACAGAGTGAGATAGACTGAGTGAGACAGAGAGAGACACAGAGAGGGACAGAGAGAGACAGAGAGACAGAGAGGCAGGGAGAGACAGAGAGAGAGACAGAGATAGAGACAGAGAGACACTGAGTGAAACACAGAGAGAGACAGAAAAAGACAGAGAGAGACACAGAGAGAAAGAGAGAGAGACAGATAGAGACAGAGTGAGACACAGAGAGAGACATAGAGAGAGTGAGAGAGACAGAAAGAGAGAGAGACAGAGAGAGAGACAGAGAGAGAAAGAGATAGAGACAGAGAGACACAGAGGGAGACACAGAGAGAGACAAAAAGAGACAGAGAGAGACACAGAGAGAAAGAGAGAGAGACAGAGAGAGACAGAGAGAGAGACAGAGAGAGACAGAGATAGGGATAGAGAGAGACACAGAGAGAGACATAGAGAGAGTGAGAGAGACAGAAAGAGAGAGAGACAGAGAGAGAGACAGAGACAGAGTGAGATAGACTGAGTGAGACAGAAAGAGAGACAGAGATAGAGACAGAGAGAGACAGAGAGAGACACTGAGAGAGAAAGAGAGAGACAGAGAGAGAGACAGCGGGAGACAGAGAGAGACAGAGAGAGAGACAGAGAGAGAAAAAGAGAGAGACAGAGAGAGACTGAGATAGAGAGCGAGACACAGGGAGACACAGAGAGAGACAGAGCTAGACAGAGAGATACAGAGAGAGATACAGAGAGAGACATAGAGCGACAGAGAGATAGAGACAGACAGGGAGAGATAGAGAGAGACAGAGAGAGAGAGACAGAGAGTGAGAAAGAGAGAGACAAAGACAGAGTGAGATAGACTGAGTGAGACAGAAAGAGATCAGAGATAGAGTCAGAGAGAGACAGAGAGAGACACAGAGAGAGAAAGAGAGAGAGAAAGAGAGAGAGACAGAGAGAGACAGAGAGAGACAGAGAGAGAAAAAGAGAGAGACATTGAGAGACAGACATAGAGAGCGAGACACAGCGAGACACAGAGAAAGACAGAGCTAGACAGGGAGATACAGAGAGAGAGACAGAGAGAGACATAGAGAGACAGAGAGACAGAGAGAGACAGGGAGAAACAGAGAGAGAGACAGAAAGAGAGACAGAGAGAGACAGAGAGAGACACAGAGAGATACAGAGAGACACAGAGAGACACAGAGAGAGGAAGAGAGAGACAGAGAGAGAGACAAAGAGAGAGACAGAGAGAGACAGAGAAAGAGACAGAGAGAGATAGAGAGACAGAGAGAGACACAGAGAGAGACAAAGAGAGAGACAGAGAGAGATAGAGAGAGAGTGAGAGAGACAGAAAGAGAGACAGAGAGAGAAAGAGATAGAGATAGAGAGAGACATATAGAGAGACAGAGAGAGACATAGAGAGAGTGAGAGAGACAGAAAAAGAGACAGAGAGAGACAGAGAGAGACAGAGTGAGATAGACTGAGTGAGACAGAGAGAGACACAGAGAGGGACAGAGAGAGACAGAGAGACAGAGAGGCAGGGAGAGACAGAGAGAGAGACAGAGATAGAGACAGAGAGACACTGAGTGAAACACAGAGAGAGACAGAAAAAGACAGAGAGAGACACAGAGAGAAAGAGAGAGAGACAGATAGAGACAGAGTGAGACACAGAGAGAGACATAGAGAGAGTGAGAGAGACAGAAAGAGAGAGAGACAGAGAGAGAGACAGAGAGAGAAAGAGACAGAGTGAGACTGACTGAGTGAGACAGAAAGAGAGACAGAGATAGAGACCGAGAGAGACAGAGAGAGACACAGAGAGAGAAAGAGAGAGACAGAGAGAGAGACAGCGGGATACAGAGAGAGACAGATAGAGAGACAGAGAGAGAAAAAGAGAGAGACAGAGATAGAAAGCGAGACACAGGGAGACACAGAGAGAGACAGAGCTAGACAGAGATACAGAGAGAGAGACAGAGAGAGACATAGAGCCACAGAGAGATAGAGAGAGACAGGGAGAGATAGAGAGAGAGACAGAGAGAGACAGAGAGAGAGAGACAGAGAGTGAGACAGAGAGAGACAAAGACAGAGTGAGATAGACTGAGTGAGACAGAAAGAGAGTCAGAGTTAGAGACAGAGAGAGACAGATAGAGACAAAGAGAGAGAAAGAGAGAGAGAGAGAGAGACAGAGAGAGACACAGAGAGACAGAGATAGAAAAATAGAGAGACATTGAGAGACAGAGATAGAGAGCGAGACACAGGGAGACACAGAGAGAGACAGAGCTAGACAGGGAGATACAGAGAGAGAGACAGAGAGAGACATAGAGAGACAGAGAGACAGAGAGAGACAGGGAGAGACAGAGAGAGACAGAAAGAGAGACAGAGAGAGACAGAGAGAGACACAGAGAGATACAGAGAGACACAGAGATACACAGAGAGAGGAAGAGAGAGACAGAGAGAGAGAGACAAAGAGAGAGACAGAGAGAGACAGAGAAAGAGACAGAGAGAGAGATAGAGAGACAGAGAGAGACACAGAGAGAGACAAAGAGAGAGACAGAGAGAGATAGAGAGAGTGAGAGAGACAGAAAGAGAGACAGAGAGAGACAGAGATAGAGATAGAGAGAGACATATAGAGAGACAGAGAGAGACATAGAGAGAGTGAGAGAGACAGAAAAAGAGACAGAGAGAGACAGAGAGAGACAGAGTGAGATAGACTGAGTGAGACAGAGAGAGAGACAGAGAGGGACAGAGAGAGACAGAGAGACAGAGAGAGACAGGGAGAGACAGAGAGAGACAGAGATAGAGACAGAGAGACACAGAGGGAGACAAAGAGAGTGACAGAAAAAGACAGAGAGAGACACAGAGAGAAAGAGAGAGAGACAGATAGAGACAGAGAGAGACACAGAGAGAGACATAGAGAGAGTGAGAGAGACAGAAAGAGAGAGACAGAGAGAGACAGAGAGACAGAGACAGAGTGAGATTGACTGAGTGAGACAGAAAGAGAGACAGAGATAGAGACCGAGAGAGACCGAGAGAGAGACACAGAGAGAGAAAGAGAGAGACAGAGAGAGAGACAGAAAGAGAGACAGAGAGAGACAGAGAGAGTCAGAGAGAGACAGAGAGACAGAGAGAGAAAAAGAGAGAGACAGAGAGAGACAGAGATAGAGAGCGAGACACAGGGAGACACAGAGAGAGAAGAGCTAGACAGAGAGATACAGAGAGAGAGACAGAGAGAGACAGAGAGACAGAGAGAGACAGAGAGAGACAGAGAGGGACAGAGAGAGAGAAAGAGAAAGACAGAGAGAGACAGAGATAGAGACAGAGAGAGACAGAGAGAGACAGAGAGAGACAGAGAGAGACAGAGAGAGAGACCGAGAGAGACAGAGAGACAGAGAGAGACAGGGAGAGACAAAGAGAGAGACAGAGAGAGACAGAGATAGAGACAGAGAGAGACACAGTGAGACACAGAGAGAGACAGAGAGAGACACAGAGAGGTACAGAGAGAGAGACAGAGACACAGAGAAATTCAGAGAGAGAGAGACAGAGAGAGACACAGAGAGAGACAGAGAGAGACACAGAGAGAGACAGAGAGAGACAGAGATAGGGATAGAGAGAGACATAGAGAGAGACAGAGAGACAGAGAGAGAGTGAGAGAGACAGAAAGAGAGACAGAGAGAGAGAGACAGAGAGAGACAGAGACAGAGTGAAATAGACTGAGTGAGACAGAAAGAGCGACAGAAAGAGAGACAAAGATAGACACAGAGAGAGACAGAGAGGGACACAGAGAGAGAAAGAGAGAGACAGAGAGAGAGACAGAGAGAGAGAGACAGAGAGAGACAGAGAGAGTGACAGAGAGAGACAGAGAGAGAAAAAGAGAGAGACAGAGAAAGACAGAGATAGAAAGCGAGACACAGGTAGACACAGAAAGAGACAGAGCTAGACAGAGAGATACAGAGAGAGACAGAGAGAGACATAGAGAGACAGAGAAACAGAGAGAGACAGGGAGAGACAGAGTGAGAGACAGAGAGAGATAGGGAGAGAGAAAGAGAGAGACAGAGACACAGAGAGAGACAGAGAGAGACATAGAGAGAGACAGACAGAGAGAGACAGAGAGAGACACAGAGAGAGACAGAGAGAGAAAGAGAGAGACAGAGAGAGACAGAGATAGTGATAGAGAGAGACCTAGAGAAAGACAGAGAGCAACAGAGAGAGACATAGAGAGACAGAGAGAGACAGAGAGAGACAAAGAGAGACAGAGAGATATATAGAGAGAGACATAGAGAGACATAGAAATACAGAGAGAGACAAAGTAAGACAGAGAGAGACAGAGAGAGACAAAGAGAGACAGAGAGATACAGAGAGAGAGACATAGAGAGACATAGAAATACAGAGAGAGACAAAGAAAGACAGAGAGAAAGACATAGAGAGACAGACAGAGACAGAAAAGAGACAAAGAGATAGAGACAGAGAGAGACAGGGAGAGAGACACAAAGAGAGGCAGAGAGAGACAGAGAGAGAGGCAGAGAGAGACAGAGAGAGACAGAGACAGATAGAGAGATACAGAGAGAGAGACAGAGACAGAATGACAGAAAATGAGAGAGACAGAGAGACAGAGAGAGACAGATGAGACAGAGATAGAGACAGAGAGAGACAGAGAGAGAGACAGAGAGACACAGAGAGAGACAGAGAGAGACACAGAGAGGGACAGAGAGATACAGAGAAAGACAAAGAGAGACAGAAATAGAAAGAGAGAGAGACGAAGAGAGACAGAGAAAGACAGAGAGAGACAGAGAGAGACAGATGAGACAGAGATAGAGACAGAGAGAGACAGAGATAGAGAAAGAGGGAGAAACAGAGAGAGACAGAGAGACACAGAGAGAGACAGAGAGACAGAGACACAGAGAGACAGAGAGAGACAGAGAGAGAGACAGAGAGAGACAGATGAGACAGAGAGAGAGACAGAGAGAGAAACAGAGAGAGACAGAGAGATACAGAGAGAGACAAAGAGAGACAGAGAGAGACAGAGAGAGAGACAGAGAGTGACAGAGAAAGACAGAGAGAGACAGAGAGAGATAAAGAAAGATAGAGAGAGAGACAGAGAGAGACAGAGAAAGAGAGCGACAGCGAGAGATGGAGAGAGACATACAGTGAGAGACATAGAGAGACAGAGAGAGACACAGACAGAGACAGAGAGAGACAGAGATAGTGATAGAGAGAGACCTAGAGAAAGACAGAGAGCAACAGAGAGAGACATAGAGAGACAGAGAGAGACAGAGAGAGACAAAGAGAGACAGAGAGGTATATAGAGAGAGACATAGAGAGACATAGAGATACAGAGAGAGACAAAGTAAGACAGAGAGAGACAGAGAGAGACAAAGAGAGACAGAGAGATACAGAGAGAGAGACATAGAGAGACATAGAAATACAGAGAGAGACAAAGAAAGACAGAGAGAAAGACATAGAGAGACAGACAGAGACAGAAATGAGACAAAGAGATAGAGACAGAGAGAGACAGGGAGAGAGACACAGAGAGAGGCAGAGAGAGACAGAGAGAGAGGCAGAGAGAGAAAGAGACAGATAGAGAGATACAGAGAGAGAGACAGAGACAGAATGACAGAGAATGAGAGAGACAGAGAGAGACAGATGAGACAGAGATAGAGACAGAGAGAGACAGAGAGAGAGACAGAGAGACACAGAGAGAGACAGAGAGAGACACAGAGAGGGACAGAGAGATACAGAGAAAGACAAAGAGAGACAGAAATAGAAAGAGAGAGAGACGAAGAGAGACAGAGAAACACAGAGAGAGACAGAGAGAGACAGATGAGACAGAGATAGAGACAGAGAGAGACAGAGATAGAGAAAGAGGGAGAAACAGAGAGAGACAGAGAGACACAGAGAGAGACAGAGAGACAGAGACACAGAGAGACAGAGAGAGACAGAGAGAGAGACAGAGAGAGACAGATGAGACAGAGAGAGAGACAGAGAGAGAAACAGAGAGAGACAGAGAGATACAGAGAGAGACAAAGAGAGACAGAGAGAGACAGAGAGAGAGACAGAGAGTGACAGAGAAAGACAGAGAGAGACAGAGAGAGATAAAGAAAGACAGAGAGAGAGACAGAGAGAGACAGAGAAAGAGAGCGACAGGGAGAGATGGAGAGAGACATACAGTGAGAGACATAGAGAGACAGAGAGAGACACAGACAGAGACAGAGAGAGACAGATAGAGACACAGTGAGATACAGAGAGAGACAGAGAAAGATTCAGAGATACAGAGAAAGACAGAGAGAGAGACGGAGAGAGACAGAAAAGAGACAAAGAGAGAGACATAGAGAGACAGAGAGAGACACAGAGAGAGACAGAGAGAGACAGAGAGAGACAAAGAGAGAAACAGGGAGAGACAGAGAGAAGACAGCGAAGACAGAAAGAGACTGAAAGAGACAGAGAGAGACAGAAAGAGAAAGAGAGAGACAGAGTGAGACAGAGAGAGACACAGAGAGAGGAAGAGAGAGACAAAGAGAGAGAGACAGAGACAAAGAGAGAGACAGAGAAAGACAGAGAGAGACAGAGAAAGAGACAGTGAGAGATATAGAGAGAAAGAGAGAGACACAGAGAGAGAAAAGAGAGATACAGAGAGAGCTAGAGAGAGAGTGAGAGAGACAGAAAGAGAGACAGAGAGAGACATTGATAGGGATAGAGAGAGAGACAGAGAGAGAGACAAAAAAGAGACAAAGAGAGAGACATATAGAGACAGAGAGAGACACAGACAGAGACAGAGAGAGACAGAGAGAGACACAGAGAGAGGAAGAGAGAGACAGAGAGAGAGAGACAAAGTGAGAGACAGAGAAAGAGACAGAGAGAGATATAGAGAGACAGAGAGCGACACAGAGAGAGACAAAGAGAGAGACAGAGAGAGATAGAGAGAGAGTGAGAGAGACAGAAAGAGAGACAGATAGAAACAGAGATAGAGATAGAGAGAGACATATAGAGGGACAGAGAGAGAAATAGAGAGAGTGAAAGAGACAGAAAGAGAGACAGAGTGAGAGAGACAGAGTGAGACAGAGACAGAGTGAGATAGACTGAGTGAGACAGATAGAGAGACAGAGAGGGACAGAGAGAGACAGAGAGACAGAGAGAGACAGGGAGAGACAGAGAGAGACAGAGATAGAGACAGAGAGACACAGAGGGAGACACAGAGAGAGACAAAAAGAGACAGAGAGAGAGACACAGAGAGAAAGAGAGAGAGACAGAGAGAGACAGAGATAGGGATAGAGAGAGACACAGAGAGAGACATAGAGAGAGTGAGAGAGACAGAAAGAGAGAGAGACAGAGAGAGAGACAGAGAGAGACAGAGACAGAGTGAGATAGACTGAGTGAGACAGAAAGAGAGACAGAGATAGAGACAGAGAGAGACACAGAGACACACAGAGAAAGAAAGAGAGAGACAGAGAGAGAGACAGCAGGAGACAGAGAGAGACAGATAGAGAGACAGAGAGATTGAAAAAGAGAGAGACAGAGAGAGACAGAGATAGAGAGCGAGACACAGGGAGACACAGAGAGAGACAGAGAACGAGACAGAGATAGAGATAGAGAGACAGAGAGAGACACAGAGAGAGACAAAGAGAGAGACAGAGAGAGATAGAGAGAGAGTGAGAGACACAGAGAGAGACAGAGAGAGACAAAGATAGAGATAGAGAGAGACATATAGAGAGACAGAGAGAGACATAGAGAGAGTGAGAGAGACAGAAAAAGAGACAGAGAGAGAGACAGAGTGAGATAGACTGAGTGAGACAGAGAGAGAGACAGAGAGGGACAGTTAGAGACAGAGAGACAGAGAGAGACAGAGAGAGAGACAGAGATAGAGACAGAGAAACACAGAGGGAGACACAGAGAGAGACAGAAAAAGACAGAGAGAGACAAAGAGAGAAAGAGAGCGAGACAGATAGAGACAGAGAGAGACACAGAGAGAGACATAGAGAGAGTGAGAGAGACAGAAAGAGAGAGAGACAGTGAGAGAGACAGAAAGAGACAGAGACAGAGTGAGATTGACTGAGTGAGACAGAAAGTGAGACAGAGATAGAGACCGAGAGTGACAGAGAGAGACACAGAGAGGAAAGAGAGAGACAGAGAGAGAGACAGAAAGAGAGACAGAGAGAGACAGAGAGAGACAGAGAGAGACAGAGAGAGAAAAAGAGAGAGACAGAGAGACAGAGATAGAGAGCGAGACACAGGGAGACACAGAGAGAGAAGAGCTAAACAGAGAGATACAGAGAGAGAGACAGAGAGACACATAGAGAGACAGAGAGACAGAGAGAGACAGGGAGAGACAGAGAGAGAGACAGAGAGAGACAGAGAGAGAGACTGAGAGGGACAGAGAGAGAGAAAGAGAAAGACAGAGACACAGAGAGAGACAGAGAGTGAGACACAGAGAGACAGAGAGAGAGACAGATAAAGACACAGAGAGAGACAGAGAGAGACAGAGAGAGACAGAGAGAGACAGAGAGAGGGACAGAGAGAGACAGAGACAGAGAGAGACTGGGAGAGACAAAGAGAGAGACAGAGAGAGACAGAGATAGAGACAGAGAGAGACAGAGAGAGACACAGAGAGAGAAAGAGAGAGAAACAGAGAGGTACAGAGAGAGACAGGGAGAGACAAAGAGAGAGACAGAGAGAGACAGAGATAGAGACAGAGAGAGACAGAGAGAGACACAGAGAGAGACAGAGAGAGACACAGAGAGAGACAAAGAGAGAGACAGAGAGAGATAGAGAGAGAGTGAGAGACACAGAGAAAGACAGAGAGAGACAGAGATAGAGATAGAGAGAGACATATAGAGAGACAGAGAGAGACATAGAGAGAGTGAGAGAGACAGAAAAAGAGACAGAGAGAGAGACAGAGTGAGATAGACTGAGTGAGACAGAGAGAGAGACAGAGAGGGACAGTTAGAGACAGAGAGACAGAGAGAGACAGAGAGAGAGACAGAGATAGAGACAGAGAGACACAGAGGGAGACACAGAGAGAGACAGAAAAAGACAGAGAGAGACAAAGAGAGAAAGAGAGCGAGACAGATAGAGACAGAGAGAGACACAGAGAGAGACATAGAGAGAGTGAGAGAGACAGAAAGAGAGAGAGACAGAGAGAGAGACAGAAAGAGACAGAGACAGAGTGAGATTGACTGAGTGAGACAGAAAGTGAGACAGAGATAGAGACCGAGAGTGACAGAGAGAGACACAGCGGGAGACAGAGAGAGTCAGATAAAGAGACAGAGAGAGAAAAAGAGAGAGACATTGAGAGACAGAGATAGAGAGCGAGACACAGGGAGACACACAGAGAGACAGAGCTAGACAGTGAGATACAGAGAGAGAGACAGAGAGAGACATAGAGAGACAGAGAGACAGAGAGACACAGGGAGAGACAGAGAGAGGGACAGAGAGAGAGACAGAGAGAGACAGAGAGAGACACAGAGAGACACAGAGAGACAAAGAGAGAGGAAGAGATAGACAGAGAGAGAGAGACAAAGAGAGAGACAGAGAGAGACAGAGAACGAGACAGAGAGAAATAGAGAGACAGAGAGAGACAAAGAGAGACAGAGAGAGATAGAGAGAGAGTGAGAGACACAGAGAGAGAGACAGAGAGAGACAGAGATAGGGATAGAGAGAGACATAGAGAGAGACAGAGAGACATAGAGAGAGTGAGAGGGACAGAAAGAGAGACAGAGAGAGAGACAGAGAGAGACAGAGACAGAGTGAGATTGACTGAGTGAGACAGAAAGAGAGACAGAGATAGAGACCGAGAGAGACAGAGAGAGACACAGAGAGGAAAGAGAGAGACAGAGAGAGAGACAGAAAGAGAGACAGAGAGAGACAGAGAGAGACAGAGAGAGACAGAGAGAGACAGAGAGAGAAAAAGAGAGAGACAGAGAGACACAGATAGAGAGCGAGACACAGGGAGACACAGAGAGAGAAGAGCTAGACAGAGAGATACAGAGAGAGAGACACAGAGACACATAGAGAGACAGAGAGACAGAGAGAGACAGGGAGAAACAGAGAGAGAGACAGAGAGAGAAAGAGAGAGAGACTGAGAGGGACAGAGAGAGAGAAAGAGAAAGACAGAGACACAGAGAGAGACAGAGAGTGAGACACAGATAGAGACAGAGAGAGAGACAGATAAACACACAGAGAGAGACAGAGAGAGACAGAGAGAGACAGAGAGAGGGACCGAGAGAGACAGAGAGACAGAGAGAGACTGGGAGAGACAAAGAGAGAGACAGAGAGAGACAGAGATAGAGACAGAGAGAGACAGAGAGAAACACAGAGAGAGAAAGAGAGAGAGACACAGAGAGGTACAGAGACTGAAAGAGACACAGAGAGATTCAGAGAGAGAGAGACAGAGAGAGACACAGAGAGAGACAGAGAGAGACACAGAGAGAGACAGAGACAGAGATATGGATAGAGAGAGACATAGAGAGAGACAGAGAGACATAGAGAGAGTGAGAGAGACAGAAAGAGAGACAGAGAGAGAGACAGAGAGAGACAGAGACAGAGTGAAATAGACTGAGTGAGACAGAAAGAGCGACAGAAAGAGAGACAAAGATAGAAACAGAGAGAGACAGAGAGGGACACAGAGAGAGAAAGAGAGAACCCGAGAGAGAGAGACAGAGAGAGAGACAGAGAGAGACAGAGAGAGAGACAGAGAGAGACAGAGAGAGAGACAGAGAGAGTGACAGAGAGAGACAGAGAGAGACAGAGAGAGAAAAAGAGACAGACAGAGAAAGACAGATAGAGAGCGAGACACAGGTAGACACAGAAAGAGACAGAGCTAGACAGAGAGATACAGAGAGAGTGACAGAGAGAGACATATAGAGACAGAGAAATAGAGAGAGACGGGGAGAGACAGAGTGAGAGACAGAGAGAGACAGAGAGAGAGAAAGAGAGAGACAGAGACACAGAGAGAGACAGAGAAAGAGACACAGAGAGAGACAGAGAGAGAGAGACAGAGAGAGACAGAGAGAGAGACAGAGAGAGACAGAGTGAGAGACAGAGAGAGACAGAGAGAGAGAAAGAGAGAGACAGAGACACAGAGAGAGACAGAGAGAGAGACACAGAGAGAGACAGAGAGAGAGAGACAGAGAGAGAGACACAGAGAGAGACAGAGAGAGACACAGAGAGAGACATAGAGAGAGAGACAGAGATAGAGACCGAGAGAGACAGAGAGAGACAGAGATCGACAGAGATAGGGATAGAGAGAGACATAGAGAGAGACAGAGAGCAACAGAGAGAGACAGAGAGAGACATAGAGAGACATAGAAATACAGAGAGAGACAAAGAAAGACAGAAAGAGAGACAGAGAGAGACAAAGAGAGACAGAGAGATACAGAGAGAGAGACATAGAGAGACATAGAAATACAGAGAGAGACAAAGAAAGACAGAGAGAAAGACATAGAGAGACAGACAGAGACAGAAAAGAGACAAAGAGATAGAGACAGAGAGAGACAGGGAGAGAGACACAGAGAGAGGCAGAGAGAGACAGAGAGAGACAGAGAGAAAAGAGACAAAAGAGAGAGAGACAGACAGAGACAGACAGAGACAGAGACAGATAGAGAGAGACAGAGAGAGAGACATAGACAGAATGACAGAGAATGAGAGAGACAGAGAGACAGAGAGAGATACAGATGAGACAGACATAGAGACAGAGAGAGACAGAGAGAGAGACAGAGAGAGAGAGAGAGAGACACAGAGAGAGACAGAGAGATACAGAGAGAGACAAAGAGAGACAGAGATAGAAAGAGAGAGAGACAAAGAGAGACAGAGAAAGACAGAGAGAAACAGAGAGAGACAGTTGAGAAAGAGATAGAGACAGAGAGAGACAGAGAGAGAGACAGAGGGAGAAACAGAGAGAGACAGAAATACAGAGAGAGACAAAGAGAGACAGAGAGAGACAGAGAGAGAGACAGAGAGTGACAGAGAAAGACAGAGAGAGACAGAGAGAGAGGTAAAGAAAGACACAGAGAGAGACAGAGAGAGAGACAGAGAGAGATAGAGAGAGAGTGAGAGAGACAGAAAGAGAGACAGATAGAAACAGAGATAGAGATAGAGAGAGACATATCGAGAGACAGAGAGAGAAATAGAGAGAGTGAAAGAGACAGAAAGAGAGACAGAGTGAGAGAGACAGAGTGAGACAGAGACAGAGTGAGATAGACTGAGTGAGACAGATAGAGAGACAGAGAGGGACAGAGAGAGACAGAGAGACAGAGAGAGACAGGGAGAGACAGAGAGAGAGACAGAGAGAGACAGAGATAGAGACAGAGAGACACAGAGCGAGACACAGAGAGAGACAAAAAGAGACAGAGAGAGACACAGAGAGAAAGAGAGAGAGACAGAGAGAGAGACAGAGATAGGGATAGAGAGAGACACAGAGAGAGACATAGAGAGAGTGAGAGAGACAGAAAGAGAGAGAGACAGAGAGAGAGACAGAGAGAGAAAGAGACAGAATGAGATAGACTGAGTGAGACAGAAAGAGAGACAGAGATTGAGACAGAGAGAGACACATAGATACACAGAGAGAGAAAGAGAAAGAGAGAGAGAGACAGCGGGAGACAGAGAGAGACAGATAGACAGAGAGAGAAAAAGAGAGAGACAGAGAGAGACAGAGAGAGAGAGCGAGACACAGGGAGACACAGAGAGAGACAGAGCTAGACAGAGAGATAAAGAGAGAGATACAGAGAGAGACATAGAGCGACAGAGAGATAGAGAGAGACAGGGAGAGATAGAGAGAGAGACAGAGAGAGACAGAGATAGACAAAGACAGAGTGAGATAGACTGAGTGAGACAGAAAGAGAGTCAGAGATAGAGACAGAGAGAGACAGAGAGAGACACAGAGAGAGAAAGAGAGATAGAGAGAGAAAGAGAGACAGAGAGAAACAGAGAGAGACAGAGAGAGACAGAGAGAGAAAAAGAGAGAGACATTGAGAGACAGAGATAGAGAGCGAGACACAGGGAGACACAGAGAGAGACAGAGCTAGACAGGGAGATACAGAGAGAGAGACAGAGAGAGACAGAGTGAGATAGACTGAGTGAGACAGAGAGAGACAGAGAGGGACAGTGAGAGACAGAGAGACAGAGAGAGACAGGGAGAGACAGAGAGAGAGACAGAGATAGAGACAGAGAGAGACAGAAAAAGAGACAGAGAGAGAGAGAGACAGAGAGAGACACAGAGAGAGACAAAGAGAGACAGAGAGAGATAGAGAGAGAGTGAGAGACACAGAGAGAGAGACAGAGAGAGACAGAGATAGAGATAGAGAGAGACATATAGAGAGACAGAGAGAGAGTGATAGAGACAGAAAAAGAGACAGAGAGAGAGACAGAGAGAGACAGAGTGAGATAGACTGAGTGAGACAGAGAGAGACAGAGAGGGACAGTGAGAGACAGAGAGACAGAGAGATACAGGGAGAGACAGAGAGAGAGACAGAGATAGAGACAGAGAGACACAGAGGGAGACACAGAGAGAGACAGAAAAAGACAGAGAGAGACACAGAAAGAAAGAGAGAGAGACAGATAGAGACAGAGAGAGACACAGAGAGAGACATAGAGAGAGCGAGAGAGACAGAAAGAGAGAGAGACAGAGAGAGAGACAGAGAGAGACAGAGACAGAGTGAGATTGACTGAGTGAGACAGAAAGAGAGACAGAGATAGAGACCGAGAGAGACAGAGAGAGACACAGAGAGGAAAGAGAGAGACAGAGAGAGAGACAGAAAGAGAGACAGAGAGAGACAGAGAGAGACAGAGAGAGACAGAGAGAGACAGAGAGAGAAAAAGAGAGAGACAGAGAGAGACAGAGATAGAGAGCGAGACACAGTGAGAAACAGAGAGAGAAGAGCTTGACAGAGAGATACAGAGAGAGAGACAGAGAGACACATAGAGAGACAGAGAGACAGAGAGACAGGGAGAGACAGAGAGAGAGACAGAGAGACATAGAGAGAGTGAGAGAGACAGAAAGAGAGACAGAGAGAGAGACAGAGAGAGACAGAGACAGAGTGAGATTGACTGAGTGAGACAGAAAGAGAGTGAGATAGAGACCGAGAGAGACAGAGAGAGACAGAGAGCGACAGAGATAGGGATAGAGAGAGACATACAGAGAGACAGAGAGCAACAGAGAGAGACAGAGAGAGACATAGAGAGACAGAGAGAGACAGAGAGAGACAAAGAAAGACAGAGAGAGAGACAGAGAGAGACAAAGAGAGACAGAGAGATACAGAGAGAGAGACATAGAGAGACATAGAAATACAGAGAGAGACAAAGAAAGACAGAGAGAAAGACATAGAGAGACAGACAGAGACAGAAATGAGACAAAGAGATAGAGACAGAGAGAGACAGGGAGAGAGACAGAGAGAGAGGCAGAGAGAGACAGAGAGACAGAGAGAGACAGGGAGAGACAAAGGGAGAGACAGAGAGAGACAGAGATAGAGAAAGAGAGAGACGGAGAGAGACACAGAGAGAGACAGAGAGAGACACAGAGAGGTACAGAGAGAGAGACAGAAAGAGACACAGAGAGATTCAGAGAGAGAGAGACAGAGAGAGACACAGAGAGAGACAGAGAGAGACACAGAGAGAGACAGACAGAGACAGAGATAGGGATAGAGAGAGACATAGAGAGAGACAGAGAGACATAGAGAGAGTGAGAGAGACAGAAAGAGAGACAGAGAGAGAGACAGAGAGAGACAGAGACAGAGTGAAATAGACTGAGTGAGACAGAAAGAGCGACAGAAAGAGAGACAAAGATAGAAACAGAGAGAGACAGAGAGGGACACAGAGAGAGAAAGAGAGAACCCGAGAGAGAGAGACAGAGAGAGAGACAGAGAGAGACAGAGAGAGAGACAGAGAGAGTGACAGAGAGAGACAGAGAGAGACAGAGAGAGAAAAAGAGACAGACAGAGAAAGACAGAGATAGAGAGCGAGACACAGGTAGACACAGAAAGAGACAGAGCTAGACAGAGAGATACAGAGAGAGTGACAGAGAGAGACATATAGAGACAGAGAAACAGAGAGAGACAGGGAGAGACAGAGTGAGAGACAGAGAGAGACAGAGAGAGAGAAAGAGAGAGACAGAGACACAGAGAGAGACAGAGAGAGAGACACAGAGAGAGACAGAGAGAGAGAGACAGAGAGAGACACAGAGAGAGACAGAGAGAGACAGAGAGAGACAGAGATAGGGATAGAGAGAGACATAGAGAGAGACAGAGAGCAACAGAGAGAGACAGAGAGAGACATAGAGAGACAGAGAGAGACAGAGAGAGACAAAGAGAGACAGAGAGATATATAGAGAGAGACATAGAGAGACATAGAAATACAGAGAGAGACAAAGAAAGACAGAAAGAGAGACAGAGAGAGACAAAGAGAGACAGAGAGATACAGAGAGAGAGACATAGAGAGACATAGAAATACAGAGAGAGACAAAGAAAGACAGAGAGAAAGACATAGAGAGACAGACAGAGACAGAAAAGAGACAAAGAGATAGAGACAGAGAGAGACAGGGAGAGAGACACAGAGAGAGGCAGAGAGAGACAGAGAGAGACAAAGAGAAAAGAGACAAAAGAGAGAGAGACATAGAGAGACAGACAGAGACAGAGACAGAGAGAGAGACATAGACAGAATGACAGAGAATGAGAGAGACAGAGAGACAGAGAGAGATACAGATGAGACAGACATAGAGACAGAGAGAGACAGAGAGAGAGACAGAGAGAGACAGAGAGAGACACAGAGAGAGACAGAGAGATACAGAGAGAGACAAAGAGAGACAGAGATAGAAAGAGAGAGAGACAAAGAGAGACAGAGAAAGACAGAGAGAAACAGAGAGAGACAGTTGAGAAAGAGATAGAGACAGAGAGAGACAGAGAGAGAGACAGAGGGAGAAACAGAGAGAGACAGAGATACAGAGAGAGACAAAGAGAGACAGAGAGAGACAGAGAGAGAGACAGAGAGTGACAGAGAAAGACAGAGAGAGACAGAGAGAGAGGTAAAGAAAGACACAGAGAGAGACAGAGAGAGAGACAGAGAGAGATAGAGAGAGAGTGAGAGAGACAGAAAGAGAGACAGATAGAAACAGAGATAGAGATAGAGAGAGACATATCGAGAGACAGAGAGAGAAATAGAGAGAGTGAAAGAGACAGAAAGAGAGACAGAGTGAGAGAGACAGAGTGAGACAGAGACAGAGTGAGATAGACTGAGTGAGACAGATAGAGAGACAGAGAGGGACAGAGAGAGACAGAGAGACAGAGAGAGACAGGGAGAGACAGAGAGAGAGACAGAGAGAGACAGAGATAGAGACAGAGAGACACAGAGTGAGACACAGAGAGAGACAAAAAGAGACAGAGAGAGACACAGAGAGAAAGAGAGAGAGACAGAGAGAGAGACAGAGATAGGGATAGAGAGAGACACAGAGAGAGACATAGAGAGAGTGAGAGAGACAGAAAGAGAGAGAGACAGAGAGAGAGACAGAGAGAGACAGAGACAGAGTGAGATAGACTGAGTGAGACAGAAAGAGAGACAGAGATTGAGACAGAGAGAGACACATAGATACACAGAGAGAGAAAGAGAAAGAGAGAGAGACAGCGGGAGACAGAGAGAGACAGATAGACAGAGAGAGAAAAAGAGAGAGACAGAGAGAGACAGAGATAGAGAGCGAGACACAGGGAGAAACAGAGAGAGACAGAGCTAGACAGAGAGATAAAGAGAGAGATACAGAGAGAGACATAGAGCGACAGAGAGATAGAGAGAGACAGGGAGAGATAGAGAGAGAGACAGAGAGAGACAGAGAGAGAGACAGAGATAGACAAAGACAGAGTGAGATAGACTGAGTGAGACAGAAAAAGAGTCAGAGATAGAGACAGAGAGAGACAGAGAGAGACACAGAGAGAGAAAGAGAGATAGAGAGAGAAAGAGAGACAGAGAGAAACAGAGAGAGACAGAGAGAGACAGAGAGAGAAAAAGAGAGAGACATTGAGAGACAGAGATAGAGAGCGAGACACAGGGAGACACAGAGAGAGACAGAGCTAGACAGGGAGATACAGAGAGAGAGACAGAGAGAGACATAGAGAGACAGAGAGACAGAGAGACACATGGAGAGACAGAGAGAGAGACAGAGAGAGAAACAGAGATAGACAGAGAGAGACACAGAGAGACACAGAGAGACACAGAGAGACAAAGAGAGACAAAGAGAGAGGAAGAGAGAGACAGAGAGAGAGACAAAGAGAGAGACAGAGAGAGACAGAAAAAGAGACAGAGAGAGAGACAGAGAGAGACACAGAGAGAGACAAAGAGAGACAGAGAGAGATAGAGAGAGAGTGAGAGACACAGAGAGAGAGACAGAGAGAGACAGAGATAGAGATAGAGAGAGACATATAGAGAGACAGAGAGAGAGTGATAGAGACAGAAAAAGAGACAGAGAGAGAGACAGAGAGAGACAGAGTGAGATAGACTGAGTGAGACAGAGAGAGACAGAGAGGGACAGTGAGAGACAGAGAGACAGAGAGAGACAGGGAGAGACAGAGAGAGAGACAGAGATAGAGACAGAGAGACACAGAGGGAGACACAGAGAGAGACAGAAAAAGACAGAGAGACACAGAAAGAAAGAGAGAGAGACAGATAGAGACAGAGAGAGACACAGAGAGAGACATAGAGAGAGTGAGAGAGACAGAAAGAGAGAGAGACAGAGAGAGAGACAGAGAGAGACAGAGACAGAGTGAGATTGACTGAGTGAGACAGAAAGAGAGACAGAGATAGAGACCGAGAGAGACAGAGAGAGACACAGAGAGGAAAGAGAGAGACAGAGAGAGAGACAGAAAGAGAGACAGAGAGAGACAGAGAGAGACAGAGAGAGAAAAAGAGAGAGACAGAGAGAGACAGAGATAGAGAGCGAGACACAGGGAGAAACAGAGAGAAGAGCTTGACAGAGAGATACAGAGAGAGAGACAGAGAGACACATAGAGAGACAGAGAGACAGAGAGAGACAGGGAGAGACAGAGAGAGAGACAGAGAGACATAGAGAGAGTGAGAGAGACAGAAAGAGAGACAGAGAGAGAGACAGAGAGAGACAGAGACAGAGTGAGATTGACTGAGTGAGACAGAAAGAGAGACAGAGATAGAGACCGAGAGAGAAAGAGAGAGACAGAGATCGACAGAGATAGGGATAAAGAGAGACATAGAGAGAGACAGAGAGCAACAGAGAGAGACAGAGAGAGACAGAAAGAGAGACAGAGAGAGAGAGACAGAGAGAGACAGAGACAGAGTGAAATAGACTGAGTGAGACAGAAAGAGCGACAGAAAGAGAGACAAAGATAGAAACAGAGAGAGACAGAGAGGGACACAGAGAGAGAAAGAGAGAACCTGAGAGAGAGACAGAGAGAGAGAGACAGAGAGAGACAGAGAGAGAGACAGAGAGAGTGACATAGAGAGACAGAGAAAGACAGAGAGAGAAAAAGAGACAGACAGAGAAAGACAGAGATAGAGAGCGAGACACAGGTAGACACAGAAAGAGACAGAGCTAGACAGAGAGATACAGAGAGAGAGACAGAGAGAGACATAGAGAGACAGAGAAACAGAGAGAGACAGGGAGAGACAGAGTGAGAGACAGAGAGAGACAGAGAGAGAGAAAGAGAGAGACAGAGACACAGAGAGAGACAGAGAGAGAGACACAGAGAGAGACAAAGAGAGAGAGACAGAGAGAGACACAGAGAGAGACAGAGAGAGACAGAGAGAGACAGAGAGAGACAGAGAGCGACAGAGATAGGGATAGAGAGAGGCATAGAGAGAGACAGAGAGCAACAGAGAGAGACAGAGAGAGACATAGAGAGACAGAGAGAGACAGAGAGAGACAAAGAAAGATAGAGAGAGAGACAGAGAGAGACAAAGAGAGACTGAGAGATACAGAGAGAGAGACATAGAGAGACATAGAAATACAGAGAGAGACAAAGAAAGACAGAGAGAAAGACATAGAGAGACAGACAGAGACAGAAATGAGACAAAGAGATAGAGACAGAAAAAGACAGGGAGAGAGACAGAGAGAGAGGCAGCGAGAGACAGAGAGAGACAGAGAGAAAAGAGACAAAAGAGAGAGAGAGAGAGAGACAGAGAAAGACAGACAGAGACAGAGACAGATAGAGATAGACAGAGAGAGACAGAGACAGAATGACAGAGAATGAGAAAGACAGAGAGACAGAGAGAGATACAGATGAGACACACAGAGAGACAGAGAGAGACACAGAGAGAGACAGAGAGATACAGAGATAGACAAAGAGAGACAGAGATAGAAAGAGAGAGTGACAAAGAGAGACAGAGAAAGACAGAGAGAGACAGAGAGAGACAGATGAGACAGAGATAGAGACAGAGAGAGACAGAGAGAGAGACAGAGGGAGAAACAGAGAGAGACAGAGAGACAGAGAGATACACAGAGAGAGACAGAGAGAGAGAGAGACACAGAGAGACAGAGAGAGAGACAGAGAGAGAAACAGAGAGAGACAGAGAGATACAGAGAGAGACAAAGAGAGACAGCGAGAGACAGAGAGAGAGACAGAGAGTGACAGAGAAAGACAGAGAGAGACAGAGAGAGAGGTAAAGAAAGACACAGAGAGAAAACGAGAGAGAGACAGAGAGACAAAGAGAGACAGAAGTGAGAAAGAGAGAGACAGAAAAGAGACAAAGAGAGAGAGACAGAGAGAGACAGAGAAAGAGAGAGAGCGACAGCGAGAGATGGAGAGAGACATACAGTGAGAGACATAGAGAGACAGAGAGAGACAGAGAGAGACACAGTGAGATACAGAGAGAGACAGAGAAAGATTCAGAGATACAGAGAAAGACAGAGAGAGAGACAGAGAGAGACAGAAAAGAGACAAAGAGAGAGAGACAGAGAGAGACAGAGAAAGAGAGAGAGAGCGACAGAGAGAGATAGAGAGAGACATACAGAGAGAGACATAGAGAGACAGAGAGAGACACAGAGAGAGACAGAAAGAGACAGAGAGAGAAAAAGAGAAAAACAGAGACAGAGAGAGAGACAGCGAAGACAGAAAGAGACAGAGAGAGACAGAGAGAGACACAGAGAGAGGAAGAGAGAGACAGAAAGAGAGAGACAGAGACAAAGGGAGAGACAGAGAAAGACAGAGAGAGACAGAGAAAGAGACAGAGAGAGATATAGAGAGACAAAGAGAGACACAGAGAGAGACAAAGAGAGATACAGAGAGAGATAGAGAGAGAGTGAGAGAGACAGAAAGAGAGACAGAGAGAGACAGTGATAGGGATAGAGAGAGAGACAGAGAGAGACAGAAAAGAGACAAAGAGAGAGACAGAGAGAGACACAGAGAGAGACAGAGAGAGAGAGACAAAGAGAGAAACAGAGAGAGACAGAGAGAGAGACAGAGAGAGACAGAAAGAGACAGAGAGAGACACAGAGAGACACAGAGAGAGGAAGAGAGAGAGAGAGAGACAGAGACAAAGAGTGAGACAGAGAGAGACAGAGAAAGAGACAGAGAGAGATATCGAGAGACATAGAGAGACACAGAGAGAGACAGAGAGAGACAGAAAGAGAAAAAGAGTGACAGAGAAAGACAGAGAGAGGCAGAGATAGATAAAGAAAGACAGAGAGAGAGACAGAGAGAGACAGATAGATACAGAGAGAGACAGAGAGAGACACAGAGAGACACAGAGAGACAAAGAGAGAGGAAGAGAGAGACAGAGAGAGAGAGACAAAGAGAGAGACAGAGAGAGACAGAGAAAGAGACAGAGAGAGAGATAGAGAGACAGAGAGAGACACAGAGAGAGAGAAAGAGAGAGACAGAGAGAGATAGAGAGAGAGTTAGAGACACAGAAAGAGAGGCAGAGAGAGACAGAGATAGAGATAGAGAGAGACATATAGAGAGACAGGGAGAGAAATAGAGAGAGTGAGAGAGACAGAAAAAGAGACAGAGAGAGAGATAGAGAGAGACAGAGTGAGATAGACTGAGTGAGACATAGAGAGAGACAGAGAGGGACAGAGAGAGACAGAGAGACAGAGAGAGACAGGGAGAGACAGAGAGAGAGAGACAGAGATAGAGACAGAGAGACACCGAGGGAGACAAAGAGAAAGACAGAAAAAGACAGAGAGAGACACAGAGAGAAAGAGAGAGAGACAGATAGAGACAGAGAGAGACACAGAGAGAGACATAGAGAGAGTGAGAGAGACAGAAAGAGAGAGAGACAGAGAGAGAGACAGAGTGAGATTGACTGAGTGAGACAGAAAGAGAGAAAGAGATAGAGACCGAGAGAGACAGAGAGAGACACAGAGAGGAAAGAGAGAGACAGAGAGAGAGACAGAAAGAGAGACAGAGAGAGACAGAGAGAGACAGAGAGAGACAGAGAGAGAAAAAGAGAGAGAAAGAGAGAAACAGAGATAGAGAGCGAGACACAGGGAGACACAGAGAGAGAAGAGCTAGACAGAGAGATACAGAGAGAGAGACAGAGAGACACATAGAGAGACAGAGAGACAGAGAGACAGAGAGAGAGACTGAGAGGGACAGAGAGAGAGAAAGAGAAAGACAGAGACACAGAGAGAGACAGAGAGTGAGACACAGAGAGAGACAGAGAGACAGATAGAGACACAGAGAGAGACAGAGAGAGACAGAGAGAGACAGAGAGAGACAGCGAGAGACAGAGAGAGAGACCGAGAGAGACAGAGAGACAGAGAGAGACAGAGAGAGACAAAGAGAGAGACAGAGAGAGACAGAGATAGAGACAGAGATAGACAGAGAGAGACACAGTGAGAGACACAGAGGGACACAGAGAGGTACAGAGAGAGAGACAGAAAGAGACACAGAGAGATTCAGAGAGAGAGAGACAGAGAGAGACACAGAGAGAGACACAGAGAGACACAGAGAGAGACAGAGAGAGACAGAGATAGGGATAGAGAGAGACATTGAGAGAGACAGAGAGACATAGACAGAGTGAGAGAGACAGAAACAGAGACAGAGAGAGAGACATAGAGAGACAGAGACAGAGTGAAATAGACTGAGTGAGACAGAAAGAGCGACAGAAAGAGAGACAAAGATAGAAACAGAGAGAGACAGACAGGGACACAGAGAGAGAAAGAGAGAAACTGAGAGAGAGACACAGAGAGAGACAGAGAGAGACAGAGAGAGAGACAGAGAGAGTGACAGAGAGAGACAGAGAGAGAAAAAGAGACAGAAGGAGAAAGACAGAGATAGAGAGCGAGATACAGGTAGACACAGAAAGAGACAGAGCTAGACAGAGAGATACAGAGAGAGAGACAGAGAGAGACATAGAGAGACAGAGAAACAGAGAGAGACAGGGAGAGACAGAGTGAGAGACAGAGAGAGACAGAGAGAGAGAAAGAGAGAGACAGAGACACAGAGAGAGACAGAGAGTGAGACACAGAGAGAGACAGAGAGAGACACAGAGAGAGACAGAGAGACAGAGAGAGACAGAGAGAGACAGAGATAGGGATAGAGAGAGACATAGAGAGAGACAGAGAGCAACAGAGAGAGACAGAGAGAGACATAGAGAGACAGAGAGAGACACAGAGAGACACAGAGAGAGGAAGAGAGAGACAGAGAGAGTGAGAGAGACAGAAAGAGAGTCAGAGAGAGACAGAGATAGGGATAGAGAGAGACAGAGAGAGAGACAGAGAGAGAAATAGAGAGAGTGAGAGAGACAGAAAGAGAGTCAGAGAGAGACAGAGATAGGGATAGAGAGAGACAGAGAGAGAGACAGAGAGAGAAATAGAGAGAGTGAGAGAGACAGAAAGAGAGACAGAGAGACAGAGAGAGACAGTTATAGAGACAGGGAGAGACAGAGAGAGAGACAGAGAGAGACAGAGAGAGACAGAGTGATACAGAGAGAGAGACCGAGAGAGACAGAGAGACAGAGAGAGACAGGGAGAGACAAAGAGAGAGACAGAGAGAGACAGAGATAGAGACAGAGAGACAGAGAGAGACACAAAGAGAGACAGAGAGAGACAGAGAGAGACACAGAGAGAGACAGAGAGAGACACAGAGAGAGACACAGAGAGATTCAGAGAGAGAGAGACCGAGAGAGACAGAGAGAGAGACAGAGAGAGACACAGAGAGAGACAGAGAGACACAGAGATAGCCATAGAGATAGGGATAGTGAGAGACATAGAGAGAGTGAGAGAGACAGAAAGAGAGACAGAGAGTGAGACAGAGAGAGACAGAGACAGAGTGAAATAGACTGAGTGAGACAGAAAGAGAGACAGAGATAGAGACAGAAAGAGAGAGAGAGACACAGAGAGAGAAAGAGAGAGACAGAGAGAGAGACAGATAGAGAGACAGAGAGAGACACAGAGAGAGTGACAGAGAGACAGAGAGAGACAGAGAGAGAAAAAGAGAGAGACAGAGAAAGACAGAGATATAGAGCGAGACACAGGGAGACACAGAGAGAGACAGAGCTAGACAGAGAGATACAGAGAGAGAGACAGAGAGAGACATAGAGAGACAGAGAAACTGAGAGAGACAGAGAGAGACACAGAGAGAGACAGAGATAGAGAGACAGAGAGAGACACAAAGAGAGACAGAGAGAGACAGATAGAGACAGAGAGAGTCAGAGATAGGGATAGAGAGAGACATAGAGAGAGACAGAGAGCGACAGAGAGAGACAGAGAGAGACATTGAGATACAGAGAGAGACAGAGAGAGACAAAGAGAAACATACATACATAGAGAGAGACATAGAGAGACATAGAAATACAGAGAGAGACAAAGAAAGACAGAGAGAAAGACAGAGAGAGACAGACAGAGACAGAAAAGAGACAAAGAGATAAAGACAGAGAGAGACAGGGAGAGAGACACAGAGAGAGGCAGAGAGAGACAGAGAGAGACAGAGAGAAAAGAGACAAAGATAGAGAGAGAGACAGAGAGACAGCGAAAGACAGACAGAGACAGAGACAGATAGTGAGAGACAGAGAGAGAGACAGAGACAGAATGACAGAGAATGAGAGAGACAGATAGACAGAGAGAGATACAGATGAGACAGAGGTAGAGACAGAGAGAGACAGAGAGAGAGACAGAGAGACACAGAGAGAGAGAGAGAAGAGCTTGACAGAGAGATACAGAGAGAGAGACAGAGAGACACATAGAGAGACAGAGAGACAGAGAGAGACAGGGAGAGACAGGGAGAGAGACAGAGAGAGAGACTGAGAGGGACAGAGAGATAGAAAGAGAAAGACAGAGACACAGAGAGAGACAGAGAGTGAGACACAGAGAGAGACAGAGAGAGAGACAGATAAAGACACAGAGAGAGAAGAGAGAGACAGAGAGAGACAGAGAGAGACAGCGAGAGACAGAGAGAGAGACCGAGAGAGACAGAGAGACAGAGAGAGACAGAGAGAGACAAAGAGAGAGACAGAGAGAGACAGAGATAGAGACAGAGATAGACAGAGAGAGACACAGTGAGAGACACAGAGAGACACAGAGAGGTACAGAGAGAGAGACAGAAAGAGACACAGAGAGATTCAGAGAGAGAGAGACAGAGAGAGACACAGAGAGAGACACAGAGAGACACAGAGAGAGACAGAGAGAGACAGAGATAGGGATAGAGAGAGACATTGAGAGAGACTTAGAGACATAGAGAGAGTGAGAGAGACAGAAACAGAGACAGAGAGAGAGACAGAGAGAGACAGAGACAGAGTGAAATAGACTGAGTGAGACAGAAAGAGCGACAGAAAGAGAGACAAAGATAGAAACAGAGAGAGACAGACAGGGACACAGAGAGAGAAAGAGAGAAACTGAGAGAGAGACAGAGAGAGAGACAGAGAGAGACAGAGAGAGAGACAGAGAGAGTGACAGAGAGAGACAGAGAGAGAAAAAGAGACAGAAGGAGAAAGACAGAGATAGAGAGCGAGATACAGGTAGACACAGAAAGAGACAGAGCTAGACAGAGAGATACAGAGAGAGAGACAGAGAGAGACATAGAGAGACAGAGAAACAGAGAGAGACAGGGAGAGACAGAGTGAGAGACAGAGAGAGACAGAGAGAGAGAAAGAGAGAGACAGAGACACAGAGAGAGACAGAGAGTGAGACACAGAGAGAGACAGAGAGAGAGACACAGAGAGAGACAGAGAGACAGAGAGAGACAGAGAGAGACAGAGATAGGGATAGAGAGAGACATAGAGAGAGACAGAGAGCAACAGAGAGAGACAGAGAGAGACATAGAGAGACAGAGAGAGACACAGAGAGACACAGAGAGAGGAAGAGAGAGACAGAGAGAGTGAGAGAGACAGAAAGAGAGTCAGAGAGAGACAGAGATAGGGATAGAGAGAGACAGAGAGAGAGACAGAGAGAGAAATAGAGAGAGTGAGAGAGACAGAAAGAGAGTCAGAGAGAGACAGAGATAGGGATAGAGAGAGACAGAGAGAGAGACAGAGAGAGAAATAGAGAGAGTGAGAGAGACAGAAAGAGAGACAGAGAGACAGAGAGAGACAGTTATAGAGACAGGGAGAGACAGAGAGAGAGACAGAGAGAGACAGAGAGAGACAGAGTGATACAGAGAGAGAGACCGAGAGAGACAGAGAGACAGAGAGAGACAGGGAGAGACAAAGAGAGAGACAGAGAGAGACAGAGATAGAGACAGAGAGACAGAGAGAGACACAAAGAGAGACAGAGAGAGACAGAGAGAGACACAGAGAGAGACAGAGAGAGACACAGAGAGAGACACAGAGAGATTCAGAGAGAGAGAGACCGAGAGAGACAGAGAGAGAGACAGAGAGAGACACAGAGAGAGACAGAGAGACACAGAGATAGCCATAGAGATAGGGATAGTGAGAGACATAGAGAGAGTGAGAGAGACAGAAAGAGAGACAGAGAGTGAGACAGAGAGAGACAGAGACAGAGTGAAATAGACTGAGTGAGACAGAAAGAGAGACAGAGATAGAGACAGAAAGAGACAGAGAGAGACACAGAGAGAGAAAGAGAGAGACAGAGAGAGAGACAGATAGAGAGACAGAGAGAGACACAGAGAGAGTGACAGAGAGACAGAGAGAGACAGAGAGAGAAAAAGAGAGAGACAGAGAAAGACAGAGATATAGAGCGAGACACAGGGAGACACAGAGAGAGACAGAGCTAGACAGAGAGATACAGAGAGAGAGACAGAGAGAGACATAGAGAGACAGAGAAACTGAGAGAGACAGAGAGAGACACAGAGAGAGACAGAGAGAGAGAGACAGAGAGAGACACAAAGAGAGACAGAGAGAGACAGATAGAGACAGAGAGAGTCAGAGATAGGGATAGAGAGAGACATAGAGAGAGACAGAGAGCGACAGAGAGAGACAGAGAGAGACATTGAGATACAGAGAGAGACAGAGAGAGACAAAGAGAAACATACATACATAGAGAGAGACATAGAGAGACATAGAAATACAGAGAGAGACAAAGAAAGACAGAGAGAAAGACAGAGAGAGACAGACAGAGACAGAAAAGAGACAAAGAGATAAAGACAGAGAGAGACAGGGAGAGAGACACAGAGAGAGGCAGAGAGAGACAGAGAGAGACAGAGAGAAAAGAGACAAAGATAGAGAGAGAGACAGAGAGACAGCAAAAGACAGACAGAGACAGAGACAGATAGTGAGAGACAGAGAGAGAGACAGAGACAGAATGACAGAGAATGAGAGAGACAGATAGACAGAGAGAGATACAGATGAGACAGAGGTAGAGACAGAGAGAGACAGAGAGAGAGACAGAGAGACACAGAGAGAGAGAGAGAAGAGCTTGACAGAGAGATACAGAGAGAGAGACAGAGAGACACATAGAGAGACAGAGAGACAGAGAGAGACAGGGAGAGACAGGGAGAGAGACAGAGAGAGAGACTGAGAGGGACAGAGAGATAGAAAGAGAAAGACAGAGACACAGAGAGAGACAGAGAGTGAGACACAGAGAGAGACAGAGAGAGAGACAGATAAAGACACAGAGAGAGACAGAGAGAGACAGAGAGAGACAGAGAGAGACAGCGAGAGACAGAGAGAGAGACCGAGAGAGACAGAGAGACAGAGAGAGACAAAGAGAGAGACAGAGAGAGACAGAGATAGAGACAGAGATAGACAGAGAGAGACACAGTGAGAGACACAGAGAGACACAGAGAGGTACAGAGAGAGAGACAGAAAGAGACACAGAGAGATTCAGAGAGAGAGAGACAGAGAGAGACACAGAGAGAGACACAGAGAGACACAGAGAGAGACAGAGAGAGACAGAGATAGGGATAGAGAGAGACATTGAGAGAGACTTAGAGACATAGAGAGAGTGAGAGAGACAGAAACAGAGACAGAGAGAGAGACAGAGAGAGACAGAGACAGAGTGAAATAGACTGAGTGAGACAGAAAGAGCGACAGAAAGAGAGACAAAGATAGAAACAGAGAGAGACAGACAGGGACACAGAGAGAGAAAGAGAGAAACTGAGAGAGAGACAGAGAGAGAGACAGAGAGAGACAGAGAGAGAGACAGAGAGAGTGACAGAGAGAGACAGAGAGAGAAAAAGAGACAGAAGGAGAAAGACAGAGATAGAGAGCGAGATACAGGTAGACACAGAAAGAGACAGAGCTAGACAGAGAGATACAGAGAGAGAGACAGAGAGAGACATAGAGAGACAGAGAAACAGAGAGAGACAGGGAGAGACAGAGTGAGAGACAGAGAGAGACAGAGAGAGAGAAAGAGAGAGACAGAGACACAGAGAGAGACAGAGAGTGAGACACAGAGAGAGACAGAGAGAGAGACACATAGAGAGACAGAGAGACAGAGAGAGACAGAGAGAGACAGAGATAGGGATAGAGAGAGACATAGAGAGAGACAGAGAGCAACAGAGAGAGACAGAGAGAGACATAGAGAGACAGAGAGAGACACAGAGAGACACAGAGAGAGGAAGAGAGAGACAGAGAGAGTGAGAGAGACAGAAAGAGAGTCAGAGAGAGACAGAGATAGGGATAGAGAGAGACAGAGAGAGAGACAGAGAGAGAAATAGAGAGAGTGAGAGAGACAGAAAGAGAGTCAGAGAGAGACAGAGATAGGGATAGAGAGAGACAGAGAGAGAGACAGAGAGAGAAATAGAGAGAGTGAGAGAGACAGAAAGAGAGACAGAGAGAGACAGTTATAGAGACAGGGAGAGACAGAGAGAGAGACAGAGAGAGACAGAGAGAGACAGAGTGATACAGAGAGAGAGACCGAGAGAGACAGAGAGACAGAGAGAGACAGGGAGAGACAAAGAGAGAGACAGAGAGAGACAGAGATAGAGACAGAGAGACAGAGAGAGACACAAAGAGAGACAGAGAGAGACAGAGAGAGACACAGAGAGAGACAGAGAGAGACACAGAGAGAGACACAGAGAGATTCAGAGAGAGAGAGACCGAGAGAGACAGAGAGAGAGACAGAGAGAGACACAGAGAGAGACAGAGAGACACAGAGATAGCCATAGAGATAGGGATAGTGAGAGACATAGAGAGAGTGAGAGAGACAGAAAGAGAGACAGAGAGTGAGACAGAGAGAGACAGAGACAGAGTGAAATAGACTGAGTGAGACAGAAAGAGAGACAGAGATAGAGACAGAAAGAGACAGAGAGAGACACAGAGAGAGAAAGAGAGAGACAGAGAGAGAGACAGATAGAGAGACAGAGAGAGACACAGAGAGAGTGACAGAGAGACAGAGAGAGACAGAGAGAGAAAAAGAGAGAGACAGAGAAAGACAGAGATATAGAGCGAGACACAGGGAGACACAGAGAGAGACAGAGCTAGACAGAGAGATACAGAGAGAGAGACAGAGAGAGACATAGAGAGACAGAGAAACTGAGAGAGACAGAGAGAGACACAGAGAGAGACAGAGAGAGAGACAGAGAGAGACACAAAGAGAGACAGAGAGAGACAGATAGAGACAGAGAGAGTCAGAGATAGGGATAGAGAGAGACATAGAGAGAGACGGAGAGCGACAGAGAGAGACAGAGAGAGACATGGAGATACAGAGAGAGACAGAGAGAGACAAAGAGAAACAGAGAGATACATAGAGAGAGACATAGAGAGACATAGAAATACAGAGAGAGACAAAGAAAGACAGAGAGAAAGACAGAGAGAGACAGACAGAGACAGAAAAGAGACAAAGAGATAAAGACAGAGAGAGACAGGGAGAGAGACACAGAGAGAGGCAGAGAGAGACAGAGAGAGACAGAGAGAAAAGAGACAAAGATAGAGAGAGAGACAGAGAGACAGCGAAAGACAGACAGAGACAGAGACAGATAGTGAGAGACAGAGAGAGAGACAGAGACAGAATGACAGAGAATGAGAGAGACAGATAGACAGAGAGAGATACAGATGAGACAGAGGTAGAGACAGAGAGAGACAGAGAGAGAGACAGAGAGACACAGAGAGAGAGAGAGAAGAGCTTGACAGAGAGATACAGAGAGAGAGACAGAGAGACACATAGAGAGACAGAGAGACAGAGAGAGACAGGGAGAGACAGAGAGAGAGACAGAGAGAGAGACTGAGAGGGACAGAGAGATAGAAAGAGAAAGACAGAGACACAGAGAGAGACAGAGAGTGAGACACAGAGAGAGACAGAGAGAGAGACAGATAAAGACTCAGAGAGAGACAGAGAGAGACAGAGAGAGACAGAGAGAGGGACCGAGAGAGACACAGAGACAGAGAGAGACAGGGAGAGACAAAGAGAGAGACAGAGAGAGAAAGAGATAGAGACAGAGAGAGACAGAGAGAGACACAAAGAGAGACAGAGAGAGACACAGAGAGGTACAGAGAGAGAGACAGAAAGAGACACAGAGAGATTCAGAGAGAGAGAGACAGAGACACAGAGAGAGACAGAGAGAGACACAGAGAGAGACAGAGAGAGACAGAGATAGGGATAGAGAGAGACATAGAGAGAGACAGAGAGACATAGAAAAAGTGAGAGAGACAGAAAGAGAGACAGAGAGAGAGACAGAGAGAGACAGAGACAGAGTGAAATAGACTGAGTGAGACAGAAAGAGCGACAGAAAGAGAGACAAAGATAGAAACAGAGAGAGACAGACAGGGACACAGAGAGAGAAAGAGAGAAACTGAGAGAGAGACAGAGAGAGAGACAGAGAGAGACAGAGAGAGAGACAGAGAGAGTGACAGAGAGAGACAGAGAGAGACAGAGAGAGAAAAAGAGACAGACAGAGAAAGACAGAGATAGAGAGCGAGACACAGGTAGACACCGAAAGAGACAGAGCTAGACAGAGAGATACAGAGAGAGACACAGAGAGAGACATAGAGAGACAGAGAAACAGAGAGAGACAGGGAGAGACAGAGTGAGAGACAGAGAGAGACAGAGAGAGAGAAAGAGAGAGACAGAGACACAGAGAGAGACACAGAGAGAGACACAGAGAGAGACAGAGAGAGACAGAGAGAGACAGAGAGAGACAGAGATAGGGATAGAGAGAGACATAGAGAGAGACAGAGAGCAACAGAGAGAGACAGAGAGAGACATAGAGAGACAGAGAGAGACAGAGAGAGACAAAGAGAGACAGAGAGATATAGAGAGAGAGACATAGAGAGACATAGAAATACAGAGAGAGACAAAGAAAGACAGAGAGAGAGACAGAGAGAGACAGAGAGAGACAAAGAGAGACAGAGAGATACAGAGAGAGAGACATAGAGAGACATAGAAATACAGAGAGAGACAAAGAAAGACAGAGAGAAAGACATAGAGAGACAGACAGAGACAGAAAAGAGACAAAGAGATAGAGAAAGAGAGAGACAGGGAGACAGACACAGAGAGAGGCAGAGAGAGACAGAGAGAGACAGAGAGAAAAGAGACAAAAGAGAGAGAGACAGAGAGAGACAGAGAAAGACAGACAGAGACAGAAACAGATAGAGAGAGACAGAGAGAGAGACAGAGACAGAATGACAGAGAATGAGAGAGACAGAGAGACAGAGAGAGATACAGATGAGACAGACATAGAGACAGAAAGAGACAGAGAGAGAGACAGAGAGACACACAGAGAGACAGAGAGAGACACAGAGAGAGACAGAGAGATACAGAGAGAGACAAAGAGAGACAGAGATAGAAAGAGAGAGAGATAAAGAGAGACAGAGAAAGACAGAGAGAGACAGAGAGAGACAGATGAGACAGAGATAGAGACAGAGAGACAGAGAGAGAGACATAGGGAGAAACAGAGAGAGACAGAGAGACAGAGAGAGACACAGAGAGACACAGAGAGAGACAGAGAGAGAGAGACACAGAGAGACAGAGAGAGAGACAGAGAGAGAAACAGAGAGAGACAGAGAGATACAGAGAGAGACAAAGAGAGACAGAGAGAGACAGAGAGAGAGAGAGAGTGACAGAGAAAGACAGGGAGAGACAGAGAGAGAGGTAAAGAAAGACACAGAGAGAGACAAAGAGAGAGACAGAAAGACAGAGAGAGACAGAAGCGAGACAGGGAGAGACAGAAAAGAGACAAAGAGAGAGAGACAGAGAGAGACAGATAAAGAGAGAGAGCGACAGCGAGAGATCGCAAGAGACATACAGTGAGAGACATAGAGAGACAAAGAGAGACACAGACAGAGACAGAGAGAGACAGAGAGAGACACAGTGAGATACAGAGAGAGACAGAGAAAGATTCAGAGATACAGAGAAAGACAGAGAGAGAGACAGAGAGAGACAGAAAAGAGACAAAGAGAGAGAGACGGAGAAAGAGAGAGAGCGACAGAGAGAGATAGAGAGAGACATACAGAGAGAGACATAGAGAGACAGAGAGAGACACAGAGAGAGACAGAGAGAGACAGATAGATAAAAAGAGAAAAACAGAGAGAGACAGAGAGAGAGACAGCGAAGACAGAAAGAGACAGAGAGAGACAGAAAGAGACAGAAAGAGAAAAAGAGAGACAGAGAGAGACACAGAGAGAGGAAGAGAGAGACAGAGAGAGAGAGACAGAGATAAAGAGAGAGACAGAGAAAGACAGAGAGAGACAGAGAAAGAGACAGAGAGAGATATAGAGAGACAGAGAGAGACACAGAGAGAGACAAAGAGAGATACAGAGAGAGATAGAGAGAGAGTGAGAGAGACAGAAAGAGAGACAGAGAGAGACAGTGATAGGGATAGAGAGAGAGACAGAGAGAGACAGAAAAGAGAAAAATAGAGAGAGACAGAGAGAGACACAGAGAGAGACAGAGAGAGAGAGACAAAGAGAGAAACAGAGAGATACAGAGAGAGACAGAGAGAGACAGAAAGAGACAGAGAGAGACAGAGAGAGACACAGAGAGACACAGAGAGAGGAAGAGAGAGACAGAGAGAGAGACAGAGACAAAGAGTGAGACAGAGAGAGACAGAGAGAGACAGAGAAAGAGACAGAGAGAGATATTCAGAGACAGAGAGAGACACAGAGAGAGACAGAGAGAGACAGAAAGAGAAAAAGAGTGACAGAGAAAGACAGAGAGAGGCAGAGATAGATAAAGAAAGACAGAGAGAGAGAGACAGAGAGAGAGACAGATAGATACAGAGAGAGACAGAGAGAGACACCGAGAGACACAGAGAGAGACAGAGAAAGAGACAAAGAGAGAGAGACAGAGAAAGAGAGAGAGCGACAGAGAGAGATAGAGAGAGACATACAGAGAGAGACATAGAGAGACAGAGAGAGACACAGAGAGAGACAGAGAGAGACAGAGAGAGACACAGAGAGACACAGAGAGAGGAAGAGAGAGACAGAGAGAGAGTCAAAGAGAGAGACAGAGAGAGACAGAAAAAGAGACAGAGAGAGAGATAGAGAGACAGAGAGAGACACAGAGGGAGATAAAGAGAGAGACAGAGAGAGATAAAGAGATTGTGAGAGAGACAGAAAGAGAGACAGAGAGAGACAGAGATAGAGATAGAGAGAGTCATATAGAGAGACAGAGAGAGACATAGAGAGAGTGAGAGAGACAGAAAGAGACAGAGAGAGAGACAGAGAGAGACAGAATGAGATAGACTGAGTGAGAAAGAGAGAGAGACAGAGAGGGACAGTGAGAGACAGAGAGACAGAGAGAGACAGGGAGAGACAGAGAGAGAGACAGAGATAGAGACAGAGAGACAAGGAGGGAGACACAGAGAGAGACAGAAAAAGACAGAGAGAGACACAGAGAGAAAGAGAGAGAGACAGATAGAGATAGAGAGAGACACAGAGAGAGTCATAGAGAGAGTGAGAGAGACAGAAAGAGAGAGACAGAGAGAGAGACAGAGACAGAGTGAGATTGACTGAGTGAGACAGAAAGAGAGACAGAGATAGAGACAGAGAGAGACAGAGATAGACACAGAGAGAGAAAGAGAGAGACAGAGAGAGAGAGAAACAGAGACAGAGAGAGACAGAGAGAAAGACAAAGAGAGAAAAAGAGAGAGACAGAGAGAGACAGAGATAGAGAGCGAGACACAGGGAGACACAGAGAGAGAAGAGCTAGACAGAGAGATACAGAGAGAGAGACAGAGAGAGACATAGAGAGACAGAGAGACAGAGAGAGACAGGGAGAGACAGAGAGAGAGACAGAGAGACAGAGAGAGAGACAGAGAGTGAGACACAGAGAGAGACAGAGAGAGACACAGAGAGACACAGAGAGAGACAGAGAGAGACAGAGACAGACAGAGACAGACAGAGACAGAGACAGACAGAGAGAGACACAGAGAGAGACACAGAGAGACACAGAGAGGTACAGAGAGAGAGACAGAAAGAGACACAGAGAGATTCAGAGAGAGACAGAGAGAGACACAGAGAGAGACAGAGAGAGACACAGAGAGAGACAGAGAGAGACAGAGAAAGGGATAGAGAGAGACATAGAGAGAGACAGAGAGACATAGAGAGAGTGAGAGAGACAGAAAGAGAGACAGAGAAAGAGACAGAGAGAGACAGAGATAGAGTGAAATAGACTGAGTGAGACAGAAAGAGCAACAGAAAGAGAGACAGAGAGAGAGACAGAGAGAAACAGAGAGGGACACAGAGAGAGAAAGAGAGAGACAGAGAGAGACAGAGAGAGAGACAGAGAGAGAGACAGAGAGAGAGACAGAGAGAGAGACAGAGAGAGTGACAGAGAGAGACAGAGAGAGAGACAGAGAGAGAAACAGAGAGAGACAGAGAGATACAGAGAGAGACAAAGAGAGACAGAGAGAGACAGAGAGAGAGAGAGAGTGACAGAGAAAGACAGGGAGAGACAGAGAGAGAGGTAAAGAAAGACACAGAGAGAGACAAAGAGAGAGACAGAAAGACAGAGAGAGACAGAAGCGAGACAGGGAGAGACAGAAAAGAGACAAAGAGAGAGAGACAGAGAGAGACAGATAAAGAGAGAGAGCGACAGCGAGAGATGGCGAGAGACATACAGTGAGAGACATAGAGAGACAAAGAGAGACACAGACAGAGACAGAGAGAGACAGAGAGAGACACAGTGAGATACAGAGAGAGACAGAGAAAGATTCAGAGATACAGAGAAAGACAGAGAGAGAGACAGAGAGAGACAGAAAAGAGACAAAGAGAGAGAGACGGAGAGAGACAGAGAAAGACAGACAGAGACAGAAACAGATAGAGAGAGACAGAGAGAGAGACAGAGACAGAATGACAGAGAATGAGAGAGACAGAGAGACAGAGAGAGATACAGATGAGACAGACATAGAGACAGAAAGAGACAGAGAGAGAGACAGAGAGACACACAGAGAGACAGAGAGAGACACAGAGAGAGACAGAGAGATACAGAGAGAGACAAAGAGAGACAGAGATAGAAAGAGAGAGAGATAAAGAGAGACAGAGAAAGACAGAGAGAGACAGAGAGAGACAGATGAGACAGAGATAGAGACAGAGAGACAGAGAGAGAGACATAGGGAGAAACAGAGAGAGACAGAGAGACAGAGAGAGACACAGAGAGACACAGAGAGAGACAGAGAGAGAGAGACACAGAGAGACAGAGAGAGAGACAGAGAGAGAAACAGAGAGAGACAGAGAGATACAGAGAGAGACAAAGAGAGACAGAGAGAGACAGAGAGAGAGAGAGAGTGACAGAGAAAGACAGGGAGAGACAGAGAGAGAGGTAAAGAAAGACACAGAGAGAGACAAAGAGAGAGACAGAAAGACAGAGAGAGACAGAAGCGAGACAGGGAGAGACAGAAAAGAGACAAAGAGAGAGAGACAGAGAGAGACAGATAAAGAGAGAGAGCGACAGCGAGAGATCGCAAGAGACATACAGTGAGAGACATAGAGAGACAAAGAGAGACACAGACAGAGACAGAGAGAGACAGAGAGAGACACAGTGAGATACAGAGAGAGACAGAGAAAGATTCAGAGATACAGAGAAAGACAGAGAGAGAGACAGAGAGAGACAGAAAAGAGACAAAGAGAGAGAGACGGAGAAAGAGAGAGAGCGACAGAGAGAGATAGAGAGAGACATACAGAGAGAGACATAGAGAGACAGAGAGAGACACAGAGAGAGACAGATAGATAAAAAGAGAAAAACAGAGAGAGACAGAGAGAGAGACAGCGAAGACAGAAAGAGACAGAGAGAGACAGAAAGAGACAGAAAGAGAAAAAGAGAGACAGAGAGAGACACAGAGAGAGGAAGAGAGAGACAGAGAGAGAGAGACAGAGATAAAGAGAGAGACAGAGAAAGACAGAGAGAGACAGAGAAAGAGACAGAGAGAGATATAGAGAGACAGAGAGAGACACAGAGAGAGACAAAGAGAGATACAGAGAGAGATAGAGAGAGAGTGAGAGAGACAGAAAGAGAGACAGAGAGAGACAGTGATAGGGATAGAGAGAGAGACAGAGAGAGACAGAAAAGAGAAAAATAGAGAGAGACAGAGAGAGACACAGAGAGAGACAGAGAGAGAGAGACAAAGAGAGAAACAGAGAGATACAGAGAGAGACAGAGAGAGACAGAAAGAGACAGAGAGAGACAGAGAGAGACACAGAGAGACACAGAGAGAGGAAGAGAGAGACAGAGAGAGAGACAGAGACAAAGAGTGAGACAGAGAGAGACAGAGAGAGACAGAGAAAGAGACAGAGAGAGATATTCAGAGACAGAGAGAGACACAGAGAGAGACAGAGAGAGACAGAAAGAGAAAAAGAGTGACAGAGAAAGACAGAGAGAGGCAGAGATAGATAAAGAAAGACAGAGAGAGAGAGACAGAGAGAGAGACAGATAGATACAGAGAGAGACAGAGAGAGACACCGAGAGACACAGAGAGAGACAGAGAAAGAGACAAAGAGAGAGAGACAGAGAAAGAGAGAGAGCGACAGAGAGAGATAGAGAGAGACATACAGAGAGAGACATAGAGAGACAGAGAGAGACACAGAGAGAGACAGAGAGAGACAGAGAGAGACACAGAGAGACACAGAGAGAGGAAGAGAGAGACAGAGAGAGAGTCAAAGAGAGAGACAGAGAGAGACAGAAAAAGAGACAGAGAGAGAGATAGAGAGACAGAGAGAGACACAGAGGGAGATAAAGAGAGAGACAGAGAGAGATAAAGAGATTGTGAGAGAGACAGAAAGAGAGACAGAGAGAGACAGAGATAGAGATAGAGAGAGTCATATAGAGAGACAGAGAGAGACATAGAGAGAGTGAGAGAGACAGAAAGAGACAGAGAGAGAGACAGAGAGAGACAGAATGAGATAGACTGAGTGAGAAAGAGAGAGAGACAGAGAGGGACAGTGAGAGACAGAGAGACAGAGAGAGACAGGGAGAGACAGAGAGAGAGACAGAGATAGAGACAGAGAGACAAGGAGGGAGACACAGAGAGAGACAGAAAAAGACAGAGAGAGACACAGAGAGAAAGAGAGAGAGACAGATAGAGATAGAGAGAGACACAGAGAGAGTCATAGAGAGAGTGAGAGAGACAGAAAGAGAGAGACAGAGAGAGAGACAGAGACAGAGTGAGATTGACTGAGTGAGACAGAAAGAGAGACAGAGATAGAGACAGAGAGAGACAGAGATAGACACAGAGAGAGAAAGAGAGAGACAGAGAGAGAGAGAAACAGAGACAGAGAGAGACAGAGAGAAAGACAAAGAGAGAAAAAGAGAGAGACAGAGAGAGACAGAGATAGAGAGCGAGACACAGGGAGACACAGAGAGAGAAGAGCTAGACAGAGAGATACAGAGAGAGAGACAGAGAGAGACATAGAGAGACAGAGAGACAGAGAGAGACAGGGAGAGACAGAGAGAGAGACAGAGAGACAGAGAGAGAGACAGAGAGTGAGACACAGAGAGAGACAGAGAGAGACACAGAGAGACACAGAGAGAGACAGAGAGAGACAGAGACAGACAGAGACAGACAGAGACAGAGACAGACAGAGAGAGACACAGAGAGAGACACAGAGAGACACAGAGAGGTACAGAGAGAGAGACAGAAAGAGACACAGAGAGATTCAGAGAGAGACAGAGAGAGACACAGAGAGAGACAGAGAGAGACACAGAGAGAGACAGAGAGAGACAGAGAAAGGGATAGAGAGAGACATAGAGAGAGACAGAGAGACATAGAGAGAGTGAGAGAGACAGAAAGAGAGACAGAGAAAGAGACAGAGAGAGACAGAGATAGAGTGAAATAGACTGAGTGAGACAGAAAGAGCAACAGAAAGAGAGACAGAGAGAGAGACAGAGAGAAACAGAGAGGGACACAGAGAGAGAAAGAGAGAGACAGAGAGAGACAGAGAGAGAGACAGAGAGAGAGACAGAGAGAGAGACAGAGAGAGAGACAGAGAGAGTGACAGAGAGAGACAGAGAGAGAGACAGAGAGAGAAACAGAGAGAGACAGAGAGATACAGAGAGAGACAAAGAGAGACAGAGAGAGACAGAGAGAGAGAGAGAGTGACAGAGAAAGACAGGGAGAGACAGAGAGAGAGGTAAAGAAAGACACAGAGAGAGACAAAGAGAGAGACAGAAAGACAGAGAGAGACAGAAGCGAGACAGGGAGAGACAGAAAAGAGACAAAGAGAGAGAGACAGAGAGAGACAGATAAAGAGAGAGAGCGACAGCGAGAGATGGCGAGAGACATACAGTGAGAGACATAGAGAGACAAAGAGAGACACAGACAGAGACAGAGAGAGACAGAGAGAGACACAGTGAGATACAGAGAGAGACAGAGAAAGATTCAGAGATACAGAGAAAGACAGAGAGAGAGACAGAGAGAGACAGAAAAGAGACAAAGAGAGAGAGACGGAGAAAGAGAGAGAGCGACAGAGAGAGATAGAGAGAGACATACAGAGAGAGACATAGAGAGACAGAGAGAGACACAGAGAGAGACAGAGAGAGACAGATAGATAAAAAGAGAAAAACAGAGAGAGACAGAGAGAGAGACAGCGAAGACAGAAAGAGACAGAGAGAGACAGAAAGAGACAGAAAGAGAAAAAGAGAGACAGAGAGAGACACAGAGAGAGGAAGAGAGAGACAGAGAGAGAGAGACAAAGATAAAGAGAGAGACAGAGAAAGACAGAGAGAGACAGAGAAAGAGACAGAGAGAGATATAGAGAGACAGAGAGAGACACAGAGAGAGACAAAGAGAGATACAGAGAGAGATAGAGAGAGAGTGAGAGAGACAGAAAGAGAGACAGAGAGAGACAGTGATAGGGATAGAGAGAGAGACAGAGAGAGACAGAAAAGAGAAAAATAGAGAGAGACAGAGAGAGACACAGAGAGAGACAGAGAGAGAGAGACAAAGAGAGAAACAGAGAGATACAGAGAGAGACAGAGAGAGACAGAAAGAGACAGAGAGAGACAGAGAGAGACACAGAGAGACACAGAGAGAGGAAGAGAGAGACAGAGAGAGAGACAGAGACAAAGAGTGAGACAGAGAGAGACAGAGAGAGACAGAGAAAGAGACAGAGAGAGATATTCAGAGACAGAGAGAGACACAGAGAGAGACAGAGAGAGACAGAAAGAGAAAAAGAGTGACAGAGAAAGACAGAGAGAGGCAGAGATAGATAAAGAAAGACAGAGAGAGAGAGACAGAGAGAGAGACAGATAGATACAGAGAGAGACAGAGAGAGACACCGAGAGACACAGAGAGAGACAGAGAAAGAGACAAAGAGAGAGAGACAGAGAAAGAGAGAGAGCGACAGAGAGAGATAGAGAGAGACATACAGAGAGAGACATAGAGAGACAGAGAGAGACACAGAGAGAGACAGAGAGAGACAGAGAGAGACACAGAGAGACACAGAGAGAGGAAGAGAGAGACAGAGAGAGAGTCAAAGAGAGAGACAGAGAGAGACAGAAAAAGAGACAGAGAGAGAGATAGAGAGACAGAGAGAGACACAGAGGGAGATAAAGAGAGAGACAGAGAGAGATAAAGAGATTGTGAGAGAGACAGAAAGAGAGACAGAGAGAGACAGAGATAGAGATAGAGAGAGTCATATAGAGAGACAGAGAGAGACATAGAGAGAGTGAGAGAGACAGAAAGAGACAGAGAGAGAGACAGAGAGAGACAGAATGAGATAGACTGAGTGAGACAGAGAGAGAGACAGAGAGGGACAGTGAGAGACAGAGAGACAGAGAGAGACAGGGAGAGACAGAGAGAGAGACAGAGATAGAGACAGAGAGACATAGAGGGAGACACAGAGAGAGACAGAAAAAGACAGAGAGAGACACAGAGAGAAAGAGAGAGAGACAGATAGAGATAGAGAGAGACACAGAGAGTCATAGAGAGAGTGAGAGAGACAGAAAGAGAGAGACAGAGAGAGAGACAGAGACAGAGTGAGATTGACTGAGTGAGACAGAAAGAGAGACAGAGATAGAGACAGAGAGAGACAGAGATAGACACAGAGAGAGAAAGAGAGAGACAGAGAGAGAGAGAAACAGAGACAGAGAGAGACAGAGAGAAAGACAAAGAGAGAAAAAGAGAGAGACAGAGAGAGACAGAGATAGAGAGCGAGACACAGGGAGACACAGAGAGAGAAGAGCTAGACAGAGAGATACAGAGAGAGAGACAGAGAGAGACATAGAGAGACAGAGAGACAGAGAGAGACAGGGAGAGACAGAGAGAGAGACAGAGAGACAGAGAGAGAGACAGAGAGTGAGACACAGAGAGAGACAGAGAGAGACACAGAGAGACACAGAGAGAGACAGAGAGAGACAGAGACAGACAGAGACAGACAGAGACAGAGACAGACAGAGAGAGACACAGAGAGAGACACAGAGAGACACAGAGAGGTACAGAGAGAGAGACAGAAAGAGACACAGAGAGATTCAGAGAGAGACAGAGAGAGACACAGAGAGAGACAGAGAGAGACACAGAGAGAGACAGAGAGAGACAGAGAAAGGGATAGAGAGAGACATAGAGAGAGACAGAGAGACATAGAGAGAGTGAGAGAGACAGAAAGAGAGACAGAGAAAGAGACAGAGAGAGACAGAGATAGAGTGAAATAGACTGAGTGAGACAGAAAGAGCAACAGAAAGAGAGACAGAGAGAGAGACAGAGAGAAACAGAGAGGGACACAGAGAGAGAAAGAGAGAGACAGAGAGAGACAGAGAGAGAGACAGAGAGAGAGACAGAGAGAGAGACAGAGAGAGAGACAGAGAGAGTGACAGAGAGAGACAGAGAGAGAGACAGAGAGAGAAACAGAGAGAGACAGAGAGATACAGAGAGAGACAAAGAGAGACAGAGAGAGACAGAGAGAGAGAGAGAGTGACAGAGAAAGACAGGGAGAGACAGAGAGAGAGGTAAAGAAAGACACAGAGAGAGACAAAGAGAGAGACAGAAAGACAGAGAGAGACAGAAGCGAGACAGGGAGAGACAGAAAAGAGACAAAGAGAGAGAGACAGAGAGAGACAGATAAAGAGAGAGAGCGACAGCGAGAGATGGCGAGAGACATACAGTGAGAGACATAGAGAGACAAAGAGAGACACAGACAGAGACAGAGAGAGACAGAGAGAGACACAGTGAGATACAGAGAGAGACAGAGAAAGATTCAGAGATACAGAGAAAGACAGAGAGAGAGACAGAGAGAGACAGAAAAGAGACAAAGAGAGAGAGACGGAGAAAGAGAGAGAGCGACAGAGAGAGATAGAGAGAGACATACAGAGAGAGACATAGAGAGACAGAGAGAGACACAGAGAGAGACAGAGAGAGACAGATAGATAAAAAGAGAAAAACAGAGAGAGACAGAGAGAGAGACAGCGAAGACAGAAAGAGACAGAGAGAGACAGAAAGAGACAGAAAGAGAAAAAGAGAGACAGAGAGAGACACAGAGAGAGGAAGAGAGAGACAGAGAGAGAGAGACAAAGATAAAGAGAGAGACAGAGAAAGACAGAGAGAGACAGAGAAAGAGACAGAGAGAGATATAGAGAGACAGAGAGAGACACAGAGAGAGACAAAGAGAGATACAGAGAGAGATAGAGAGAGAGTGAGAGAGACAGAAAGAGAGACAGAGAGAGACAGTGATAGGGATAGAGAGAGAGACAGAGAGAGACAGAAAAGAGAAAAATAGAGAGAGACAGAGAGAGACACAGAGAGAGACAGAGAGAGAGAGACAAAGAGAGAAACAGAGAGATACAGAGAGAGACAGAGAGAGACAGAAAGAGACAGAGAGAGACAGAGAGAGACACAGAGAGACACAGAGAGAGGAAGAGAGAGACAGAGAGAGAGACAGAGACAAAGAGTGAGACAGAGAGAGACAGAGAGAGACAGAGAAAGAGACAGAGAGAGATATTCAGAGACAGAGAGAGACACAGAGAGAGACAGAGAGAGACAGAAAGAGAAAAAGAGTGACAGAGAAAGACAGAGAGAGGCAGAGATAGATAAAGAAAGACAGAGAGAGAGAGACAGAGAGAGAGACAGATAGATACAGAGAGAGACAGAGAGAGACACCGAGAGACACAGAGAGAGACAGAGAAAGAGACAAAGAGAGAGAGACAGAGAAAGAGAGAGAGCGACAGAGAGAGATAGAGAGAGACATACAGAGAGAGACATAGAGAGACAGAGAGAGACACAGAGAGAGACAGAGAGAGACAGAGAGAGACACAGAGAGACACAGAGAGAGGAAGAGAGAGACAGAGAGAGAGTCAAAGAGAGAGACAGAGAGAGACA
>NW_028227276.1:13743158-13763158 GCF_978045245.1 Mus caroli | reverse complement strand
AGAGAGACATAGAGAGACAGAGAGACACAGAGAAAGACAGAGAGAGACAGAGAGAGACAAAGAGAGAAACAGAGAGAGACAGAGAGAGAGACAGATAGAGACAGAGAGAGACAGAAAGAGACAGAGAGAGACAGAAAAAGACACAAAGAGAGGAAGAGAGAGACAGAGAGAGAGAGACAAAGTGAGAGACAGAGAAAGAGACAGAGAGAGATATAGAGAGACAGAGAGAGACAAAGAGAGAGACAGAGAGAGATAGAGAGAGAGTGAGAGAGACAGAAAGAGAGACAGATAGAGACAGAGATAGAGATGAAGAGAGACATATAGAGAGAAAGAGAGAGAAATAGAGAGAGTGAAAGAGACAGAAAGAGAGACAGAGAGAGAGAGACAGAGTGAGACAGAGACAGAGTGAGATAGACTGAGTGAGACAGATAGAGAGACAGAGAGGGACAGAGAGAGACAGAGAGACAGAGAGAGACAGGGAGAGACAGAGAGAGAGACAGAGAGAGACAGAGATAGAGACAGAGAGACACAGAGGGAGACACAGAGAGAGACAAAAAGAGACAGAGAGAGACACAGAGAGAAAGAGAGAGAGACAGAGAGAGACAGAGATAGGGATAGGGAGAGACACAGAGAGAGACATAGAGAGAGTGAGAGAGACAGAAAGAGAGAGAGACAGAGAGAGACAGAGAGAGACAGAGACAGAGTGAGATAGACTGAGTGAGACAGAAAGAGAGACAGAGATAGAGACAGAGAGAGACACAGAGACACACAGAGAGAGAAAGAGAGAGACAGAGAGAGAGACAGCGGGAGACAGAGAGAGTCAGATAGAGAGACAGAGAGAGAAAAAGAGAGAGACAGAGAGAGACAGAGATAGAGAGCGAGACACAGGGATACACAGAGAGAGACACAGCTAGACAGAGAGATACAGAGAGAGAGACAGAGAGAGACATAGAGCGACAGAGATATAGAGACAGGGAGAGATAGAGAGAGAGACAGAGAGAGACAGAGAGAGACAGAAAGAGAGACAGAGAGAGAGACAGAGAGAGAGACAGAGAGAGACAAAACAGAGTGAGATAGACTGAGTGAGACAGAAAGAGAGTCAGAGATAGAGACAGAGAAAGACAGAGAGAGACACAGAGAGAGAAAGAGAGAGAGAGAGAAAGAGAGACAGAGAGAAACAGAGAGAGACAGAGAGAGACAGAGAGAGAAAAAGAGAGAGACATTGAGAGACAGAGATAGAGAGCGAGACACAGGGAGACACAGAGAGAGACAGAGCTAGACAGGGAGATACAGAGAGAGAGACAGAGAGAGACATAGAGAGACAGAGAGACAGAGAGACACAGGGAGAGACAGAGAGAGAGACAGAGAGATAGACAGAGAGAGACACAGAGAGACACAGAGAGACACAGAGAGACAAAGAGAGAGGAAGAGAGAGACAGAGAGAGAGAGACAAAGAGAGAGACAGAGAGAGACAGAGAACGAGACAGAGAGAGAGATAGAGAGACACAGAGAGAGACACAGAGAGAGACAAAGAGAGAGACAGAGAGAGATAGAGAGAGAGTGAGAGACACAGAGAGAGAGACAGAGAGAGACAGAGATAGAGAGAGAGACATATAGAGAGACAGAGAGAGACATAGAGAGAGTGAGAGAGACAGAAAAAGAGACAGAGAGAGAGACAGAGAGGGACATTGAGAGACAGAGAGACAGAGAGAGACAGGGAGAGACAGAGAGAGAGACAGAGATAGAGACAGAGAGACACAGAGGGAGACACAGAGAGAGACAGAAAAAGACAGAGAGAGACACAGAGAGAAAGAGAGCGAGACAGATAGAGACAGAGAGAGACACAGAGAGAGACATAGAGAGAGTGAGAGAGACAGAAAGAGAGAGAGACAGAGAGAGAGACAGAGAGAGACAGAGACAGAGTGAGATTGACTGAGTGAGACAGAAAGAGAGACAGAGATGGAGACCGAGAGAGACAGAGAGATACACAGAGAGGAAAGAGAGAGACAGAGAGAGAGACAGAAAGAGAGACAGAGAGAGACAGAGAGAGACAGAGAGAGACAGAGAGAGAAAAAGAGAGAGACAGAGAGACAGAGATAGAGAGCGAGACACAGGGAGACACAGAGAGAGAAGAGCTAGACAGAGAGATACAGAGAGAGAGACAGAGAGACACATAGAGAGACAGAGAGACAGAGAGAGACAGGGAGAGACAGAGAGAGAGACAGAGAGAGACAGAGAGAGAGACTGAGAGGGACAGAGAGAGAGAAAGAGAAAGACAGAGACACAGAGAGAGACAGAGAGTGAGACACAGAGAGAGACAGAGAGAGAGACAGAGAGATATAGAGAGATTGAGAGAGACAGAAAGAGAGACAGAGAGAGAGACAGAGAGAGACAGAGATAGAGTGAAATAGACTGAGTGAGACACAAAGAGCAACAGAAAGAGAGACAGAGATAGAGACAGAGAGAAACAGAGAGGGACACAGAGAGAGAAAGAGAGAGACAGAGAGAGAGACAGAGAGAGAGACAGAGAGAGAGACAGAGAGAGAGACAGAGAGAGTGACAGAGAGAGACAGAGAGAGACAGAGAGAGAAAAAGAGAGAGACAGAGAAAGACAGAGATAGAGAGCGAGACACAGGGAGACACAGAGAGAAACAGAGCTAGACAGAGAGATACAGAGAGAGAGACAGAGAGAGACATAGAGAGACAGTGAAACAGAGAGAGACAGGGAGAGACAGAGTGAGAGACAGAGAGAGACAGAGAGAGAGAAAGAGAGAGACAGAGACACAGAGAGAGACAGAGACAGAGACACAGAGAGAGACAGAGAGAGAGACAGATAAAGACACAGAGAGAGAGAGAGAGAGACAGAGAGAGACAGAGAGAGGGACCGAGAGAGACAGAGATACGGATAGAGAGAGACATAGAGAGAGACAGAGAGCAACAGAGAGAGACAGAGAGAGACATAGAGAGACAGAGAAAGACAGAGAGAGACAAAGAGAGACAGAGAGATATATAGAGAGAGACATAGAAATACAGAGAGAGACAAAGAAAGACAGAAAGAGAGACAGAGAGAGACAAAGAAAGACAGAGAGATACATAGAGAGAGACATAGAGAGACATAGAAATACAGAGAGAGACAAAGAAAGACAGAGAGAAAGACATAGAGAGACAGACAGAGACAGAAAGAGACAAAGAGATAGAGACAGAGAGAGACAGGGAGAGAGACACAGAGAGAGGCAGAGAGAGACAGAGAGAGACAGAGAGAAAAGAGACAAAAGAGAGAGAGACAGACAGAGACAGACAGAGACAGAGACAGATATAGAGAGACAGAGAGAGAGACATAGACAGAATGACAGAGAATGAGAGAGACAGAGAGACAGAGAGATACAGATGAGACAGACATAGAGACAGAGAGAGACAGAGAGAGAGACAGAGAGACACAGAGAGAGACAGAGAGAGACACAGAGAGAGACAGAGAGATACAGAGAGAGACAAAGAGAGACAGAGATAGAAAGAGAGAGAGACAAAGAGAGACAGAGAATGACAGAGAGAAACAGAGAGAGACAGTTGAGACAGAGATAGAGACAGAGAGAGACAGAGAGAGAGAGAGAGGGAGAAACAGAGAGAGACAGAGAGACAGAGAGAGACACAGAGAGACACAGAGAGAGAGAGAGAGACACAGAGAGTCAGAGAGAGAGACAGAGAGAGAAACAGAGAGAGACAGAGAGATACAGAGAGAGACAAAGAGAGACAGAGAGAGAGACAGAGAGTGACAGAGAAAGACAGAGAGAGACAGAGAGAGAGGTAAAGAAAGACACAGAGAGAGACAGAGAGAGAGACAGAGAGAGATAGAGAGAGAGTGAGAGAGACAGAAAGAGAGACAGATAGAAACAGAGATAGAGATAGAGAGAGACTATAGAGAGACAGAGAGAGAAATAGAGAGAGTGAAAGAGACAGAAAGAGAGACAGAGTGAGAGAGACAGAGTGAGACAGAGACAGAGTGAGATAGACTGAGTGAGACAGATAGAGAGACAGAGAGGGACAGAGAGAGACAGAGAGACAGAGAGAGACAGGGAGAGACAGAGAGAGAGACAGAGAGAGACAGAGATAGAGACAGAGAGACACAGAGGGAGACACAGAGAGAGACAAAAAGAGACAGAGAGAGACACAGAGAGAAAGAGAGAGAGACAGAGAGAGAGACAGAGATAGGGATAGAGAGAGACACAGAGAGAGACATAGAGAGAGTGAGAGAGACAGAAAGAGAGAGAGACAGAGAGAGAGACAGAGAGAGACAGAGACAGAGTGAGATAGACTGAGACAGAAAGAGAGACAGAGATAGAGACAGAGAGAGACACATAGAGACACAGAGCGAGAAAGAGAAAGACAGAGAGAGAGAGACAGCGGGAGACAGAGAGAGACAGATAGAGAGACAGAGAGAGAAAAAGAGAGATACAGAGAGAGACAGAGATAGAGAGCGAGACACAGGGAGACACAGAGAGAGACAGAGCTAGACAGAGAGATAAAGAGAGAGATACAGAGAGAGACATAAAGCGACAGAGAGATAGAGAGAGACAGGGAGAGATAGAGAGAGAGACAGAGAGAGACAGAGAGAGAGACAGAGAGAGAGACAGAGATAGACAAAGACAGAGTGAGATTGACTGAGTGAGACAGAAACAGAGTCAGAGATAGAGATAGAGAGAGACAGATAGAGACACAGAGAGAGAAAGAGAGAGAGAGAGAGAAAGAGACAGAGAGAAACAGAGAGAGACAGAGAGAGAAAAAGAGAGAGACATTGAGAGACAGAGATAGAGAGCGAGACACAGGGAGACACAGAGAGAGACAGAGCTAGACAGGGAGATACAGAGAGAGAGACAGAGAGAGACATAGAGAGACAGAGAGACACATGGAGAGACAGAGAGAGAGACAGAGAGAGAAACAGAGATAGACAGAGAGAGACACAGAGAGACACAGAGAGACACAGAGAGACACAGAGAGACAAAGAGAGAGGAAGAGAGAGACAGAGAGAGAGACAAAGAGAGAGACAGAGAGAGACTGAAAAAGAGACAGAGAGAGAGATAGAGAGACAGAGAGAGACACAGAGAGAGACAAAGAGAGACAGAGATAGAGAGAGAGTGAGAGACACAGAGAGAGAGACAGAGAGAGACAGAGATAGAGATAGAGAGAGACATATAGAGAGACAGAGAGAGACATAGAGAGAGTGATAGAGACAGAAAAAGAGACAGAGAGAGAGACAGAGAGAGACAGAGTGAGATAGACTGAGTGAGACAGAGAGAGACAGAGAGGGACAGTGAGAGACAGAGAGACAGAGAGAGACAGGGAGAGACAGAGAGAGAGACAGAGATAGAGACAGAGAGACACAGAGGGAGACACAGAGAGAGACAGAAAAAGACAGAGAGAGACACAGAAAGAAAGAGAGAGAGACAGATAGAGACAGAGAGAGACACAGAGAGAGACATAGAGAGAGTGAGAGAGACAGAAAGAGAGAGAGACAGAGAGAGAGACAGAGAGAGACAGAGACAGAGTGAGATTGACTGAGTGAGACAGAAAGAGAGACAGAGATAGAAACCGAGAGAGACAGAGAGAGACACAGAGAGGAAAGAGAGAGACAGAGAGAGAGACAGAAAGAGAGACAGAGAGAGACAGAGAGAGACAGAGAGAGACAGAGAGAGACAGAGAGAGAAAAAGAGAGAGACAGAGAGAGACAGAGATAGAGAGCGATACACAGGGAGAAACAGAAAGAGAAGAGCTTGACAGAGAGATACAGAGAGAGAGACAGAGAGACACATAGAGAGACAGAGAGACAGAGAGAGACAGGGAGAGACAGAGAGAGAGACAGAGAGAGAGACTGAGAGGGACAGAGAGATAGAAAGAGAAAGACAGAGACAAAGAGAGAGACAGAGAGTGAGACACAGAGAGAGACAGAGAGAGAGACAGATAAAGACACAGAGAGAGACAGAGAGAGACAGAGAGAGACAGAGAGAGACAGAGAGAGACAGAGAGAGACAGAGAGAGGGACCGAGAGAGACACAGAGACAGAGAGAGACAGGGAGAGACAAAGAGAGAGACAGAGAGAGACAGAAAGAGAGACAGAGAGAGACAGAGAGAGACAGAGAGAGACAGAGAGAGACAGAGATAGAGAGCGATACACAGGGAGAAACAGAGAGAGAAGAGCTTGACAGAGAGATACAGAGAGAGAGACAGAGAGACACATAGAGAGACAGAGAGACAGAGAGAGACAGGGAGAGACAGAGAGAGAGACAGAGAGAGAGACTGAGAGGGACAGAGAGATAGAAAGAGAAAGACAGAGACAAAGAGAGAGACAGAGAGTGAGACACAGAGAGAGACAGAGAGAGAGACAGATAAAGACACAGAGAGAGACAGAGAGAGACAGAGAGAGACAGAGAGAGACAGAGAGAGACAGAGAGAGGGACCGAGAGAGACACAGAGACAGAGAGAGACAGGGAGAGACAAAGAGAGAGACAGAGAGAGACAGAGATAGAGACAGAGAGAGACAGAGAGAGACACAGAGAGAGACAGAGAGAGACACAGAGAGGTACAGAGAGAGAGACAGAAAGAGACACAGAGAGATTCAGAGAGAGAGAGACAGAGAGAGACACAGAGAGAGACAGAGGGAGACACAGAGAGAGACAGAGAGAGACAGAGATAGGGATAGAGAGAGACATTGAGAGAGACAGAGAGCAACAGAGAGAGACAGAGAAAGATTCAGAGATACAGAGAAAGACAGAGAGAGAGACAGAGAGAGACAGAAAAGAGACAAAGAGAGAGAGACAGAGAGAGACAGAGAAAGAGAGAGAGAGCGACAGAGAGAGATAGAGAGAGACATACAGAGAGAGACATAGAGAGACAGAGAGAAACACAGAGAGAGACAGAGAGAGACAGAGAGAGAAAAAGAGAAAAACAGAGACAGAGAGAGAGACAGCGAAGACAGAAAGAGACAGAGAGAGACAGAGAGAGACACAGAGAGAGGAAGAGAGAGACAGAAAGAGAGAGACAGAGACAAAGAGAGATACAGAGAAAGACAGAGAGAGACAGAGAAAGAGACAGAGAGAGACAGAGAGAGATACAGAGAGAGATAGAGAGAGAGTGAGAGAGACAGAAAGAGAGACAGAGAGAGACAGTGATAGGGATAGAGAGAGAGACAGAGAGAGACAGAAAAGAGACAAAGAGAGAGCCAGAGAGAGACACAGAGACAGAGAGTGAGAGACAAAGAGAGAAACAGAGAGAGACAGAGAAAGAGACAGAGAGAGACAGAAAGAGACAGAGAGAGACACAGAGAGACACAGAGAGACACAGAGAGAGGAAGAGAGAGAGAGAGAGACAGAGTCAAAGAGTGAGACAGAGAGAGACAGAGAAAGAGACAGAGAGAGATATCGAGAGACAGAGAGAGACACAGAGAGAGACAGAGAGAGACAGAAAGAGAAAAAGAGTGACAGAGAAAGACAGAGAGAGGCAGAGATAGATAAAGAAAGACAGAGAGAGAGACAGAGAGAGACAGATAGATACAGAGAGAGACAGAGAGAGACACAGAGAGACACAGAGAGACAAAGAGAGAGGAAGAGAGAGACAGAGAGAGAGACAATGAGAGAGACAGAGAGAGACAGAGAAAGAGACAGAGAGAGATAGAGAGACAGAGAGAGACACAGAGAGACAAAGAGAGAGACAGAGAGAGATAGAGAGAGAGTGAGAGACACAGAAAGAGAGGCAGAGAGAGACAGAGATAGAGATAGAGAGAGACATATAGAGAGACAGAGAGAGAAATAGAGAGAGTGAGGGAGACAGAAAAAGAGACAGAGAGAGACAGAGAGAGACAGAGTGAGATAGACTGAGTGAGACAGAGAGTGAGACAGAGAGGGACAGAGAGAGACAGAGAGACAGAGAGAGACAGGGAGAGACAGAGAGAGAGAGACAGAGATAGAGACAGAGAGACACCGAGGGAGACACAGAGAGAGACAGAAAAAGACAGAGAGAGACACAGAGAGAAAGAGAGAGAGACAGATAGAGACAGAGAGAGACACAGAGAGAGACATAGAGAGAGTGAGAGAGACAGAAAGAGAGAGAGACAGAGAGAGAGACAGAGAGAGACAGAGACAGAGTGAGATTGACTGAGTGAGACAGAAAGAGAGACAGAGATAGAAACCGAGAGAGACAGAGAGAGACACAGAGAGGAAAGAGAGAGACAGAGAGAGAGACAGAAAGAGAGACAGAGAGAGACAGAGAGAGACAGAGAGAGACAGAGAGAGAAAAAGAGAGAGACAGAGAGAAACAGAGATAGAGAGCGAGACACAGGGAGACACAGAGAGAGAAGAGCTAGACAGAGAGATACAGAGAGAGAGACAGAGAGACACATAGAGAGACAGAGAGACAGAGAGAGAAAGTGAGAGACAGAGAATGAGACAGAGAGAAACAGAGAGAGAGACTGAGAGGGACAGAGAGAGAGAAAGAGAAAGACAGAGACACAGAGAGAGACAGAGAGTGAGACACAGAGAGAGACAGAGAGAGAGAGACAGATAGAGACACAGAGAGAGACAGAGAGAGACAGAGAGAGACAGAGAGAGACAGCGAGAGACAGAGAGAGAGACCGAGAGAGACAGAGAGACAGAGAGAGACAGAGATAGAGACAGAGATAGACAGAGAGAGACACAGTGAGAGACACAGAGAGACACAGAGAGGTACAGAGAGAGAGACAGAAAGAGACACAGAGAGATTCAGAAAGAGAGAGACAGAGAGAGACACAAAGAGAGACAGAGAGAGACACAGAGAGAGACAGAGAGAGACAGAGATAGGGATAGAGAGAGACATTGAGAGAGACAGAGAGACATAGAGAGAGTGAGAGAGACAGAAAGAGAGACAGAGAGAGAGACAGAGAGAGACAGAGACAGAGTGAAATAGACTGAGTGAGACAGAAAGAGCGACAGAAAGAGAGACAAAGATAGAAACAGAGAGAGACAGACAGGGACACAGAGAGAGAAAGAGAGAAACTGAGAGAGAGACAGAGATTGAGACAGAGAGAGACAGAGAGAGAGACAGAGAGAGTGATAGAGAGAGACATAGAGAGACAGAGAAACAGAGAGAGACAGGGAGAGACAGAGTGAGAGACAGAGAGAGACAGAGAGAGAGAAAGAGAGAGACAGAGACACAGAGAGAGACAGAGAGTGAGACACAGAGAGAGACAGAGAGAGACACAGAGAGAGACAGAGAGAGACAGAGAGAGACAGAGAGAGACAGAGAGAGACAGAGATAGGGATAGAGAGAGACATAGAGAGAGACAGAGAGCAACAGAGAGAGACAGAGAGAGACATAGAAAGACAGAGAGAGACACAGAGAGACACAGAGAGAGGAAGAGAGAGACAGAGAGAGTGAGAGAGACAGAAAGAGAGTCAGAGAGAGACAGAGATAGGGATAGAGAGAGACAGAGAGAGAAATAGAGAGAGTGAGAGAGATAGAAAGAGAGTCAGAGAGAGACAGAGATAGGGATAGAGAGAGACAGAGAGAGAGACAGAGAGAGAAATAGAGAGAGTGAGAGAGACAGAAAGAGAGACAGAGAGACAGAGAGAGACAGTTATAGAGACAGGGAGAGACAGAGAGAGAGACAGAGAGAGACAGAGAGAGACAGAGTGATACAGAGAGAGAGACCGAGAGAGACAGAGAGACAGAGAGAGACAGGGAGAGACAAAGAGAGATACAGAGAGAGACAGAGATAGAGACAGAGAGACAGAGAGAGACACAGAGACAGAGAGAGACACAGAGAGGTACAGAGAGAGAGACAGAAAGGGACACAGAGAGATTCAAAGAGAGAGAGACAGAGGAGACACAGAGAGAGACAGAGAGAGACACAGAGAGAGACACAGAGAGAGACAGAGAGAGACAGAGATAGTGATAGAGAGAGACATAGAGAGAGACAGAGAGACATTAAGAGAGTGAGAGAGACAGAAGGAGAGACAGAGAGAGAGACAGAGAGAGACAGAGACAGAGTGAAATAGACTGAGTGAGACAGAAAGAGCGACAGAAAGAGAGACAAAGATAGAAACAGAGAGAGACAGAGAGGGACACAGAGAGAGAAAGAGAGAACCTGAGAGAGAGACAAAGAGAGAGACAGAGAGAGACAGAGAGAGAGACAGAGAGAGTGACAGAGAGAGACAGAGAGAGACAGAGAGAGAAAAAGAGACAGACAGAGAAAGACAGAGATAGAGAGGGAGACACAGGTAGACACAGAAAGAGACAGAGTTAGACAGAGAGATACAGAGAGAGAGACAGAGAGAGACATAGAAAGACAGAGAAACAGAGAGAGACAGGGAGAGACAGAGTGATAGACAGAGAGAGACAGAGAGAGAGAAAGAGAGAGACAGAGATACAGAGAGAGACAGAGAGAGAGACAGAGAGAGAGAGACAGAGAGAGACACAGAGAGAGACAGAGAGAGACAGAGAGAGACAGAGAGAGACAGAGAGAGAGAAAGAGAGAGAAAGAGACACAGAGAGAGACAGAGAGAGACAGAGAGAGAGAGACAGAGAGAGACACAGAGAGAGACAGAGAGAGACAGAGATAGACAGATAGAGACTCAGAGAGAGACAGAGAGAGACACAGAGAGAGACACAGAGAGATTCAGAGAGAGAGAGACCGAGAGAGACAGAGAGAGAGACAGAGAGAGACACAGAGAGAGACAGAGAGACACAGAGATAGGCATAGAGATAGGGATAGTGAGAGACAAAAAAGAGTGAGAGAGACAGAAAGAGAGACAGAGAGTGAGACAGAGAGAGACAGAGACAGAGTGAAATAGACTGAGTGAGACAGAAAGAGAGACAGAGATAGAGACAGAGAGAGACAAGAGAGACACAGAGAGAGAAAGAGAGAGACAGAGAGAGAGACAGATAGAGAGACAGAGAGAGACAGAGAGAGACACAGAGAGAGTGACAGAGAGACAGAGAGAGACAGAGAGAGAAATAGAGAGAGACAGAGAAAGACAGAGATATAGAGCGAGACACAGGGAGACACAGAGAGAGACAGAGCTAGACAGAGAGATACAGAGAGAGAGACAGAGAGAGACATAGAGAGACAGAGAAACTGAGAGAGACAGAGAGAGACACAGAGAGAGACAGAGAGAGAGACAGAGAGAGACACAAAGAGAGACAGAGAGAGACAGATAGAGACAGAGAGAGTCAGAGATAGGGATAGAGAGAGACATAGAGAGAGACAGAGAGCGACAGAGAGAGACAGAGAGAGACATTGAGATACAGAGAGAGACAGAGAGAGACAAAGAGAAACAGAGAGATACAGAGAGAGAGACATAGAGAGACATAGAAATAAAGAGAGAGACAAAGAAAGACAGAGAGAAAGACAGAGAGAGACAGACAGAGACAGAAAAGAGACAAAGAGATAAAGACAGAGAGAGACAGGGAGAGAGACACAGAGAGAGGCAGAGAGAGACAGAGAGAGACAGAGAGAAAAGAGACAAAGAGAGAGAGAGACAGAGAGACAGCGAAGACAGACAGAGACAGAGACAGATAGTGAGAGACAGAGAGAGAGACAGAGACAGAATGACAGAGAATGAGAGAGACAGATAGACAGAGAGAGATACAGATGAGACAGAGGTAGAGACAGAGAGAGACAGAGAGAGAGACAGAGAGACACAGAGAGAGAGAGAGAAGAGCTTGACAGAGAGATACAGAGAGAGAGACAGAGAGACACATAGAGAGACAGAGAGACAGAGAGAGACAGGGAGAGACAGAGAGAGAGACAGAGAGAGAGACTGAGAGGGACAGAGAGATAGAAAGAGAAAGACAGAGACACAGAGAGAGACAGAGAGTGAGACACAGAGAGAGACAGAGAGAGAGACAGATAAAGACACAGAGAGAGACAGAGAGAGACAGAGAGAGACAGAGAGAGACAGAGAGAGACAGAGAGAGACAGAGAGAGGGACCGAGAGAGACACAGAGACAGAGAGAGACAGGGAGAGACAAAGAGAGAGACAGAGAGAGACAGAGATAGAGACAGAGAGACAGAGAGAGACACAGAGAGAGACAGAGAGAGACACAGAGAGAGACAGAGAGAGACAGAGATAGGGATAGAGAGAGACATAGAGAGAGACAGAGAGACATAGAGAAAGTGAGAGAGACAGAAAGAGAGACAGAGAGAGAGACAGAGAGAGACAGAGACAGAGTGAAATAGACTGAGAGAGACAGAAAGAGCGACAGAAAGAGAGACAAAGATAAAAACAGAGAGAGACAGACAGGGACACAGAGAGAGAAAGAGAGAAACTGAGAGAGAGACAGAGAGAGACAGAGAGAGAGAGACAGAGAGAGTGACAGAGAGAGACAGAGAGAGACAGAGAGAGAAAAAGAGACAGACAGAGAAAGACAGATAGAGAGCGAGTCACAGGTAGACACAGAAAGAGACAGAGCTAGACAGAGAGATACAGAGAGAGAGACAGAGAGAGACATAGAGAGATAGAGAAACAGAGAGAGACAGGGAGAGACAGAGTGAGAGACAGAGAGAGACAGAGAGAGAGAAAGAGAGAGACAGAGACACAGAGAGAGACACAGAGAGAGACACAGAGAGAGACAGAGAGAGAGACACAGAGAGAGACAGAGAGAGACAGAGAGAGACAGAGAGAGACAGAGATAGGGATAGATAGAGACATAGAGAGAGACAGAGAGCAACAGAGAGAGACAGAGAGAGACAGAGAGAGACAGAGAGAGACAGAGAGAGACAAAGAGAGACAGAGAGATATATAGAGAGAGACATAGAGAGACATAGAAATACAGAGAGAGACAAAGAAAGACAGAGAGAGAGACAGAGAGAGACAAAGAGAGACAGAGAGATACAGAGAGAGAGACATAGAGAGACATAGAAATACAGAGAGAGACAAAGAAAGACAGAGAGAAAGACATAGAGAGACAGACAGAGACAGAAAAGAGACAAAGAGATAGAGACAGAGAGAGACAGGGAGACAGACACAGAGAGAGGCAGAGAGAGACAGAGAGAGACAGAGAGAAAAGAGACAAAAGAGAGAGAGACAGAGAGAGACAGAGAAAGACAGACAGAGACAGAGACAGATAGAGAGAGACAGAGAGAGAGACAGAGACAGAATGACAGAGAATGAGAGAGACAGAGAGACAGAGAGAGATACAGATGAGACAGACATAGAGACAGAGAGAGACAGAGAGAGAGACAGAGAGACACACAGAGAGACAGAGAGAGACAGAGAGATACAGAGAGAGACAAAGAGAGACAGAGATAGAAAGAGAGAGAGAAAAAGAGAGACAGAGAAAGACAGAGAGAGACAGAGAGAGACAGATGAGACAGAGATAGAGACAGAGAGAGACAGAGAGGAGACATAGGGAGAAACAGAGAGAGACAGAGAGAAAGAGAGAGACACAGAGAGACACAGAGAGAGACAGAGAGAGAGACACAGAGAGACAGAGAGAGAGACAGAGAGAGAAACAGAGAGAGACAGAGAGATACAGAGAGACAGAGAGAGAGACAGAGAGAGAAACAGAGAGAGACAGAGAGATACAGAGAGAGACAAAGAGAGACAGAGAGAGACAGAGAGAGAGAGAGTGACAGAGAAAGACAGAAAGAGACAGAGAGAGAGGTAAAGAAAGACACAGAGAGAGACAAAGAGAGAGACAGAAAGACAGAGAGAGACAGAAGCGAGACAGAGAGAGACAGAAAAGAGACAAAGAGAGAGAGACAGAGAGAGACAGATAAAGAGAGAGAGCGACAGCGAGAGATGGAGAGAGACATACAGTGAGAGACATAGAGAGACAGAGAGAGACACAGACAGAGACAGAGAGAGACAGAGAGAGACACAGTGAGATACAGAGAGAGACAGAGAAAGATTCAGAGATACAGAGAAAGGCAGAGAGAGAGACAGAGAGAGATAGAAAAGAGACAAAGAGAGAGAGACAGAGAAAGAGAGAGAGCGACAGAGAGAGATAGAGAGAGACATACAGAGAGAGACATAGAGAGACAGAGAGAGACACAGAGAGAGACAGAGAGAGACAGATAGAGAAAAAGAGAAAAACAGAGAGAGACAGAGAGACAGCGAAGACAGAAAGAGACAGAGAGAGACAGAGAGAGACAGAAAGAGAAAAAGAGAGACAGAGAGAGACACAGAGAGAGGAAGAGAGAGACAGAGAGAGAGACAGAGACAAAGAGAGAGACAGAGAAAGACAGAGAGAGACAGAGAAAGAGACAGAGAGAGATATAGAGAGACAGAGAGAGACACAGAGAGAGACAAAGAGAGATACAGAGAGAGATAGAGAGAGAGTGAGAGAGACAGAAAGAGAGACAGAGAGAGACAATGATAGGGATAGAGAGACAGAGAGAGACAGAAAAGAGAAAAATAGAGAGAGACAGAGAGAGACACAGAGAGAGACAGAGAGAGAGAGACAAAGAGAGAAACAGAGAGAGACAGAGAGAGACAGAGAGAGACAGAAAGAGACAGAGAGAGACACAGAGAGACACAGAGAGAGGAAGAGAGAGACAGAGAGAGAGAGACAGAGACAAAGAGTGAGACAGAGAGAGACAGAGAGAGACAGTAAAAGAGACAGAGAGAAATATAGAGAGATAGAGAGAGACACAGAGAGAGACAGAGAGAGACAGAAAGAGAAAAAGAGTGACAGATAAAGACAGAGAGAGGTAGAGATAGATAAAGAAAGACAGAGAGAGAGACAGAGAGAGAGACAGATAGATACAGAGAGAGACAGAGAGAGACCCCGAGAGACACAGAGAGAGACAGAGAAAGAGACAAAGAGAGAGAGACAGAGAAAGAGAGAGAGCGACAGAGAGAGATAGAGAGAGACATGCAGAGAGAGACATAGAGAGACAGAGAGAGACACAGAGAGACACAGAGAGACACAGAGAGACACAGAGAGAGGAAGAGAGAGTCAGAGAGAGAGAGACAAAGAGAGAGACAGAGAGAGACAGAGAAAGAGACAGAGAGAGAGATAGAGAGAGAGAGACACAGAGAGAGACAAAGAGAGAGACAGAGAGAGATAGAGAGATTGTGAGAGAGACAGAAAGAGAGACAGAGAGAGACAGAGATAGAGATAGAGAGAGACATATAGAGAGACAGAGAGAGACATAGAGAGAGTGAGAGAGACAGAAAGAGAGACAGAGAGAGACAGAATGAGAAAGACTGAGTGAGACAGAGAGAGAGACAGAGAGGGAGAGTGAGAGACAGAGAGACAGAGAGAGACAGGGAGAGACAGAGAGAGAGACAGAGATAGAGACAGAGAGACACAGAGGGAGACAGAGAGAGACAGAAAAAGACAGAGAGAGACACAGAGAGAAAGAGAGAGAGACAGATAGAGACAGAGAGAGACACAGAGAGAGTCATAGAGAGAGTGAGAGAGACAGAAAGAGAGAGAGAGACAGAGAGAGAGAGACAGAGAGAGACAGAGACAGAGTGAGATTGATTGAGTGAGACAGAAAGAGAGACAGAGATAGAGACAGAGAGAGACAGAGATAGACACAGAGAGAGAAAGAGAGAGACAGAGAGAGAGAGAAAGAGAGACAGAGAGAGACAGAGAGAAAGACAAAGAGAGAAAAAGAGAGAGACAGAGAGAGACAGAGATAGAGAGCGAGACACAGGGAGACACAAAGAGAAGAGCTAGACAGAGAGATACAGAGAGAGAGACAGAGAGAGACATAGAGGGACAGAGAGACAGAGAGAGACAGGGAGAGACAGAGAGAGACAGAGAGAGACAGAGAGTGAGACACAGAGAGAGACAGAGACAGACAGAGAGAGACACAGAGAGAGACAGAGAAAGACATAGAGAGAGACAGAGAGACATAGAGAGAGTGAGAGAGACAGAAAGAGAGACAGAGAGAGAGACAGAGAGAGACAGAGATAGAGTGAAATAGACTGAGTGAGACAGAAAGAGCAACAGAAAGAGAGACAGAGATTGAGACAGAGAGAAACAGAGAGGGACACAGAGAGAGAAAGAGAGAGACAGAGAGAAACACAGAGAGAGACAGAGAGAGACAGAGAAAGGGATAGAGAGAGACATAGAGAGAGACAGAGAGACATAGAGAGAGTGAGAGAGACAGAAAGAGAGACAGAGAGAGAGACAGAGAGAGACAGAGATAGAGTGAAATAGACTGAGTGAGACAGAAAGAGCAACAGAAAGAGAGACAGACATAGAGACAGAGAGAAACAGAGAGGGACACAGAGAGAGAAAGAGAGAGACAGAGAGAGACAGAGAGAGAGACAGAGAGAGAGACAGAGAGAGAGACAGAGAGAGAGACAGAGAGAGTGACAGAGAGAGACAGAGAGAGACAGAGAGAGAAAAAGAGAGAGACAGAGAAAGACAGAGATAGAGAGCGAGACACAGGGAGACACAGAGAGAAACAGAGCTAGACAGAGAGATACAGAGAGAGAGACAGAGAGAGACATAGAGAGACAGAGAAACAGAGAGAGACAGGGAGAGAAAGAGTGAGAGACAGAGAGAGACAGAGAGAGAGACAGAGAGAGACAGAGACACAGAGAGACAGAGACAGAGAGAGACAGAGAGAGAGACAGAGAGAGAGACACAGAGAGAGACAGAGAGAGACAGAGAGAGACAGAGAGAGACAGAGATAGGGATAGAGAGAGACATAGAGAGAGACAGAGAGCAACAGAGAGAGACAGAGAGAGACATAGAGAGACAGAGAGAGACAGAGAGAGACAGGATGAGACAAAGAGAGACAGAGAGATATATAGAGAGAGACATAGAGAGACATAGAAATACAGAGAGAGACAAAGAAAGACAGAGAGAGAGACAGAGAGAGACAAAGAGAGACAGAGAGATACAGAGAGAGAGACATAGAGAGACATAGAAATACAGAGAGAGACAAAGAAAAACAGAGAGAAAGACATAGAGCGACAGACAGAGACAGAAAAGAAACAAAGAGATAGAGACAGAGAGAGACAGGGAGACAGACACAGAGAGAGGCAGAGAGAGACAGAGAGAGACAGAGAGAAAAGAGACAAAAGAGAGAGAGACAGAGAGAGACAGAGAAAGACAGACAAAGACAGAGACAGAGAGAGAGAGACAGAGAGAGAGACAGAGACAGAATGACAGAGAATGAGAGAGACAGAGAGACAGAGAGAGATACAGATGAGACAGAGGTAGAGACAGAGAGAGACAGAGAGAGAGACAGAGAGACACAGAGAGAGAGACACACAGAGAGAGACAGAGAGATACAGAGAGAGACAAAGAGAGTAGAGATAGAAAGAGAGAGAGACAAAGAGAGACAAAGAGAGACAGAGAAAGACAGAGAGAGACAGAGAGAGACAGATGACACAGAGATAGAGACAGAGAGAGACAGAGAGAGAGACAGAGGGAGAAACAGAGAGAGACAGAGAGACAGAGAGAGACACAGAGAGACACAGAGAGAGACAGAGAGAGAGACACAGAGAGACAGAGAGAGACAGAGAGAGAGACAGAGAGAGACAGATGAGACAGAGAGAGACAGAGAGAGACAAAGAGAGACAGAGAGAGACAGAGACTGACAGAGAAAGACAGAGAGAGACAGAGAGAGATAAAGAAAGACAGAGAGAGACAGAGACAGAGACAGAGAGAGACAGAGAGCGAGACAGAGAGAGACAGAAAAGAGACAAAGAGAGAGAGACAGAGAGAGACAGAGTAAGGGAGAGAGTGAAAGATAGAGATTGAGAGAGACATACAGTGAGAGACATAGAGAGACAGAGAGAGACACAGACAGAGACAGAGAGTGACAGAGAGAGACACAGTGAGATACAGAGAGAGAAAGAGAAAGAGTCAGAGATACAGAGAGAGACAGACAAAGAGACAGAGAGAGACAGAAAAGAGACAAAGAGAGAGAGACAGAGAAAGAGAGAGAGCGACAGAGAGAGATAGAGAGAGACATACAGAGAGAGACATACACAGAGAGAGACACAGAGAGAGACAGAGAGAGACAGAGAGAGACAAAGAGAGAAACAGAGAGAGACAGAGAGAGAGACAGAGAGAGACAGAGAGAGACAGAAAGAGACAGAGAGAGACAGAAAGAGACAGAGAGAGACAGAGAGAGACAGAGAGAGACAGAGAGAGAGGAAGAGAGAGACAGAGAGAGAGACAAAGAGAGAGACAGAGAAAGAGACAGAGAGAGATATAGAGAGACAGAGAGAGACACAGAGAGAGACAAAGAGAGACAGAGAGAGATAGAGAGAGAGTGAGAGAGACAGAAAGAAAGACAGAGAGAGACAGAGATAGAGATACAGAGAGACATATAGAGAGACAGAGAGAGAAATAGAGAGAGTGAAAGAGACAGAAAGAGAGACAGAGAGAGAGACAGAGTGAGACAGAGACAGAGTGAGATAGTCTGAGTGAGACAGATAGAGAGACAGAGAGGGACAGAGAGAGACAGAGAGACAGAGATAGACAGGGAGAGACAGAGAGAGACAGAGAGAGACAGAGATAGAGACAGAGAGACACAGAGGGAGACATAGAGAGAGACAAAAAGAGACAGAGAGAGACACAGAGAGAAAGAGAGAGAGACAGAGAGAGACAGAGAGAGACAGAGATAGGGATAGAGACACAGAGAGAGACATAGAGAGAGTGAGAGAGACAGAAAGAGAGAGAGACAGAGAGAGAGACAGAGAGAGACAGAGACAGAGTGAGATAGACTGAGTGAGACAGAAAGAGAGACAGAGATAGAGACAGAGAGAGACAGAGAGAGACACAGAGAGTGAAAGAGAGAGACAGAGAGAGAGACAGCGGGAGACAGAGAGAGACAGAGAGAGAGACAGAGAGAGAAAAAGAGAGAGACAGAGAGAGACAGAGATAGAGAGCGAGACACAGGGAGACACAGAGAGAGACAGAGCTAGACAGAGAGATACAGAGAGAGAGACAGAGAGAGACATAGAGCGACAGAGAGATAGAGAGAGACAGGGAGAGATAGAGAGAGAGACAGAGAGAGACAGAGAGAGAGAGACAGAGAGAGAGACAGAGAGAGACAAAGACAGAGTGAGATAGACTGAGTGAGACAAAAAGAGAGTCAGAGATTGAGACAGAGAGAGACAGAGAGAAACACAGAGAGAGAAAAAGAGAGAGAGAGAGATAGAGAGACATAGAGAGACAGAGAGATACAGAGAGAGAAATAGAGAGAGACATTGAGAGACAGAGATAGAGAGCGAGAAACAGGGAGACACAGAGAGAGACAGAGCTAGACAGGGAGATACAGAGAGAGAGACAGAGAGAGACATAGAGAGACAGAGAGACAGAGAGAGATATGGAGAGACAGAGAGAAAGACAGAGAGAGAAACAGAGAGAGACAGAGAGAGACACAGAGAGACACAGAGAGACACAGAGAGACACAGAGAGAGGAAGAGAGAGACAGATAGAGAGAGACAAAGAGAGAGACAGAGACAGAGAAAGAGACAGAGAGAGAGATAGAGAGACAGAGAGAGACACAGAGAGAGACAAAGAGAGAGACAGAGAGAGATAGAGAGAGAGTGAGAGAGACAGAAAGAGAGACAGAGAGAGACAGAGATAGAGATAGAGAGAGACATATAGAAAGACAGAGAGAGACATAGAGAGAGTGAGAGAGACAGAAAAAGAGACAGAGAGAGGAGACAGAGAGAGACAGAGTGAGATAGACTGAGTGAGACAGAGAGAGAGACAGAGAGGGACAGAGAGAGACAGAGAGACAGAGAGAGACAGGGAGAGACACAGAGAGAGAGACAGAGATAGAGACAGAGAGACACAGAGGGAGACACAGAGAGAGACATAGAGAGAGTGAGAGAGACAGAAAGAGAGAGAGACAGAGAGAGAGACAGAGAGAGACAGAGACAGAGTGAGATTGACTGAGTGAGACAGAAAGAGAGACAGAGATAGAGACCGAGAGAGACAGAGAGAGAAAGAGAGAGACAGAGATAGAGACAGAGAGAGACAGAGAGAGAAAAAGAGAGAGACAGAGAGAGACAGAGATAGAGAGCGAGACACAGGGAGACACAGAG
>NW_028227276.1:13728158-13733158 GCF_978045245.1 Mus caroli | reverse complement strand
AGAGACAATGAGAGACAGAGAGAGAAAGAGAGAGACAGAGATAGAGTCAGAGAGAGACTAAGACAGAGTGAGAGAGACTGAGAGAGACAGAGAGAGACAGAGACAGAGAGAGACAGAGAGAGAGAGAGAGACAGAGACAGAGAGAGACATAGAGAAGCAGAGAGAGAAAGACAGACAGAGAGAGACAGAGAGAGAGAGAGAGAGAGAGAGACAGAGAGAGACAGAGATAGAGACAGAGAGACAGAGGGAGACGGAGAGAGACAGAGAGAGACAATGAGAGACAGAGAGAGAAAGAGAGAGACAGAGATAGAGACAGAGAGAGACCAAGACAGAATGAGAGAGACTGAGAGAAACAGAGAGATTACAGAGAGAGACAGAGAGAGACAGAGAAAGACAGAGAGAGACAGAGATAGAAAGACAGACAGAGAGAGACAGAGAGATACACAGTGAGAGATAGAGAGAGACAAAGAGAGACACAGAGGGAGACAGAGCGAGAGAGTGATAAACAGAGAGAGACAGAGACAGAGAGAGACAGTGATAGAGATAGAGAAAGAGAGAGAGATACAGCGAGATACAGAGAGAGACAGAGAGAGACAGAGAGAGACAGAGAAAGACAGAGAGAGACAGAAATAGAGACAGAGAGACAGAGGGTGACAGAAAGAGACAGAGAGAGACAGAGAGAGACACAGTGAGAGATAGAGAGAGACAGAGAGAGACACAGAGAGAGACAGAGCGACAGAGTGATAAACAGAGAGAGACAGAGATAGAGACAGAAAGACGGAGATAGAGACAGAGAGAGACAAAGACAGAGTGAGAGAGACTGAGAGAGACAGAGGGTGAGACAGAGAGACAGAGAGAGACAGAGAAATACAGAGAGAGACAGAGATACAGATAGAGACAGAGATAGAGACAGAGAGACAGAGAGAGACAGAGAGATACAGAGAGAGACACAGTGAGAGATAGAGATAGACAGAGAGAGACACAGAGTGAGACAGGGCGACAGAGTGATAAACAGAGTGACACAGATATAGAGACAGAGAGAGACAGAGGGAGACAGAGAAAGACAGAGACAAAGAGAGAGACAGAGAGAGACAGAGACAGAGTGAGAGAGACTGTGAAACTGAGAGAGACAGAGAGAGACAGAGAGAGACAGAGACAGAGAGAGACAGAGAGAGACAGAGAGAGACAGGGAGAGAGACAGAGAGAATAAGATAGAGACAGAGAGAGACAAAGAGATTAACAGAGAGAGTCATAGATAGAGACAGAGAGAGACAGAGATAGAAAGAGAGACAGAGAGAGACAGAGAGACAGAAGGAGACAGAATGATACAGAGAGAGACAGAGAGAGACACAGAGAGAGACAGAGCGACAGAGTGATAAACAGAGAGAGAAAGAGATAGAGACAGAGAGAGACGGAGAGAGAGAGAGACAATGAGAGACAGAGAGAGAAAGAAAGAGAGAGAGAGAGACAGAGAGAGAGAAAGGTAGACAGAGAAAGACAGAGAGAGACACAGAGAGAGACAGAGAGAGACAGCGAGAGACAGAGAGAGACAGAGAGAGACAAAGAGACAGAGATAGAGAAAGAGAGAAACAGAGAGAGACAGAGAGAGAGACAGAGAGAGACAGTGAGAGACAGAGATAGAGAGACAGAGACACAGAGAGACACATAAAGAGACACAGAGAGACACCGTGAGAAACTTATACAAAGATTGAGACATAAAGAGACAGAAACAGAGACAAAGATAGACAGAGAGAGACACAGAGAGACACAGAGAGAGACAGAGAGAGACTGATAGAGACAGATATAGAGACAGAGAAAGACAAAGAGAGAGACAGAGAGAGACATGAGAGAGACAGAGAGAAAGAGATAGACATAGAGAGATGCAGAGAGAGACAGAGAAAGACAAAGAGATAAATAGAGAGAGACAGAGATAGAGACAGAGAGAGACAGAGAGAGACAATGAGAGACAAAGAGAGACAGAGATAGAGACAGAGAGAGACAGAGACAGAGAGAGAGACAGAGAGAGACAGAGACAGAGTGAGAGAGACTGAGAGACAGAGAGAGACACAGAGAGAGACAGAGAGAGTCAGAGAGAGACAGAGATAGAGACAGAGAGAGACAGAGAGAGACAGAGAGAGACACAGTGAGAGATAGAGAGAGACAGAGAGAGACACAGAGAGAGACAGAGCGACAGAGTGATAAACAGAGAGAGACAGAGATAGAGACAGAGAGACGGAGATAGAGACAGAGAGAGACAAAGACAGAGTGAGAGAGACTGAGAGAGACAGAGGGTGAGACAGAGAGACAGAGAGAGACAGAGAGATACAGAGAGAGACAGAGATACAGATAGAGACAGAGATAGAGACAGAGAGACAGAGAGAGACAGAGAGATACAGAGAGAGACACAGTGAGAGATAGGGATAGACAGAGAGAGACACAGAGTGAGACAGGGCGACAGAGTGATAAACAGAGTGACACAGAGATAGAGACAGAGAGAGACAGAGGGAGACCGAGAAAGACAGAGACAAAGAGAGAGACAGAGAGAGACAGAGGGAGACCGAGAAAGACAGAGACAAAGAGAGAGACAGAGAGAGACAGAGACAGAGTGAGAGAGACTGTGAGACTGAGAGAGACAGAGAGAAAGAGATAGAGACATAGAGAGATGCAGAGAGAGACAGAGAGAGACAAAGAGATAAACAGAGAGAGACAGAGATAGAGACAGAGAGAGACAGAGAGAGACAATGAGAGACAAAGAGAGACAGAGATAGAGACAGAGAGAGACAGAGACAAAGAGAGAGACAGAGAGAGACAGAGACAGAGTGAGAGAGACTGAGAGACAGAGAGAGACACAGAGCGAGACAGAGAGAGTCAGAGAGAGACAGAGATAGAGACAGAGATAGACAGAGAGAGACACAGTGAGAGATAGAGAGAGACAGAGAGAGACACAGAGAGAGACAGAGCGACAGAGTGATAAACAGAGAGAGACAGAGATAGAGACAGAGAGACGGAGATAGAGACAGAGAGACACAAAGACAGAGTGAGAGAGACTGAGAGAGACAGAGGGTGAGACAGAGAGACAGAGAGAGACAGAGAGATACAAGAGAGACAGAGATACAGATAGAGACAGAGATAGAGACAGAGAGACAGAGAGATACAGAGAGAGAAACAGTGAGAGATAGGGATAGACAGAGAGAGACACAGAGTGAGACAGGGCGACAGAGTGATAAACAGAGTGACACAGAGATAGAGACAGAGAGAGACAGAGGGAGACAGAGAAAGACAGAGACAAAGAGAGAGACAGAGAGAGAAAGAGACAGAGTGAGAGAGACTGTGAGACTGAGAGAGACAGAGAGAGACAGAGAGAGACAGAGACAGAGAGAGACAGATAGTGACAGGGAGAGAGACAGAGAGAAAGAGATAGAGACATAGAGAGACAGAGAGAGAGACAGAGAGAGACAAAGAGATAAACAGAGAGAGTCATAGATAGAGACAGAGAGAGACGGAGAGAGACAGAGAGACAGAGATCGAGATAGAGAGAGACAGAGACAAAGAGAGAGACAGAGAGAGACAGAGATAGATACAGAGAGAGACAGAAGGAGACAGAGAAAGACAGAGAAAGAGACAGAGAGAGACAGAGACAAAGAGAGAGACTGTGAGAGACAGAGAGAGAGACAGAGAGAGACAGAGAGAGACACAGAGAGACACAGAGAGACAGAGACAGAGAGAGACAGAGATAGAAAGAGAGACAGAGAGAGACAGAGAGAGACAGAGATAGAGACAGAGAGACAGAGGGAGTCAGAATGATACAGAGAGAGACAGAGATAGAGACAGAGAGAGACGGAGAGAGAGAGAGAAACAATGAGAGACAGAGAGAAAAAGAGAGAGAGAGAGACAGAGAGAGAGAAAGGAACACAGTGAAAGACAGAGAGAGACACAGAGAGAGACAGAGAGAGACAGCGAGAGACAGAGAGAGACAGAGAGAGACAGAGAGAGACAGAGATAGAGAAAGAGAGAAACAGAGAGAGAAAGAGAGAGAGACAGAGAGAGACAGTGAGAGACAGAGATAGAGGGACAGAGACATAGAGAGACACATAGAGAGACACCGTGAGAAACAGAGACAAAGATTGAGACAGACAGAGACAGAAACAGAGACAAAGATAGACAGAGAGAGACACAGAGAGACACAGAGAGAGACAGAGAGAGACAAAGAGATAAACAGAGAGAGACAGATATAGAGACAGAGAAGACAAAGAGAGAGACAGAGAGAGACAAAGAGATAAACAGAGAGAGACAGAGATAGAGACAGAGAGAGACAGAGAGAGACAATGAGAGACAAAGAGAGACAGAGATAGAGACAGAGAGAGACAGAGACAAAAAGAGAGACAGAGAGAGACAGAGAGAGAGACAGAGAGAGACAAAGAGATAAACAGAGAGAGTAATAGATAGAAACAGAGAGAGACAGAGAGACAGAGATAGAGATAGAGAGAGACAGAGACAAAGAGAGAGACATTAAGAGACAGAGATAGAGACAGAGAGAGACAGAGAGAGACAGAGACAGAGACAGAGAGAGACAGAGATAGAAAGAGAGACAAAGAGAGACAGAGACAGAGTGAGAGAGACTGAGAGACTGAGAGAGATAGAGAGAGAGACAGAGAGAGACAGAGAGAGACAGAGACAGAGACAGAAAGACAGAGATAGAGAGAGAGACAAAGAGAGACAGAGAGATACAGAGAGAGACAGAGACAGAGAGAGACAGAGAGAGACAGAGGGAGACAGAGATAGAGACAGTGAGACAGAGGGAGACCGAGAGATACAGAGAGAGACAGAGAGGGACACGGTGATAGATAGAGAGAGACAGAGAGAGACACAGAGAGAGACAGAGAGAGACTGAGAGAGACAGAGATAGAGACTGAGAGAGACAGAGACAGAGACAGAGAGAGACAGACATAGAGAGAGAGACAGAGAAAGACAGAGATACAGAGAGAGACAGAGAGAGACAG
>NW_028227276.1:13710658-13723158 GCF_978045245.1 Mus caroli | reverse complement strand
AAAGAGACAGAGAGAGACAGACAGAGAGACAGAGAGATACAGAGAGAGACAGAGAGAGACAGAGATAGAGACAGAGAGACAGAGAGAGACAGAGACATACAGAGAGAGACAGAGAGAGACACAGTGAGAGATAGAGAGATACAGAGAGAGACAGAGAGAGACAGAGATAGAGACAGAGAGACAGAGAGAGACAGAGACATACAGAGAGAGACAGAGAGAGACACAGTGAGAGATAGAGAGAGACAGAGAGAGACACAGAGGGAGACAGAGCGACAGAGTGATAAACTGAGAGAGACAGAGAGAGACAGAGACAGAGACAGAGAGACAGAGAGAGAGAGGCAGACGGAGAGAGACAGAGAGAGTCAATGAGAGACAGAGAGAGACAGAGAGACAGAGATAGAGATAGAGAGAGACTGAGACAAAGAGAGAGACAGAGAGAGACAGAGATAGAGACAGAGAGAGACAGAGACAGAACAGAGAGAGACAGAGATAGAGAGACAGAGAGAGAAAGAGAGAGACAGAGAGAGAGACAGAGAGAGACACAGAGAGACAGAGAGAGACAGAGATAGAGACAGAGAATCAGAGAGACACAGAGAGAGACAGAGTGAGACCCAGTGAGAGATAGAGAGAGACAGGGTGAGACACAGAGGGAGACAGAGCGACAGAGTGATAAACTGAGAGAGACAGAGAGAGACAGAGAGATACAGAAAGAGACAGAGAGAGACAGAGAGAGAGACAGAGAGAGACAGAGAAGACCGAGAGAGACAGAGAGAGAGACAGAGCGACCGAGTGATAAACAGAGAGACACAGAGATAGAGACAGAGAGAGACGGAGAGAGACAGAGAGAGTCAATGAGAGACAGAGAGAGAAAGAGAGAGACAGAGATAGAGACAGAGCGAGACATAGACAGAGACAGAAGGAAACAGAGATAGAAAGAGAGACAGAGACAGAGAGAGAGACAGAGAGAGACAGAGAGAGACAGAGAGAAACAGAGAGAGACAGAGATAGAGACAGAGAGACAGAGAGAGACAGAGAGAGACAGAGATAGACACAGTGAGAGATAGAGAGAGACAAAGAGAGACACAGAGAGAGACAGAGAGACAGAGTGATAAACAGAGATAGACAGATAGAGAGAGAGAGAGACAGAGGGAGACAGAGTAAGACAGAGAGAGACAGAGAGAGACACGGAGAGAGACAGAGAGAGACAGAGGGAGACTGAGAGAGACAGAGATTAAGACAGAGAGAGACAGAGAGAGACAGAGAGAGTGGGAGACAGAGAGAGACAAAGAAGGTAGAGAGAGACAGAGACAAAGAGAGAGACAGAGTGAGACAGAGACAGTGAGAGAGACTGAGAGAGAAAGAGAGAGACACAGAGAGAGACAGAGAGAGACAGAGGGAGACTGAGAGAGAAAGAGATAAAGACAGAGAGAGACAGAGAGAGACACAGAGGGAGACAGAGCGACAGAGTGATAAACAGAGAGAGAGAGACAGAGACAGAGAGAGACAGAGATAGACAGAGAGATAGAGAGAGACAGAGAGATACAGAAAGAGACAGAGAGAGACAGAGACAGAGACAGAGAAAGACAGAGATAGAAAGAGAGACAGAGAGAGACACAGAGATACAGAAAGAGACAGAGAGAGACAGACAGAGAGACAGAGAGATACAGAGAGAGACAGAGAGAGACAGAGATAGAGACAGAGAGACAGAGAGAGACAGAGACATACAGAGAGAGACAGAGAGAGACACAGTGAGAGATAGAGAGAGACAGAGAGAGACACAGAGGGAGACAGAGCGACAGAGTGATAAACTGAGAGAGACAGAGAGAGACAGAGACAGAGACAGAGAGACAGAGATAGAGAGAGAGACGGAGAGAGACAGAGAGAGTCAATGAGAGACAGAGAGAGACAGAGAGACAGAGATAGAGATAGAGAGAGACAGAGACAAAGAGAGAGACAGAGAGAGACAGAGATAGAGACAGAGAGAGACAGAGACAGAACAGAGAGAGACAGAGATAGAGAGACAGAGAGAGAAAGAGAGAGACAGAGAGAGAGACAGAGAGAGACACAGAGAGACAGAGAGAGACAGAGATAGAGACAGAGAGACAGAGAGAGACAGAGAGATACAGAGAGAGACAATGAGAGACAGAGAGAGAAAGAGAGAGACAGAGATAGAGACAGAGAGAGACAAAGACAGAGTGAGAGAGACTGAGAGAGACAGAGAGATTACAGAGAGAGACAGAGAGAGACAGAGAAAGACAGAGAGAGACAGAGATAGAAAGACAGACAGAGAGAGACAGAGGGATACACAGTGAGAGATAGGGAGAGACAGAGAGAGACACAGAGGGAGACAGAGCGACAGAGTGATAAACAGAGAGAGACAGAGACAGAGAGAGACAGTGATAGAGAGAGAGAAAGAGAGAGAGAGATACAGCGAGATACAGAGAGAGACAGAGAGAGACAGAGAGAGACAGAGAAAGACAGAGAGAGACAGAAATAGAGACAGAGAGACAGAGGGTGACAGAGAGAGACAGAGAGAGACACAGTGAGAGATAGAGAGAGACAGAGAGAGACACAGAGAGAGACAGAGCGACAGAGTGATAAACAGAGAGAGACAGAGATAGAGACAGAGAGACGGAGATAGAGACAGAGAGAGACAAAGACAGATTGAGAGAGACTGAGAGAGACAGAGGGTGAGACAGAGAGACAGAGAGAGACAGAGAGATACAGAGAGAGAGACAGAGATACAGATAGAGACAGAGATAGAGACAGAGAGACAGAGAGAGACAGAGAGAGACAGAGAGAGACAGAGAGAGACAGAGATAGAGACTGAGAGACACAGAGAGTGACAGAGAGAGAGACAGAGAGAGACAGAGTGAGAGACAGAGACAAAGAGAATGACTGAGAAATACAGAGAGAGACACAGAGAGAGAGACAGAGAGAGACAAAGAGATAGAGGGAGAGACAGAGAAAGAGAAAGAGAGAGACAGAGAGAGAGACAGAGAGAGACAGAAAAGAGACAGAGAGAGAGACAGAGACAGACAGAGAGAGACAGAGAGAGACAGATATAGAGACAGAGAGAGACACAGAGAGAGACTGAGAGAGACACAGAGAGACACAGAGAGACAGAGTGAGACACAGAGAGAGACAGAGAGAGAGACTGAGAAAGACAGAGGGTGAGACAGAGAGACAGAGAGAGACAGACAGAAACTGAGAGAGACAGAGACATACAGAGAGAGAGACATAGAGAGACAGAGAGAGACACAGAGAGAGACAAACAAAGACAGAGAGAGAGACAGACAGAGAGACAGAGATACAGAGACAGAGACACAGAGAAACACATAGAGAGACAAAGAGAGAGACAGAGACAAAGAGAAAGACAGAGACAGAGTGAGAGAGACTGAGAGAGACAGAGAGACAAACAGAGAGCGACAGAGACTAAGAGAGAGACAAGAGAGACACAGATAGAAACAGAGAGAGACAGAGAAAGAGACAGAGAGAGACAGATAGAGACTGAGAGACACAGAGAGTGACAGAGATAGAGACAGAGAGACGGAGATAGAGACAGAGAGAGACAAAGACAGATTGAGAGAGACTGAGAGAGACAGAGGGAGAGACAGAGAGACAGAGAGAGACAGAGAGAGACAGAGAGATAGACAGATAGAGACAGAAAAGAGACAGAGAGAGAGACAGAGAGAGAAACACAGAGACACAGAGAGAGACAGAGAGAGAGAGGCATAGAGAGACGAGAGAGACAGAGAGAGACACAGAGAGCAAAAGAGAGATACAGAGAGTTACACAAAGAGAGCATAGAGATACAGAGAGACAAAGAGAGAAGAGAGACAGGGAGAGATACAGAGTGAAACAGAGAGAGACAGAGAGAGAGAGACAGAGAGAGACAGGAGACAAACAGGGAAGACAGAGTTAGAGACAGAGAGAGACCGAGAGAGACAATGAGAGACAGAGAGAGACAGAGAGAGACAGAGAAAGACACAGAGAGAGACAGAGAGAGACAGAGAGAGACACAGAGAGAGACACAGAGAGAGACAGAGACATAGAGAGACAGAGATAGAGAGACAGAGACACAAAGAGGCTCATAGAGATACACAGAGAGACACAGAGAGAGACAGAGACAGAGTGAAAGAGACTGAGACATACAGAGAGAGAAACAGAGAGAGACAGAGACATACAGAGAGAGAGACATAGAGAGACAGAGAGAGACACAGAGAGAGACAAACAAAGACAGAGAGAGAGACAGACAGAGAGACAGAGATACAGAGACAGAGACACAGAGAAACACATAGAGAGACACAGAGAGAGACAGAGACAAAGAGAAAGACAGAGACAGAGTGAGAGAGACTGAGAGAGACAGAGAGACAAACAGAGAGCGACAGAGACTAAGAGAGAGACAATGAGAGACAGAGAGAGAAAGAGAGAGACAGAGAGAGACAAAGACAGAGTGAGAGAGACTGAGAGAGACAGAGAGATTACAGAGAGAGACAGAGAGAGACAGAGAAAGAAAGAGAGAGACAGAGATAGAAAGACAGACAGAGAGATACACAGTGAGAGATAGGGAGAGACAGAGAGAGACACAGAGGGAGACAGAGCGACAGAGTGATAAACAGAGAGAGACAGAGACAGAGACAGAGAGAGACAGTGATAGAGAGAGAGAAAGAGAGAGATAGATACAGCGAGATACAGAGAGAGACAGAGAGAGACAGAGAGAGACAGAGAAAGACAGAGAGAGACAGAAATAGAGACAGAGAGACAGAGGGTGACAGAGAGAGACAGAGAGAGACAGAGAGAGACACAGTGAGAGATAGAGAGAGACAGAGAGAGACACAGAGAGAGACAGAGCGACAGAGTGATAAACAGAGAGAGACAGAGATAGAGACAGAGAGACAGAGATAGAGACAGAGAGAGACAAAGACAGAGTGAGAGAGACTGAGAGACTGAGAGAGACAGAGAGAGACAGAGACAGAGAGAGACAGAGATAGAGAGAGAGACAGAGAGAGACAGAGAGATACAGAGAGAGACAGAGACAGAGAGAGAGACAGAGAGAGACACAGAGCGAAAGAGATAGAGACAGAGAGACAGAGGGAGACAGAGAGAAACAGAGAGAGACAGAGACAGACACAGTGAGAGATAGAGAGAGACAGAGAGAGACACAGAGAGAGACACAGCGACAGAGTGATAAACAGAGAGAGACAGAGATAGAGGCAGAGAGAGACAGAGAGAGACTGAGAGAGACAGAGAGAGACAATGAGAGACAGAGAGAGAAAGAGAGAGACAGAGATAGAGTCAGAGAGAGACTAAGACAGAGTGAGAGAGACTGAGAGAGAAGAGAGACAGAGAGAGACAGAGAGAGACAGAGACAGAGAGAGACAGAGAGAGAGAGATACAGAGAGAGACAGAGAGAGACATAGAGAGACAGAGAGAGAAAGACAGACAGAGAGAGACAGAGAGAGAGAGAGACAGAGAGAGACAGAGATAGAGACAGAGAGACAGAGGGAGACAGAGAGAGACAGAGAGAGACAATGAGAGACAGAGAGAGAAAGAGAGAGAGAGAGATAGAGACAGAGAGAGACAAAGACAGAGTGAGAGAGACTGAGAGAGACAGAGAGATTACAGAGAGAGACAGAGAGAGACAGAAAGACAGAGAGAGACAGAGATAGAAAGACAGACAGAGAGAGACAGAGAGATACACAGTGAGAGATAGAGAGAGACAGAGAGAGACACATAGGGAGACAGAGCGACAGAGTGATAAACAGAGAGAGACAGACACAGAGACAGAGAGAGACAGTGATAGAGAGAGAGAAAGAGAGAGAGAGATAAAGCGAGATACAGAGAGAGACAGAGAGAGACAGAGAGAGACAGAGAAAGACAGAGAGAGACAGAAATAGAGACAGAGAGACAGAGGGTGACAGAGAGAGACAGAGAGAGACAGAGAGTGACACAGTGAGAGATAGAGAGAGACAGAGAGAGACACAGAGAGAGACAGAGCGACAGAGTGATAAACAGAGAGAGACAGAAATAGAGACAGAGAGACGGAGATAGAGACAGAGAGAGACAAAGACAGATTGAGAGAGACTGAGAGAGACAGAGGGTGAGACAGAGAGACAGAGAGAGACAGAGAGATACAGAGAGAGACAGAGATACAGATAGAGACAGAGATAGAGACAGAGAGACAGAGAGAGACAGAGAGAGACATAGAGAGAGACAGAGCGACAGAGTGATAAACAGAGAAAGACAGACATAGAGACATAGAGAGACGGAGAGAGAGAGAGAGAGACAATGAGAGACAGAGAGAGAAATAGAGAGACAGAGAGAGACAGACAGATAGAGACAGAGACAGAGGGAGACAGAGAAAGACAGAGAGAGACACAGAGAGAGACAGAGAGAGAGACAAAGAGATAAACAGAGAGAGACAGGATAGATACAGAGAGAGACAGAGAGAGACAGAGAGAGACAGAGATAAACAGAGAGAGACAGAGATAGAGACAGAGAGAGACAGAGAGAGACAATGAGAGACAAAGAGAGACAGAGATAGAGACAGAGAGAGACAGAGACAAAGAGAGAGACAGAGAGAGAGACAGAGACAGAGTGAGAGAGACTGAGAGACAGAGAGAGACACAGAGAGAGACAGAAAGAGTCAGAGAGAGACAAGCTAGAGACAGAGAGAGACAGAGACAAAGAGAGAGACAGAGAGAGATAGAGACAGAGATAGAGAGAGACAGAGATAGAGATAGAGAGAGACAGAGACAGACACAGTGAGAGATAGAGAGAGACAGAGAGAGACACAGAGAGAGACAGAGCGACAGAGTGATAAACAGAGAGAGACAGAGATAGAGGCAGAGAGAGACAGAGAGAGACTGAGAGAGACAGAGAGAGAGACAATGAGAGACAGAGAGAGAAAGAGAGAGACAGAGATAGAGTCAGAGAGAGACTAAGACAGAGTGAGAGAGACTGAGAGAGACAGAGAGAGACAGAGACAGAGAGAGACAGAGAGAGAGAGAGAGACAGAGACAGAGAGAGACATAGAGAAGCAGAGAGAGAAAGACAGACAGAGAGAGACAGAGAGAGAGAGAGAGAGAGAGAGAGACAGAGAGAGACAGAGATAGAGACAGAGAGACAGAGGGAGACGGATAGAGACAGAGAGAGACAATGAGAGACAGAGAGAGAAAGAGAGAGACAGAGATAGAGACAGAGAGAGACCAAGACAGAATGAGAGAGACTGAGAGAAACAGAGAGATTACAGAGAGAGACAGAGAGAGACAGAGAAAGACAGAGAGAGACAGAGATAGAAAGACAGACAGAGAGAGACAGAGAGATACACAGTGAGAGATAGAGAGAGACAAAGAGAGACACAGAGGGAGACAGAGCGAGAGAGTGATAAACAGAGAGAGACAGAGACAGAGAGAGACAGTGATAGAGATAGAGAAAGAGAGAGAGATACAGCGAGATACAGAGAGAGACAGAGAGAGACAGAGAGAGACAGAGAAAGACAGAGAGAGACAGAAATAGAGACAGAGAGACAGAGGGTGACAGAAAGAGACAGAGAGAGACAGAGAGAGACACAGTGAGAGATAGAGAGAGACAGAGAGAGACACAGAGAGAGACAGAGCGACAGAGTGATAAACAGAGAGAGACAGAGATAGAGACAGAAAGACGGAGATAGAGACAGAGAGAGACAAAGACAGAGTGAGAGAGACTGAGAGAGACAGAGGGTGAGACAGAGAGACAGAGAGAGACAGAGAAATACAGAGAGAGACAGAGATACAGATAGAGACAGAGATAGAGACAGAGAGACAGAGAGAGACAGAGAGATACAGAGAGAGACACAGTGAGAGATAGAGATAGACAGAGAGAGACACAGAGTGAGACAGGGCGACAGAGTGATAAACAGAGTGACACAGATATAGAGACAGAGAGAGACAGAGGGAGACAGAGAAAGACAGAGACAAAGAGAGAGACAGAGAGAGACAGAGACAGAGTGAGAGAGACTGTGAAACTGAGAGAGACAGAGAGAGACAGAGAGAGACAGAGACAGAGAGAGACAGAGAGAGACAGAGAGAGACAGGGAGAGAGACAGAGAGAATAAGATAGAGACAGAGAGAGAGACAGAGAGAGACAAAGAGATTAACAGAGAGAGTCATAGATAGAGACAGAGAGAGACAGAGATAGAAAGAGAGACAGAGAGAGACAGAGAGACAGAAGGAGACAGAATGATACAGAGAGAGACAGAGAGAGACACAGAGAGAGACAGAGCGACAGAGTGATAAACAGAGAGAGAAAGAGATAGAGACAGAGAGAGACGGAGAGAGAGAGAGACAATGAGAGACAGAGAGAGAAAGAAAGAGAGAGAGAGAGACAGAGAGAGAGAAAGGTAGACAGAGAAAGACAGAGAGAGACACAGAGAGAGACAGAGAGAGACAGCGAGAGACAGAGAGACACAGAGAGAGACAAAGAGACAGAGATAGAGAAAGAGAGAAACAGAGAGAGACAGAGAGAGAGACAGAGAGAGACAGTGAGAGACAGAGATAGAGAGACAGAGACACAGAGAGACACATAAAGAGACACAGAGAGACACCGTGAGAAACTTATACAAAGATTGAGACATAAAGAGACAGAAACAGAGACAAAGATAGACAGAGAGAGACACAGAGAGACACAGAGAGAGACAGAGAGAGACTGATAGAGACAGATATAGAGACAGAGAAAGACAAAGAGAGAGACAGAGAGAGACATGAGAGAGACAGAGAGAAAGAGATAGACATAGAGAGATGCAGAGAGAGACAGAGAAAGACAAAGAGATAAATAGAGAGAGACAGAGATAGAGACAGAGAGAGACAGAGAGAGACAATGAGAGACAAAGAGAGACAGAGATAGAGACAGAGAGAGACAGAGACAGAGAGAGAGACAGAGAGAGACAGAGACAGAGTGAGAGAGACTGAGAGACAGAGAGAGACACAGAGAGAGACAGAGAGAGTCAGAGAGAGACAGAGATAGAGACAGAGAGAGACAGAGAGAGACAGAGAGAGACACAGTGAGAGATAGAGAGAGACAGAGAGAGACACAGAGAGAGACAGAGCGACAGAGTGATAAACAGAGAGAGACAGAGATAGAGACAGAGAGACGGAGATAGAGACAGAGAGAGACAAAGACAGAGTGAGAGAGACTGAGAGAGACAGAGGGTGAGACAGAGAGACAGAGAGAGACAGAGAGATACAGAGAGAGACAGAGATACAGATAGAGACAGAGATAGAGACAGAGAGACAGAGAGAGACAGAGAGATACAGAGAGAGACACAGTGAGAGATAGGGATAGACAGAGAGAGACACAGAGTGAGACAGGGTGACAGAGTGATAAACAGAGTGACACAGAGATAGAGACAGAGAGAGACAGAGGGAGACCGAGAAAGACAGAGACAAAGAGAGAGACAGAGAGAGACAGAGGGAGACCGAGAAAGACAGAGACAAAGAGAGAGACAGAGAGAGACAGAGACAGAGTGAGAGAGACTGTGAGACTGAGAGAGACAGAGAGAAAGAGATAGAGACATAGAGAGATGCAGAGAGAGACAGAGAGAGACAAAGAGATAAACAGAGAGAGACAGAGATAGAGACAGAGAGAGACAGAGAGAGACAATGAGAGACAAAGAGAGACAGAGATAGAGACAGAGAGAGACAGAGACAAAGAGAGAGACAGAGAGAGACAGAGACAGAGTGAGAGAGACTGAGAGACAGAGAGAGACACAGAGCGAGACAGAGAGAGTCAGAGAGAGACAGAGATAGAGACAGAGATAGACAGAGAGAGACACAGTGAGAGATAGAGAGAGACAGAGAGAGACACAGAGAGAGACAGAGCGACAGAGTGATAAACAGAGAGAGACAGAGATAGAGACAGAGAGACGGAGATAGAGACAGAGAGACACAAAGACAGAGTGAGAGAGACTGAGAGAGACAGAGGGTGAGACAGAGAGACAGAGAGAGACAGAGAGATACAAGAGAGACAGAGATACAGATAGAGACAGAGATAGAGACAGAGAGACAGAGAGATACAGAGAGAGAAACAGTGAGAGATAGGGATAGACAGAGAGAGACACAGAGTGAGACAGGGCGACAGAGTGATAAACAGAGTGACACAGAGATAGAGACAGAGAGAGACAGAGGGAGACAGAGAAAGACAGAGACAAAGAGAGAGACAGAGAGAGAAAGAGACAGAGTGAGAGAGACTGTGAGACTGAGAGAGACAGAGAGAGACAGAGAGAGACAGAGAGAGACAGAGACAGAGAGAGACAGATAGTGACAGGGAGAGAGACAGAGAGAAAGAGATAGAGACATAGAGAGACAGAGAGAGAGACAGAGAGAGACAAAGAGATAAACAGAGAGAGTCATAGATAGAGACAGAGAGAGACGGAGAGAGACAGAGAGACAGAGATCGAGATAGAGAGAGACAGAGACAAAGAGAGAGACAGAGAGAGACAGAGATAGATACAGAGAGAGACAGAAGGAGACAGAGAAAGACAGAGAAAGAGACAGAGAGAGACAGAGACAAAGAGAGAGACTGTGAGAGACAGAGAGAGAGACAGAGAGAGACAGAGAGAGACACAGAGAGACACAGAGAGACAGAGACAGAGAGAGACAGAGATAGAAAGAGAGACAGAGAGAGACAGAGAGAGACAGAGATAGAGACAGAGAGACAGAGGGAGTCAGAATGATACAGAGAGAGACAGAGATAGAGACAGAGAGAGACGGAGAGAGAGAGAGAAACAATGAGAGACAGAGAGAAAAAGAGAGAGAGAGAGACAGAGAGAGAGAAAGGAACACAGTGAAAGACAGAGAGAGACACAGAGAGAGACAGAGAGAGACAGCGAGAGACAGAGAGAGACAGAGAGAGACAGAGAGAGACAGAGATAGAGAAAGAGAGAAACAGAGAGAGAAAGAGAGAGAGACAGAGAGAGACAGTGAGAGACAGAGATAGAGGGACAGAGACATAGAGAGACACATAGAGAGACACCGTGAGAAACAGAGACAAAGATTGAGACAGACAGAGACAGAAACAGAGACAAAGATAGACAGAGAGAGACACAGAGAGACACAGAGAGAGACAGAGAGAGACAAAGAGATAAACAGAGAGAGACAGATATAGAGACAGAGAAGACAAAGAGAGAGACAGAGAGAGACAAAGAGATAAACAGAGAGAGACAGAGATAGAGACAGAGAGAGACAGAGAGAGACAATGAGAGACAAAGAGAGACAGAGATAGAGACAGAGAGAGACAGAGATAGAGACAGAGAGACAGAGGGAGTCAGAATGATACAGAGAGAGACAGAGATAGAGACAGAGAGAGACGGAGAGAGAGAGAGAAACAATGAGAGACAGAGAGAAAAAGAGAGAGAGAGAGACAGAGAGAGAGAAAGGAACACAGTGAAAGACAGAGAGAGACACAGAGAGAGACAGAGAGAGACAGCGAGAGACAGAGAGAGACAGAGAGAGACAGAGAGAGACAGAGATAGAGAAAGAGAGAAACAGAGAGAGAAAGAGAGAGAGACAGAGAGAGACAGTGAGAGACAGAGATAGAGGGACAGAGACATAGAGAGACACATAGAGAGACACCGTGAGAAACAGAGACAAAGATTGAGACAGACAGAGACAGAAACAGAGACAAAGATAGACAGAGAGAGACACAGAGAGACACAGAGAGAGACAGAGAGAGACAAAGAGATAAACAGAGAGAGACAGATATAGAGACAGAGAAGACAAAGAGAGAGACAGAGAGAGACAAAGAGATAAACAGAGAGAGACAGAGATAGAGACAGAGAGAGACAGAGAGAGACAATGAGAGACAAAGAGAGACAGAGATAGAGATAGAGAGAGACAGAGACAAAAAGAGAGACAGAGAGACAGAGAGAGAGACAGAGAGAGACAAAGAGATAAACAGAGAGAGTAATAGATAGAAACAGAGAGAGACAGAGAGACAGAGATAGAGATAGAGAGAGACAGAGACAAAGAGAGAGACATTAAGAGACAGAGATAGAGACAGAGAGAGACAGAGAGAGACAGAGACAGAGACAGAGAGAGACAGAGATAGAAAGAGAGACAAAGAGAGACAGAGACAGAGTGAGAGAGACTGAGAGACTGAGAGAGATAGAGAGAGAGACAGAGAGAGACAGAGAGAGACAGAGACAGAGATAGAGAGAGAGACAAAGAGAGACAGAGAGATACAGAGAGAGACAGAGACAGAGAGAGACAGAGAGAGACAGAGGGAGACAGAGATAGAGACAGTGAGACAGAGGGAGACCGAGAGATACAGAGAGAGACAGAGAGGGACACGGTGATAGATAGAGAGAGACAGAGAGAGACACAGAGAGAGACAGAGAGAGACTGAGAGAGACAGAGATAGAGACTGAGAGAGACAGAGACAGAGACAGAGAGAGACAGACATAGAGAGAGAGACAGAGAAAGACAGAGATACAGAGAGAGACAGAGAGAGACAGAGAGAGT
>NW_028227276.1:13690658-13705658 GCF_978045245.1 Mus caroli | reverse complement strand
CAGAGAGAGACAGAGTGAGACCCAGTGAGAGATAGAGAGAGACAGCGAGAGACACAGAGGGAGACAGAGCGACAGAGTGATAAACTGAGAGAGACAGAGAGAGACAGAGAGATACAGAAAGAGACAGAGAGAGACAGAGAGAGACACAGTGAGAGATAGAGAGAGAAAGAGAGAGACACAGAGAGAGATAGAGCATCAGAGTGATAAACAGAGAGAGACAGAGAGAGATAGAGACTGAGACAGAGAAAACAGAGATAGAAAGAGAGACGGAGAGAGACGGAGAGAGACAGAGAGAGACAGAGAGAGACAGAGAGACAATGAGAGACAGAGAGAGACAGAGAGAGACCGAGAGAGACAGAGATAGAGACAGAGAGACAGAGAGAGACAGAGAGAGACAGACAGAGAGACAGAGAGATACAGAGAGAGACAGAGAGAGAGACAGAGCGACCGAGTGATAAACAGAGAGACACAGAGATAGAGACAGAGAGAGACGGAGAGAGACAGAGAGAGTCAATGAGAGACAGAGAGAGAAAGAGAGAGACAGAGATAGAGACAGAGGGAGACATAGACAGAGACAGAAGGAAACAGAGATAGAAAGAGAGACAGAGACAGAGAGAGAGACAGAGAGAGACAGAGAGAGACAGAGAGAAACAGAGAGAGACAGAGATAGAGACAGAGAGACAGAGAGAGACAGAGAGAGACAGAGATAGACACAGTGAGAGATAGAGAGAGACAAAGAGAGACACAGAGAGAGACAGAGAGACAGAGTGATAAACAGAGATAGACAGAGATAGAGAGAGAGAGAGACAGAGGGAGACAGAGTAAGACAGAGAGAGACAGAGAGAGACACGGAGAGAGACAGAGAGAGACAGAGGGAGACTGAGAGAGACAGAGATTAAGACAGAGAGAGACAGAGAGAGACACGGAGAGAGACAGAGAGAGACAGAGGGATACTGAGAGAGACAGAGATTAAGACAGAGAGAGACAGAGAGAGACAGAGAGAGTGGGAGACAGAGAGAGACAAAGAAGGTAGAGAGAGACAGAGACAAAGAGAGAGACAGAGTGAGACAGAGACAGTGAGAGAGACTGAGAGAGAAAGAGAGAGACACAGAGAGAGACAGAGAGAGACAGAGGGAGACTGAGAGAGAAAGAGATAAAGACAGAGAGAGACAAAGAGAGACACAGAGGGAGACAGAGCGACAGAGTGATAAACAGAGAGAGAGAGACAGAGACAGAGAGAGACAGAGATAGACAGAGAGATAGAGAGAGACAGAGAGATACAGAAAGAGACAGAGAGAGACAGACAGAGAGACAGAGAGATACAGAGAGAGACAGAGAGAGACAGAGATAGAGACAGAGAGACAGAGAGAGACAGAGACATACAGAGAGAGACAGAGAGAGACACAGTGAGAGATAGAGAGATACAGAGAGAGACAGAGAGAGACAGAGATAGAGACAGAGAGACAGAGAGAGACAGAGACATACAGAGAGAGACAGAGAGAGACACAGTGAGAGATAGAGAGAGACAGAGAGAGACACAGAGGGAGACAGAGCGACAGAGTGATAAACTGAGAGAGACAGAGAGAGACAGAGACAGAGACAGAGAGACAGAGATAGAGAGAGAGACGGAGAGAGACAGAGAGTCAATGAGAGACAGAGAGAGACAGAGAGACAGAGATAGAGATAGAGAGAGACAGAGACAAAGAGAGAGACAGAGAGAGACAGAGATAGAGACAGAGAGAGACAGAGACAGAACAGAGAGAGACAGAGATAGAGAGACAGAGAGAGAAAGAGAGAGACAGAGAGAGAGACAGAGAGAGACACAGAGAGACAGAGAGAGACAGAGATAGAGACAGAGAGACAGAGAGATACAGAGAGAGACAGAGTGAGACCCAGTGAGAGATAGAGAGAGACAGGGTGAGACACAGAGGGAGACAGAGCGACAGAGTGATAAACTGAGAGAGACAGAGAGAGACAGAGAGATACAGAAAGAGACAGAGAGAGACAGAGAGAGAGACAGAGAGAGACAGAGAAGACCGAGAGAGACAGAGAGAGAGACAGAGCGACCGAGTGATAAACAGAGAGACACAGAGATAGAGACAGAGAGAGACGGAGAGAGACAGAGAGAGTCAATGAGAGACAGAGAGAGAAAGAGAGAGACAGAGATAGAGACAGAGCGAGACATAGACAGAGACAGAAGGAAACAGAGATAGAAAGAGAGACAGAGACAGAGAGAGAGACAGAGAGAGACAGAGATAGACACAGTGAGAGATAGAGAGAGACAAAGAGAGACACAGAGAGAGACAGAGAGACAGAGTGATAAACAGAGATAGACAGAGATAGAGAGAGAGAGAGACAGAGGGAGACAGAGTAAGACAGAGAGAGACAGAGAGAGACACGGAGAGAGACAGAGAGAGACAGAGGGAGACTGAGAGAGACAGAGATTAAGACAGAGAGAGACAGAGAGAGACAGAGAGAGTGGGAGACAGAGAGAGACAAAGAAGGTAGAGAGAGACAGAGACAAAGAGAGAGACAGAGTGAGACAGAGACAGTGAGAGAGACTGAGAGAGAAAGAGAGAGACACAGAGAGAGACAGAGAGAGACAGAGGGAGACTGAGAGAGAAAGAGATAAAGACAGAGAGAGACAGAGAGAGACACAGAGGGAGACAGAGCGACAGAGTGATAAACAGAGAGAGAGAGACAGAGACAGAGAGAGACAGAGATAGACAGAGAGTTAGAGAGAGACAGAGAGATACAGAAAGAGACAGAGAGAGACAGAGACAGAGACAGAGAAAGACAGAGATAGAAAGAGAGACAGAGAGAGACACAGAGATACAGAAAGAGACAGAGAGAGACAGACAGAGAGACAGAGAGATACAGAGAGAGACAGAGAGAGACAGAGATAGAGACAGAGAGACAGAGAGAGACAGAGACATACAGAGAGAGACAGAGAGAGACACAGTGAGAGATAGAGAGAGACAGAGAGAGACACAGAGGGAGACAGAGCGACAGAGTGATAAACTGAGAGAGACAGAGAGAGACAGAGACAGAGACAGAGAGACAGAGATAGAGAGAGAGACGGAGAGAGACAGAGAGAGTCAATGAGAGACAGAGAGAGACAGAGAGACAGAGATAGAGATAGAGAGAGACAGAGACAAAGAGAGAGACAGAGAGAGACAGAGATAGAGACAGAGAGAGACAGAGACAGAACAGAGAGAGACAGAGATAGAGAGACAGAGAGAGAAAGAGAGAGACAGAGAGAGAGACAGAGAGAGACACAGAGAGACAGAGAGAGACAGAGATAGAGACAGAGAGACAGAGAGAGACAGAGAGATACAGAGAGAGACAGAGTGAGACCCAGTGAGAGATAGAGAGAGAAAGGGTGAGACACAGAGGGAGACAGAGCGACAGAGTGATAAACTGAGAGAGACAGAGAGAGACAGAGAGATACAGAAAGAGACAGAGAGAGACACAGTGAGAGATAGAGAGAGAAAGAGAGAGACACAGAGAGAGATAGAGCAACAGAGTGATAAACAGAGAGAGACAGAGAGAGATAGAGACTGAGACAGAGAAAACAGAGATAGAGAGAGAGACGGAGAGAGACGGAGAGAGACAGAGAGAGACAGAGAGAGACAATGAGAGACAGAGAAAGAAAGAGAGAGACAAAGACAGAGTGAGAGAGACTGACAGAGACAGAGAGAGAGACAGAGAGTGACAGAGAGAGACAGAGACAGAGAGAGACAGAGAGAGAGACAGAGAGAGACAAAGAGAGAGATAGAGAGAGACAGAGAGAGACAGAGAGAGACAGAGAGAGAGAGAGAGAGACAGAGAGAGAGACAGAGAGAGACAGAGAGAGACCGAGAGAGACAGAGATAGAGACAGAGAGACAGAGAGAGACAGAGAGAGACAGACAGAGAGACAGAGAGAGACACAGAGAGACAGAGAGAGACAGAGATAGAGACAGAGACAAAGAGAGAGACAGAGAGAGACAGAGATAAAGACAGAGAGAGACAGAGAGAGAGAAAGGAACACAGTGAAAGACAGAGAGAGACACAGAGAGAGACAGAGAGAGACAGAGATAGAGAAAGAGAGAAACAGAGAGAGAAAGAGAGAGAGACAGAGAGAGACAGTGAGAGACAGAGATAGAGGGACAGAGACATAGAGAGACACATAGAGAGACACCGTGAGAAACAGAGACAAAGATTGAGACAGACAGAGACAGAAACAGAGACAAAGATAGACAGAGAGAGACACAAAGAGACACAGAGAGAGACAGAGAGAGACAAAGAGATAAACAGAGAGAGACAGATATAGAGACAGAGAAAGACAAAGAGAGAGACAGAGAGAGACAAAGAGATAAACAGAGAGAGACAGAGATAGAGACAGAGAGAGACAGAGAGAGACAATGAGAGACAAAGAGAGACAGAGATAGAGACAGAGAGAGACAGAGACAAAAAGAGAGACAGAGAGAGACAGAGAGAGAGACAGAGAGAGACAAAGAGATAAACAGAGAGAGTAATAGATAGAAACAGAGAGAGACAGAGAGACAGAGATAGAGATAGATAGAGAGACAGAGACAAAGAGAGAGACATTAAGAGACAGAGATAGAGACAGAGAGAGACAGAGAGAGACAGAGACAGAGACAGAGAGAGACAGAGATAGAAAGAGAGACAAAGAGAGACAGAGACAGAGTGAGAGAGACTGAGAGACTGAGAGAGATAGAGAGAGAGACAGAGAGAGACAGAGAGAGACAGAGACAGAGATAGAGAGAGAGACAAAGAGAGACAGAGAGATACAGAGAGAGACAGAGACAGAGAGAGACAGAGAGAGACAGAGGGAGACAGAGATAGAGACAGTGAGACAGAGGGAGACCGAGAGATACAGAGAGAGACAGAGAGGGACACGGTGATAGATAGAGAGAGACAGAGAGAGACACAGAGAGAGACAGAGAGAGACTGAGAGAGACAGAGATAGAGACTGAGAGAGACAGAGACAGAGACAGAGAGAGACAGACATAGAGAGAGAGACAGAGAAAGACAGAGATACAGAGAGAGACAGAGAGAGACAGAGAGAGTGACAGAGAGAGACATAGAGAGACAGAGAGAAAGAGATAGAGACATAGAGAGACAGAGAGAGAGACAGAGAGAGACAAAGAGATAAACAGAGAGAGTCATAGATAGAAACAGAGAGAGACAGAGAGACAGAGATAGAGATAGAGAGAGACAGAGACAAAGAGAGAGACAGAAAGAGACAGAGATAGAGACAGAGAGAGACAGAGAGAGACAGAGACAGAGACAGAGAGAGACAGAGATAGAAAGAGAGACAGAGAGAGACAGAGAGAGACAGAGAGGGAGATAGAGAGAGACAGAGAGAGACAGAGAGAGACAGAGATACATACAGAGAGACAGAGAGAGACAGAGAGATACAAGAGAGACAGAGAGAGACACAGTGAGAGATAGAGAGAGACAGAGTGAGACACAGAGGGAGACAGAGCGACAGAGTGATAAACAGAGAGAGACAGAGATAGAGACAGAGAGAGACAGAGGGAGACAGAGAAAGACAGAGATAAAGAGAGAGACAGAGACAGAGTGAGAGAGACTGAGAGAGACAGAGAGAGAGAAAGAGAGAGACAGAGAGAGACAGAGACAGAGACAGAGAGAGACAGAGAGAGACAGGGAGAGAGACAGAGAGACGGAGATAGAGTCATAGAGAGACACAGAGACAGACAGAGAGAGACAAAGAGATAAACAGAGAGAGACATAGATAGAGACAGAAAGAGACGGAGAGAGACAGAGAGAGTCAATGAGAGACAGAGAGAGACAGAGAGACAGAGACAGAGACAGAGAGAGACAGAGATAGAGAGAGACAGAGAGAGACCGAGAGATACAGAGAGAGACAGAGAGAGACAGAGAGAGACACAGTGAGAGTTAGAGAGAGACAGAGAGAGACACAGAGAGAGATAGAGTACAGAGTGATAAACAGAGAGAGACAGAGAGAGACAGAGACTGAGACAGAGAGAGACAGAGATAGAGAGAGAGACGGAGAGAGACAGAGAGAGACAGAGAGAGACAATGAGAGACAGAGAAAAAGAGAGAGACAAAGACAGAGTGAGAGAGACTGACAGAGCCAGAGAGAGACAGATAGAGACAGAGACAGACAGAGAGAGAGACAGAGAGAGACAGAGAGACACAGAGACACAGAGAGAGACAGAGAGGGACAGAGAGAGACAGAGAGAGACAGAGAGAGAGCGAGAGAGACAGAGATAGAGACAGAGAGACAGAGAGAGACAGAGAGTGACAGAGAGAGACAGACAGAGAGACAGAGAGATACAGAGAGAGACACAGTGAGAGATAGAGAGAGAAAGAGAGAGACACAGAGAGAGATAGAGCAACAGAGTGATAAACAGAGAGAGACAGAGAGAGATAGAGACTGAGACAGAGAAAACAGAGATAGAGAGAGAGACGGAGAGAGACGGACAGAGACAGAGAGAGACAGAGAGAGACAATGAGAGACAGAGAAAGAAAGAGAGAGACAAAGACAGAGTGAGAGAGACTGACAGAGACAGAGAGAGAGACAGAGAGAGACAGAGAGAGACAGAGACAGAGAGAGACAGAGAGAGATAGAGAGAGACAAAGAGAGAGATAGAGAGAGACAGAGAGAGACAGAGAGAGACAGAGAGAGAGACAGAGAGAGACAGAGAGAGACCGAGAGAGACAGAGATAGAGACAGAGAGACAGAGAGAGACAGAGAGAAACAGACAGAGAGACAGAGAGATACAGAGAGAGACAGAGAGAGAGACAGAGAGAGACAATGAGAGACAGAGAGAGAAAGAGAGAGACAGAGATAGAGACAGAGAGAGACAGAGACAGAGACAGAAAGAAACAGAGATAGAAAGAGAGACAGAGAGAGAGAGAGACAGAGAGAGACAGAGAGAGACAGAGAGAAACAGAGAGAGACAGAGATAGAGACAGAGAGACAGAGAGAGACAGAGAGAGACAGAGAAAGACACAGTGAGAGATAGAGAGAGACAAAGAGAGACACAGAGAGAGACAGAGAAACAGAGTGATAAACAGAGATAGACAGAGATAGAGACAGAGAGAGACAGAGGGAGACAGAGTAAGACAGAGAGAGACAGAGAGAGACACGGAGAGAGACAGAGAGAGACAGAGGGAGACTGAGAGAGACAGAGATTAAGACAGAGAGAGTGGGAGACAGAGAGAGACAAAGAAGATAGAGAGAGACAGAGACAAAGAGAGAGACAGAGACAGTGAGAGAGACTGAGAGAGACAGAGAGAGACACAGAGAGAGACAGAGAGAGACAGAGGGATACTGAGAGAGAAAGAGATAAAGACAGAGAGAGACAGAGAGAGACACAGAGGGAGACAGAGCGACAAAGTAATAAACAGAGAGAGAGAGAGACAGAGACAGAGAGAGACAGAGATAGACAGAGAGATAGAGAGAGACAGAGAGAGACAGAGAGATACAGAGAGAGACAGAGTGAGACCCAGTGAGAGATAGAGAGAGACAGCGAGAGACACAGAGGGAGACAGAGCGACAGAGTGATAAACTGAGAGAGACAGAGAGAGACAGAGAGATACAGAAAGAGACAGAGAGAGACAGAGAGAGACACAGTGAGAGATAGAGAGAGAAATAGAGAGACACAGAGAGAGATAGAGCATCAGAGTGATAAACAGAGAGAGACAGAGAGAGATAGAGACTGAGACAGAGAAAACAGAGATAGAAAGAGAGACGGAGAGAGACGGAGAGAGACAGAGAGAGACAGAGAGAGACAGAGAGACAATGAGAGACAGAGAGAGACAGAGAGAGACCGAGAGAGACAGAGATAGAGACAGAGAGACAGAGAGAGACAGAGAGAGACAGACAGAGAGACAGAGAGATACAGAGAGAGACAGAGAGAGAGACAGAGCGACCGAGTTATAAACAGAGAGACACAGAGATAGAGACAGAGAGAGACGGAGAGAGACAGAGAGAGTCAATGAGAGACAGAGAGAGAAAGAGAGAGACAGAGATAGAGACAGAGCGAGACATAGACAGAGACAGAAGGAAACAGAGATAGAAAGAGAGACAGAGACAGAGAGAGAGACAGAGAGAGACAGAGAGAGACAGAGAGAAACAGAGAGAGACAGAGATAGAGACAGAGAGACAGAGAGAGACAGAGAGAGACAGAGATAGACACAGTGAGAGATAGAGAGAGACAAAGAGTGACACAGGGAGAGACAGAGAGACAGAGTGATAAACAGAGATAGACAGAGATAGAGAGAGAGAGAGACAGAGGGAGACAGAGTAAGACAGAGAGAGACAGAGAGAGACACGGAGAGAGACAGAGAGAGACAGAGGGATACTGAGAGAGACAGAGATTAAGACAGAGAGAGACAGAGAGAGACAGAGAGAGTGGGAGACAGAGAGAGACAAAGAAGGTAGAGAGAGACAGAGACAAAGAGAGAGACAGAGTGAGACAGAGACAGTGAGAGAGACTGAGAGAGAAAGAGAGAGACACAGAGAGAGACAGAGAGAGACAGAGGGAGACTGAGAGAGAAAGAGATAAAGACAGAGAGAGACAAAGAGAGACACAGAGGGAGACAGAGCGACAGAGTGATAAACAGAGAGAGAGAGACAGAGACAGAGAGAGACAGAGATAGACAGAGAGATAGAGAGAGACAGAGAGATACAGAAAGAGACAGAGAGAGACAGAGACAGAGACAGAGAAAGACAGAGATAGAAAGAGAGACAGAGAGAGACACAGAGATACAGAAAGAGACAGAGAGAGACAGACAGAGAGACAGAGAGATACAGAGAGAGACAGAGAGAGACAGAGATAGAGACAGAGAGACAGAGAGAGACAGAGACATACAGAGAGAGACAGAGAGAGACACAGTGAGAGATAGAGAGAGACAGAGAGAGACACAGAGGGAGACAGAGCGACAGAGTGATAAACTGAGAGAGACAGAGAGAGACAGAGACAGAGACAGAGACAGAGAGACAGAGATAGAGAGAGAGACGGAGAGAGACAGAGAGAGTCAATGAGAGACAGAGAGAGACAGAGAGACAGAGATAGAGATAGAGAGAGACAGAGACAAAGAGAGAGACAGAGAGAGACAGAGATAGAGACAGAGAGAGACAGAGACAGAACAGAGAGAGACAGAGATAGAGAGACAGAGTAGAAAGAGAGAGACAGAGAGAGAGACAGAGAGAGACACAGAGAGACAGAGAGAGACAGAGATAGAGACAGAGAGACAGAGAGATACAGAGAGAGACAGAGTGAGACCCAGTGAGAGATAGAGAGAGACAGGGTGAGACACAGAGGGAGACAGAGCGACAGAGTGATAAACTGAGAGAGACAGAGAGAGACAGAGAGATACAGAAAGAGACAGAGAGAGACAGAGAGAGAGACAGAGAGAGACAGAGAGAGACCGAGAGAGACAGAGAGAGAGACAGAGCGACCGAGTGATAAACAGAGAGACACAGAGATAGAGACAGAGAGAGACAGAGAGAGACAGAGAGAGTCAATGAGAGACAGAGAGAGAAAGAGAGAGACAGAGATACAGACAGAGCGAGACATAGACAGAGACAGAAGGAAACAGAGATAGAAAGAGAGACAGAGACAGAGAGAGAGACAGAGAGAGACAGAGGGAGACAGAGAGAAACAGAGAGAGACAGAGATAGAGACAGAGAGACAGAGAGAGACAGAGAGAGACAGAGATAGACACAGTGAGAGATAGAGAGAGACAAAGAGAGACACAGAGAGAGACAGAGAGACAGAGTGATAAACAGAGATAGACAGAGATAGAGAGAGAGAGAGACAGAGGGAGACAGAGTAAGACAGAGAGAGACAGAGAGAGACACGGAGAGAGACAGAGAGAGACAGAGGGAGACTGAGAGAGACAGAGATTAAGACAGAGAGAGACAGAGAGAGACAGAGAGAGTGGGAGACAGAGAGAGACAAAGAAGGTAGAGAGAGACAGAGACAAAGAGAGAGACAGAGTGAGACAGAGACAGTGAGAGAGACTGAGAGAGAAAGAGAGAGACACAGAGAGAGACAGAGAAAGACAGAGGGAGACTGAGAGAGAAAGAGATAAAGACAGAGAGAGACAGAGACACAGAGGGAGACAGAGCGACAGAGTGATAAACAGAGAGAGAGAGACAGAGAAAGAGAGAGACAGAGATAGACAGAGAGATAGAGAGAGACAGAGAGATACAGAAAGAGACAGAGAGAGACAGAGACAGAGACAGAGAAAGACAGAGATAGAAAGAGAGACAGAGAGAGACACAGAGATACAGAAAGAGACAGAGAGAGACAGACAGAGAGACAGAGAGATACAGAGAGAGACAGAGAGAGACAGAGATAGAGACAGAGAGACAGAGAGAGACAGAGACATACAGAGAGAGACAGAGAGAGACACAGTGAGAGATAGAGAGAGACAGAGAGAGACACAGAGGGAGACAGAGCGACAGAGTGATAAACTGAGAGAGACAGAGAGAGACAGAGACAGAGACAGAGAGACAGAGATAGAGAGAGAGACGGAGAGAGACAGAGAGAGTCAATGAGAGACAGAGAGAGACAGAGAGACAGAGATAGAGATAGAGAGAGACAGAGACAAAGAGAGAGACAGAGAGAGACAGAGTTAGAGACAGAGAGAGACAGAGACAGAACAGAGAGAGACAGAGATAGAGAGACAGAGAGAGAAAGAGAGAGACAGAGAGAGAGACAGAGAGAGACACAGAGAGACAGAGAGAGACAGAGATAGAGACAGAGAGACAGAGAGAGACAGAGAGATACAGAGAGAGACAGAGTGAGACCCAGTGAGAGATAGAGAGAGACAGGGTGAGACACAGAGGGAGACAGAGCGACAGAGTGATAAACTGAGAGAGACAGAGAGAGACAGAGAGATACAGAAAGAGACAGAGAGAGACAGAGAGAGACACAGTGAGAGATAGAGAGAGAAAGAGAGAGACACAGAGAGAGATAGAGCAACAGAGTGATAAACAGAGAGAGACAGAGAGAGATAGAGACTGAGACAGAGAAAACAGAGATAGAGAGAGAGACGGAGAGAGACGGAGAGAGACAGAGAGAGACAGAGAGAGACAATGAGAGACAGAGAAAGAAAGAGAGAGACAAAGACAGAGTGAGAGAGACTGACAGAGACAGAGAGAGAGACAGAGAGTGACAGAGAGAGACAGAGACAGAGAGAGACAGAGAGAGAGACAGAGAGAGACAAAGAGAGAGATAGAGAGAGACAGAGAGAGACAGAGAGAGACAGAGAGAGAGAGAGAGAGAGACAGAGAGAGAGAGAGAGAGAGACAGAGAGAGAGAGAGAGAGAGAGAGATAGAGAGAGACAAAGAGAGAGATAGAGAGAGACAGAGAGAGACAGAGAGAGACAGAGAGAGAGACAGAGAGAGACAGAGAGAGACCGAGAGAGACAGAGATAGAGACAGAGAGACAGAGAGAGACAGAGAGAAACAGACAGAGAGACAGAGAGATACAGAGAGAGACAGAGAGAGAGACAGAGAGAGACAATGAGAGACAGAGAGAGAAAGAGAGAGACAGAGATAGAGACAGAGAGAGACAGAGACAGAGACAGAAAGAAACAGAGGTAGAAAGAGAGACAGAGAGAGAGAGAGACAGAGAGAGACAGAGAGAGACAGAGAGAAACAGAGAGAGACAGAGATAGAGACAGAGAGACAGAGAGAGACAGAGAGAGACAGAGAAAGACACAGTGAGAGATAGAGAGAGACAAAGAGAGACACAGAGAGAGACAGAGAAACAGAGTGATAAACAGAGATAGACAGAGATAGAGACAGAGAGAGACAGAGGGAGACAGAGTAAGACAGAGAGAGACAGAGAGAGACACGGAGAGAGACAGAGAGAGACAGAGGGAGACTGAGAGAGACAGAGATTAAGACAGAGAGAGTGGGAGACAGAGAGAGACAAAGAAGATAGAGAGAGACAGAGACAAAGAGAGAGACAGAGACAGTGAGAGAGACTGAGAGAGACAGAGAGAGACACAGAGAGAGACAGAGAGAGACAGAGGGATACTGAGAGAGAAAGAGATAAAGACAGAGAGAGACAGAGAGAGACACAGAGGGAGACAGAGCGACAAAGTAATAAACAGAGAGAGAGAGACAGAGACAGAGAGAGACAGAGATAGACAGAGAGATAGAGAGAGACAGAGAGAGACAGAGAGATACAGAGAGAGACAGAGTGAGACCCAGTGAGAGATAGAGAGAGACAGCGAGAGACACAGAGGGAGACAGAGCGACAGAGTGATAAACTGAGAGAGACAGAGAGAGACAGAGAGATACAGAAAGAGACAGAGAGAGACAGAGAGAGACACAGTGAGAGATAGAGAGAGAAATAGAGAGACACAGAGAGAGATAGAGCATCAGAGTGATAAACAGAGAGAGACAGAGAGAGATAGAGACTGAGACAGAGAAAACAGAGATAGAAAGAGAGACGGAGAGAGACGGAGAGAGACAGAGAGAGACAGAGAGAGACAGAGAGACAATGAGAGACAGAGAGAGACAGAGAGAGACCGAGAGAGACAGAGATAGAGACAGAGAGACAGAGAGAGACAGAGAGAGACAGACAGAGAGACAGAGAGATACAGAGAGAGACAGAGAGAGAGACAGAGCGACCGAGTTATAAACAGAGAGACACAGAGATAGAGACAGAGAGAGACGGAGAGAGACAGAGAGAGTCAATGAGAGACAGAGAGAGAAAGAGAGAGACAGAGATAGAGACAGAGCGAGACATAGACAGAGACAGAAGGAAACAGAGATAGAAAGAGAGACAGAGACAGAGAGAGAGACAGAGAGAGACAGAGAGAGACAGAGAGAAACAGAGAGAGACAGAGATAGAGACAGAGAGACAGAGAGAGACAGAGAGAGACAGAGATAGACACAGTGAGAGATAGAGAGAGACAAAGAGTGACACAGGGAGAGACAGAGAGACAGAGTGATAAACAGAGATAGACAGAGATAGAGAGAGAGAGAGACAGAGGGAGACAGAGTAAGACAGAGAGAGACAGAGAGAGACACGGAGAGAGACAGAGAGAGACAGAGGGATACTGAGAGAGACAGAGATTAAGACAGAGAGAGACAGAGAGAGACAGAGAGAGTGGGAGACAGAGAGAGACAAAGAAGGTAGAGAGAGACAGAGACAAAGAGAGAGACAGAGTGAGACAGAGACAGTGAGAGAGACTGAGAGAGAAAGAGAGAGACACAGAGAGAGACAGAGAGAGACAGAGGGAGACTGAGAGAGAAAGAGATAAAGACAGAGAGAGACAAAGAGAGACACAGAGGGAGACAGAGCGACAGAGTGATAAACAGAGAGAGAGAGACAGAGACAGAGAGAGACAGAGATAGACAGAGAGATAGAGAGAGACAGAGAGATACAGAAAGAGACAGAGAGAGACAGAGACAGAGACAGAGAAAGACAGAGATAGAAAGAGAGACAGAGAGAGACACAGAGATACAGAAAGAGACAGAGAGAGACAGACAGAGAGACAGAGAGATACAGAGAGAGACAGAGAGAGACAGAGATAGAGACAGAGAGACAGAGAGAGACAGAGACATACAGAGAGAGACAGAGAGAGACACAGTGAGAGATAGAGAGAGACAGAGAGAGACACAGAGGGAGACAGAGCGACAGAGTGATAAACTGAGAGAGACAGAGAGAGACAGAGACAGAGACAGAGAGACAGAGATAGAGAGAGAGACGGAGAGAGACAGAGAGAGTCAATGAGAGACAGAGAGAGACAGAGAGACAGAGATAGAGATAGAGAGAGACAGAGACAAAGAGAGAGACAGAGAGAGACAGAGATAGAGACAGAGAGAGACAGAGACAGAACAGAGAGAGACAGAGATAGAGAGACAGAGTAGAAAGAGAGAGACAGAGAGAGAGACAGAGAGAGACACAGAGAGACAGAGAGAGACAGAGATAGAGACAGAGAGACAGAGAGATACAGAGAGAGACAGAGTGAGACCCAGTGAGAGATAGAGAGAGACAGGGTGAGACACAGAGGGAGACAGAGCGACAGAGTGATAAACTGAGAGAGACAGAGAGAGACAGAGAGATACAGAAAGAGACAGAGAGAGACAGAGAGAGAGACAGAGAGAGACAGAGAGAGACCGAGAGAGACAGAGAGAGAGAGACAGAGCGACCGAGTGATAAACAGAGAGACACAGAGATAGAGACAGAGAGAGACAGAGAGAGACAGAGAGAGTCAATGAGAGACAGAGAGAGAAAGAGAGAGACAGAGATACAGACAGAGCGAGACATAGACAGAGACAGAAGGAAACAGAGATAGAAAGAGAGACAGAGACAGAGAGAGAGACAGAGAGAGACAGAGGGAGACAGAGAGAAACAGAGAGAGACAGAGATAGAGACAGAGAGACAGAGAGAGACAGAGAGAGACAGAGATAGACACAGTGAGAGATAGAGAGAGACAAAGAGAGACACAGAGAGAGACAGAGAGACAGAGTGATAAACAGAGATAGACAGAGATAGAGAGAGAGAGAGACAGAGGGAGACAGAGTAAGACAGAGAGAGACAGAGAGAGACACGGAGAGAGACAGAGAGAGACAGAGGGATACTGAGAGAGACAGAGATTAAGACAGAGAGAGACAGAGAGAGACAGAGAGAGTGGGAGACAGAGAGAGACAAAGAAGGTAGAGAGAGACAGAGACAAAGAGAGAGACAGAGTGAGACAGAGACAGTGAGAGAGACTGAGAGAGAAAGAGAGAGACACAGAGAGAGACAGAGAGAGACAGAGGGAGACTGAGAGAGAAAGAGATAAAGACAGAGAGAGACAGAGACACAGAGGGAGACAGAGCGACAGAGTGATAAACAGAGAGAGAGAGACAGAGAAAGAGAGAGACAGAGATAGACAGAGAGATAGAGAGAGACAGAGAGATACAGAAAGAGACAGAGAGAGACAGAGACAGAGACAGAGAAAGACAGAGATAGAAAGAGAGACAGA
>NW_028227276.1:13678158-13683158 GCF_978045245.1 Mus caroli | reverse complement strand
CAGTGAGAGATAGAGAGAGACAGAGTGAGACACAGAGGGAGACAGAGCGACAGAGTGATAAACAGAAAGAGACAGAGATAGAGACAGAGAGAGAAAGAGGGAGACAGAGAAAGCCAGAGACAAAGAGAGAGACAGAGAGAGAGAGATAGAGACAGAGAGAAACTGAGAGAGACAGATAGAGAGAGAGAGAAAAAAAGACAGAGACAGAGAGAGACAGAGATAGAGAGAGAGACAGAGAGAGACAGAGAGAGACAGAGAGAGACAGAGATAGAGACAGAGAGACAGAGAGAGACAGAGAGAGACACAGTGAGAAATAGAGAGATTCAGAGAGAGACACAGAGGGAGACAGAGCGACAGAGTGATAAACTGAGAGAGACAGAGAGAGACAGAGACAGAGACAGAGAGAGACAGAGATAGAGAGAGAGACGGAGAGAGACAGAGAGAGTCAATGAGAGACAGAGAGAGACAGAGAGACAGAGATAGAGATAGAGAGAGACAGAGAAAAAGAGAGAGACAGAGAGAGAAAGAGATAGAGACAGAGAGAGACAGAGAGAGACAGAGTCAGAGAGAGACAGAGATAGAAAGAGTGACAGATAGAGATAGAGAGAGACAGAGAGAGAGACAGAGAGAGACAGAGAGAGACAGGGAGAGACAGAGATAGAGACAGAGAGACAGAGAAAGACAGAGAGAGACAGAGAGAGACACAGTGAGAGATAGAGGGAGACAGAGAGAGATACAGAGGGAGACAGAGCGACAGAGTGATAAACTGAGAGAGACGAAGAGAGACAGAGACAGAGACAGAGACAGAGAGAGACAGAGATAGAGAGAGAGACGGAGAGAGACAGAGAGAGTCAATGAGAGACAGAGAGAGACAGAGAGACAGAGATAGAGATAGAGAGAGACAGAGACAAAGAGAGAGACAGAGAGAGACAGAGAGAGAGACAGAGAGAGACAGAGAGAGACAGAGACAGAGACAGAGAGAGACAGAGAGAGACAGAGAGAGACATAGAGAGACAGAGACAGACAGAGACAGAGACAGACATAGAGAGACACGGAGGGAGACAGAGCAACAGAGTGATAAACAGAAAGAGACAGAGAGAGACAGAGACAGAGAGAGACAGAAATAGAGAGAGAGACAGAGAGAGACAGAGAGATACAGAAAAAGACAGAGAGAGAAAGAGAGAGACACAGTGAGAGATAGAGAGAGACAGAGAGAGACACAGGGAGAGATAGAGCAACAGAGTGATAAACAGAGAGAGACAGAGAGAGACAGAGACTGAGACAGAGACAGAGACAGTGAGAGAGACAAAGAGAGACGGAGAGAGACAGAGAGAGACAGAGAGAGACAATGAGAGACAGAGAAAGAAAGAGAGAGACAAAGACAGAGTGAGAGAGACTGACAGAGACAGAGAGAGACAGAGAGAGACAGAGAGAGACATAGAGAGACGGAGAGACAGAGACAGAGACAGAGAGACAGAGAGAGACAGAGGGAGACAGAGAGAGACAGACAGAGAGACAGAGAGATACAGAGAGAGACAGATAGAGACAGAGAGACAGAGAGAGACAGAGACATACAGAGAGAGACAGAGAGAGACACAGTGAGAGATAGAGAGAGACAGAGAGAGACACAGAGGGAGACAGAGCGACAGAGTGATAAACTGAGAGAGACAGAGAGAGACAGAGACAGAGAGAGACAGAGATAGAGAGAGAGACGGAGAGAGACAGAGAGAGTCAATGAGAGACAGAGAGAGACAGAGACAAAGAGAGAGACAGAGAGAGACAGAGATAGAGACAGAGAGAACAGAGAGAGACAGAGAGAGACAGAGACAGAGACAGAGAGAGACAGAGATAGAAAGAGAGACAGAGAGAGAAAGAGAGAGACAGAGAGAGAGACGGAGAGAGACACAGAGAGACAGAGAGAGACAGAGATAGAGACAGAGAGACAGAGAGAGACAGAGAGAGACAGAGAGATACAGAGAGAGACAGAGTGAGACACAGTGAGAGATAGAGAGAGACAGAGAGACACAGAGGGAGACAGAGCGACAGAGTGATAAACAGAGAGAGACAGAGAGAGACACCGAGAGAGACAGAGAGAGACTGAGAGAGACAGAGATAGAGACTGAGAGAGACAGAGAGAGAGACAGAGAAGACAGAGAGAGACACAGAGAGAGACAGAGAGAGACTGAGAGAGACAGAGATAAAGACTGAGAGAGACAGAGAAAGACAGAGAGAGACACAGAGGGAGACAGAGTGTGACACAGTGAGAGATAGAGAGAGACAGAGTGAGACAGAGAGAGACAAAGAGAGACAAAGAGAGACAGAGAGAGAGACAGAGAGAGACAGAGAGAGACAGAGAGAGACACAGAGAGAGACAGAGTGTGACACAGTGAGAGATAGAGAGAGACAGAGTGAGACACAGAGGGAGACAGAGCGACAGAGTGATAAACAGAGAGAGACAGAGATAGAGACAGAGAGAGAAAGAGGGAGACAGAGAAAGCCAGAGACAAAGAGAGAGACAGAGAGAGAGAGATAGAGACAGAGAGAGACTGAGAGACAGATAGAGACAGAGAGAAACAAAGACAGAGACAGAGAGAGACAGAGATAGAGAGAGAGACAGAGAGAGACAGAGAGAGACAGAGATAGAGACAGAGAGACAGAGGGAGACAGAGAAATACAGAGAGAGACAGAGAGAGACACAGTGAGAAATAGAGAGAGACAGAGAGAGACACAGAGGGAGACAGAGCGACAGAGTGATAAACTGAGAGAGACAGAGAGAGACAGAGACAGAGACAGAGAGAGACAGATGTAGAGAGAGAGACGGAGAGAGAGAGAGAGTCAATGAGAGACAGAGAGAAACAGAGAGACAGAGATAGAGATAGAGAGAGACAGAGAAAAAGAGAGAGACAGAGAGAGACAGAGATAGAGACAGAGAGAGACAGAGAGAGACAGAGAGAGACAGAGACTAGACAGAGCGAGACAGAGATAGAAAGAGAGACAGATAGATTCAGAGAGACAGAGAGAGAGACAGAGAGAGACAGAGAGAGACAGAGATAGAGACAGAGAGACAGAGAGAGACAGAGAGAGACAACGAGAGAGACAGAGAGAAACTGAGAGAGACAGAGATAGAGACTGAGAGAGACAGAGAGAGAGACAGAGAAGACAGAGAGAGACACAGAGAGAGACAGAGAGAGACAGAGATAAATACTGAGAGAGACAGAGAAAGACAGAGAGAGAGGGAGACAGAGAGAGACAAAGAGAGACAAAGAGAGACAGAGAGAGAGACAGAGAGAGACAGAGAGAGACAGAGAGAGACACAGAGAGAGACAGAGTGAGACACAGTGAGAGATAGAGAGAGACAGAGTGAGACACAGAGGGAGACAGAGCGACAGAGTGATAAACTGAGAGAGACAGAGAGAAACAGAGACAGAGAGAGACAGAGATAGAGAGAGAAACGGAGAGAGACAGAGAGAGTCAATGAGAGACAGAGAGAGACATAGGGAGACAGAGAGAGACAGAGAGAGACACCGAGAGAGACAAAGAGAGACTGAGAGAGACAGAGATAGAGACTGAGAGAGACAGAGTGAGACAGAGAAGACAGAGAGAGACACAGAGAGAGACAGAGAGAGACTGAGAGAGACAGAGAGAGACAGAGACAGAGAGAGAAAGAGGGAGACAGAGAAAGCCAGAGACAAATAGAGAGACAGAGAGAGAGATAGAGACAGAGAGAGACTGAGAGAGACAGATAGAGACAGAGAGAAACAAAGACAGAGACAGAGAGATACAGAGATAGAGAGAGAGACAGAGAGAGACAGAGAGAGACAGAGATAGAGACAGAGAAACAGAGGGAGACAGAGGGATACAGAGAGAGACAGAGAGAGACACAGTGAGAAATAGAGAGAGACAGAGAGAGACACAGAGGGAGACAGAGCGACAGAGTGATAAACTGAGAGAGACAGAGAGAGACAGAGACAGAGACAGAGAGAGACAGAGATAGAGAGAGAGACGGAGAGAGACAGAGAGAGTCAATGAGAGACAGAGAGAGACAGAGAGACAGAAATAGAGATAGAGAGAGACAGAGAAAAAGAGAGAGACAGAGAGAGACAGAGATAGAGACAGAGAGAGACAGAGAGAGACAGAGAGAGACAGAGACAGAGACAGAGAGAGACAGAGATAGAAAGAGTGACAGATAGAGACAGAGAGAGACAGAGAGAGAGACAGAGAGAGACAGAGAGAGACAGAGAGAGACAGAGATAGAGACAGAGAGACAGAGAGAGACAGAGAGAGACAGAGAGAGACAGAGTGAGAGATAGAGAGAGACAGAGAGAGATACAGAGGGAGACAGAGTGACAGAGTGATAAACTGAGAGAGACAGAGAGAGACAGAGACAGAGACAGAGACAGAGAGAGACAGAGATAGAGAGAGAAACGGAGAGAGACAGAGAGAGTCAATGAGAGACAGAGAGAGACATAGGGAGACAGAGAGAGACAGAGAGAGACACCGAGAGAGACAAAGAGAGACTGAGAGAAACAGAGATAGAGACTGAGAGAGACAGAGAGAGACAGAGAAGACAGAGAGAGACACAGAGAGAGACAGAGAGAGACTGAGAGAGACAGAGATAAAGACTGAGAGAGACAGAGAAAGACAGAGAGAGAGGGAGACAGAGAGAGACAAAGAGAGACAAAGAGAGACAGAGAGAGAGATAGAGACAGAGAGAGACAGAGAGAGACACAGAGAGAGACAGATTGAGACACAGTGAGAGATAGAGAGAGACAGAGTGAGACACAGAGGGAGACAGAGCGACAGAGTGATAAACAGAGAGATACAGAGATAGAGACAGAGAGAGAAAGAGGGAGACAGAGAAAGCCAGAGACAAAGAGAGAGACAGAGAGAGAGAGATAGAGACAGAGAGAGACTGAGAGAGACAGATAGAAAGAGAAAAAAAGACAGACAGAGAGAGACAGAGATAGAGAGAGAGACAGAGAGAGACAGAGAGAGACAGA
>NW_028227276.1:13668158-13673158 GCF_978045245.1 Mus caroli | reverse complement strand
GACAGAGAGACAGAGAGAGACAGAGAGAGACAGAGAGAGACACCGAGAGAGACAGAGAGAGACTGAGAGAGACAGAGATAGAGACTGAGAGAGACAGAGAGAGAGACAGAGAAGACAGAGAGAGACACAGAGAGAGACAGAGAGAGACTGAGAGAGACAGAGATAAAGACTGAGAGAGACAGAGAAAGACAGAGAGAGAGAGAGACAGAGAGAGACAAAGAGAGAAAAAGAGAGACAGAGAGAGAGACAGAGAGAGACAGAGAGAGACAGAGAGAGACAGAGAGAGAGACAGAGAGAGACAGATTGAGACACAGTGAGAGATAGAGAGAGACAGAGTGAGACACAGAGGGAGACAGAGCGACAGAGTGATAAACAGAAAGAGACAGAGATAGAGACAGAGAGAGAAAGAGGGAGACAGAGAAAGCCAGAGACAAAGAGAGAGACAGAGAGAGAGATAGAGACAGAGAGAGACTGAGAGAGACAGAGAGAGACAGAGACAGAGAGAGAAAGAGGGAGACAGAGAAAGCCAGAGACAAATAGAGAGACAGAGAGAGAGATAGAGACAGAGAGAGACTGAGAGAGACAGATAGAGACAGAGAGAAACAAAGACAGAGACAGAGAGATACAGAGATAGAGAGAGAGACAGAGAGAGACAGAGAGAGACAGAGATAGAGACAGAGAGACATAGGGAGACAGAGGGATACAGAGAGAGACAGAGAGAGACACAGTGAGAAATAGAGAGAGACAGAGAGAGACAAAGAGGGAGACAGAGCGACAGAGTGATAAACTGAGAGAGACAGAGAGAGACAGAGACAGAGACAGAGAGAGACAGAGATATAGAGAGAGATGGAGAGAGACAGAGATAGTCAATGAGAGACAGAGAGAGACAGAGAGACAGAGATAGAGATAGAGAGAGACAGAGAAAAAGAGAGAGACAGAGAGAGACAGAGATAGAGACAGAGAGAGACAGAGAGAGACAGAGAGAGACAGAGACAGAGAGAGACAGAGATAGAAAGAATGACAGATAGAGACAGAGAGAGACAGAGAGAGAGACAGAGAGAGACAGAGAGAGACAGAGAGAGACAGAGAGAGACAGAGAGAGACAGAGTGAGAGATAGAGAGAGACAGAGAGAGATACAGAGGGAGACAGTGCGACAGAATGATAAACTGAGAGAGACAGAGAGAGACAGAGACAGAGACAGAGAGAGACAGAGAGAGAGAGAGAGACGGAGAGAGACAGAGAGAGTCAATGAGAGACAGAGAGAGACAGAGAGACAGAGATAGAGATAGAGAGAGACAGAGACAAATAGAGAGACAGAGAGAGACAGAGATAGAGACAGAGAGAGACAGAGAGAGACAGAGACAGAGACAGAGAGAGACAGAGAGAGACAGAGAGAGACAGAGAGAGACAGAGAGAGACAGAGAGAGACAGAGACAGAGACAGAGAGAGACATAGAGAGACACGGAGGGAGACAGAGCAACAGAGTGATAAACAGAAAGAGACAGAGAGAGACAGAGACAGAGACAGAGAGAGACAGAGATAGAGAGAGAGACAGAGAGATACAGAAAGAGACAGAGAGAGACAGAGAGAGACACAGTGAGAGATAGAGAGAGACAGAGAGTGACACAGGGAGAGATAGAGCAACAGAGTGATAAACAGAGAGAGACAGAGAGAGACAGAGACTGAGACAGAGAGAGACAAAGATAGTGAGAGAGACGGAGAGAGACGGAGAGAGACAGAGAGAGACAGAGAGAGACAATGAGAGACAGAGAAAGAAAAAGAGAGACAAAGACAGAATGAGAGAGACTGACAGAGACAGAGAGAGACAGAGAGAGACCGAGAGACAGAGATAGAGACAGAGAGACAGAGAGAGATAGAGAGAGACAGACAGAGACAGACAGAGAGACAGAGAGATACAGAGAGAGACAGATAGAGACAAAGAGACAGAGAGAGACCGAGACATACAGAGAGAGACAGAGAGAGACACAGTGAGAGATAGAGAGAGACAGAGAGAGACACAGAGGGAGACAGAGGGACAGAGTGATAAACTGAGAGAGACAGAGAGAGACAGAGACAGAGACAGAGAGAGACAGAGATAGAGAGAGAGATGGAGAGAGACAGAGAGAGTCAATGAGAGACAGAGAGATACAGAGAGACAGAGATAGAGATAGAGAGAGACAGAGACAGAGAGAGACAGAGATAGAGACAGAGAGAGACAGAGAGAGACAGAGAGAGACAGAGATAGAGACAGAGAGACAGAGAGAGACAGAGATAGAGACAGAGAGACAGAGAGAGATAGAGAGAGACAGACAGAGACAGACAGAGAGACAGAGAGATACAGAGAGAGAGAGATAGAGACAAAGAGACAGAGAGAGACAGAGACATACAGAGAGAGACAGAGAGAGACACAGTGAGAGATAGAGAGAGACAGAGAGAGACACAGAGGGAGACAGAGCGACAGAGTGATAAACTGAGAGAGACAGAGAGAGACAGAGACAGAGACAGAGAGAGACAGAGATAGAGAGAGAGACAGAGAGAGACAGAGAGAGTAAATGAGAGACAGAGAGACAGAGATAGAGATAGAGAGAGTCAGAGACAGAGAGAGACAGAGATAGAGACAGAGAGAGACAGAGAGAGACAGAGACAGAGAGTGACAGAGATAGAAAGAGAATCAGAGAGAGAATGAGAGAGACAGAGAGAGAGACGGAGAGAGACACAGAGAGACAGAGAGAGACAGAGATAGAGACAGAGAGACAGAGAGAGACAGAGATAGAGACAGAGAGACAGAGAGAGACAGAGAGATACAGAGAGAGACAGAGTGAGACACAGTGAGAGATAGAGAGAGACAGAGTGAGACACAGAGGGAGACAGAGCGACAGAGTGATAAACAGAGAGAGACAGAGATAGAGACAGAAAGAGAAATAGGGAGACAGAGAAAGCCAGAGACAAAGAGAGAGACAGAGAGAGAGAGAGATAGAGACTGAGAGAGTCTGAGAGAGACAGAGAGAGAGAGATAGATAGAGACAGAGAGAAACAAAGAGAGAGAGAGAGAGACAGAGATAGAGAGGGAGACAGAGAGAGACAGAGATAGAGACAGAGAGACAGAGGGAGATAGAGGGATACAGAGAGAGACAGAGAGAGACACAGTGAGAGATAGAGAGAGACAGAGAGAGACAGAGACAGAGACAGAGAGAGACAGATGTAGAGAGAGAGACAGAGAGAGACAGAGAGAGTCAATGAGAGACAGAGAGAGACAGAGAGACAGAGATAGAGATAGAGAGAGACAGAGAAAAAGAGAGAGACAGAGAGAGACAGAGATAGAGAGAGAGAGAGACAGAGAGAGACAGAGACAGAGACAGAGAGAGACAGAGATAGAAAGAGAGACAGAATGAGACAGAGAGACAGAGAGAGAGACAGAGAGAGTCAGAGAGACACAGAGATAGAGACAGAGAGACAGAGAGAGACAGAGAGAGACAGAGAGAGACAGAGTGATAGAGAGACACAGAGAGAGATAGAGAGAGAGGTAGACAGAGAGAGACAAAGAGAGAGACAGAGCGAGGCAAAGAGAAAGACAGAGAGAGAGACAGACAGACAGAGAGAGACAGAGAGAGAGACAGAGAGAGACAGAGAGATACAGACGGAGAGACTGAGAAAGAGACAGAGAGAGACAGAAAACCAAAAAGAGAGAGAGACAGAGAGAGACAGAGAAGGAGTGAGAGAGACTGAGAGAGACAGATAGAGAAAAAGACAGAGTGAGAAAGACTGAGAGAGACAGAGAGAGAGAGAGGGAGACAGAGAAAGACAGAGAGAGACAGAGAGAGACAGAGAGAGACAGAGATAGAGACAGAGAGACACAGAGAGAGACAGAGAGAGAGACACAGAGAGAAACAGAGAGAGACAGCGAGAGACAGAGAGAGACGGCGAGAGACAGAGAGAGACAGAGATAGAGACAGAGAAAGACAAAGAGATAGACAGAGAGAGACAGAGAGAGAGACAGAGAGAAAGAGATAGAGACATAGAGAGACACAGAGAGAGACAGAGAGAGACAAAGAGATAAACAGAGAGAGACATAGATAGAGACAGAGAGAGACGGAGAGAAACAGAGAGAGTCAATTAGAGATAGAGAGAGACAGAGATAGAGACAGAGAGACACAGAGACAAAGAGAGAGATAGAGACAGAGACAGAGTGAGAGAGACTGAGAGAGACAGAGAGAGAGACAGAGAGAGAGACAGAGAGAGACAGAGAGAGACAGAGATAGAGACAGAGAGAGACAGAGATAGAGAGAGAGACAGAGACAGAGAGATACAGAGAGAGACAGAGAGAGACAGAGAGAGAGACAGAGACAGAGAGAGACAGAGATAGAGACAGAGAGACAGAGAGAGACAGAGAGAGACAAAGTGAGAGATAGAGAGAGACAGAGAGAGACACAGAGAGAGACAGAGCGACAGAGTGATGAACAGAGAGACACAGAGATAGAGACAGAGATAGACGGAGAGAGACAGAGAGAGACAATGAGAGACAGAGAGAGAAAGAGAGAGACAGAGATAGAGACAGAGAGAGACAGAGACAGAGACAGAAAGAAACAGAGATAGAAAGAGAGACAGAGACAGAGAGAGATAGAGTGAGACACAGAGAGACAGAGAGAGACAGAGATAGAGACAGAGAGACAGAGAGAGACAGAGAGAGACAGAGATAGACAGAGTGAGAGATAGAGAGAGACAAAGAGAGACACAGAGAGAGACAGAGAGACAGAGTGATAAACAGAGATAGATATAGAGACCTAGAGAGACAGAGGGAGACAGAGAAAGACAGAGAGAGACACGAAGAGAGACAGAGAGAGACAGAGGGAGACTGAGAGAGACAGAGATCAAGACAGAGAGAGACAGAGAGAGACAGAGAGAGTGGGAGACAGAGAGAGACAAAGAAGACAGAGAGAGACAGAGACAAAGAGAGAGACAGAGATAGACAGAGACAGTGAGAGAGACTGTGAGAGACAGA
>NW_028227276.1:13653158-13655658 GCF_978045245.1 Mus caroli | reverse complement strand
AGACAGAGATAGACAGAGTGAGAGATAGAGAGAGACAAAGAGAGACACAGAGAGAGACAGAGAGACAGAGTGATAAACAGAGATAGATATAGAGACCTAGAGAGACAGAGGGAGACAGAGAATGACAGAGAGAGACAGAGAGAGACACGAAGAGAGACAGAGAGAGACAGAGGGAGACTGAGAGAGACAGAGATCAAGACAGAGAGAGACAGAGAGAGACAGAGAGAGTGGGAGACAGAGAGAGACTGAGAGAGACAGAGATCAAGACAGAGAGAGACAGAGAGAGACAGAGAGAGTGGGAGACAGAGAGAGACAAAGAAGACAGAGAGAGACAGAGACAAAGAGAGAGACAGAGAGAGACAGAGACAGTGAGAGAGACTGTGAGAGACAGAGAGAGACACAGAGACAGAGAGAGACAGAGAGAGACAGAGAGAGACAGAGATAGAGACAGAGAGAGACAGAGAGACTGAGATAGACAGAAAGAGTGACAGAGAGAGACAGAGAGTGACAGAGGTAGAGACAGAGAGGGACATAGAGAGAGAAAGAGAGAGACAGAGAGAGACACAGTGAGAGATAGAGAGAGACAGAGAGAGACACAGAAAGAGACAGAGCGACAGAGTGATAAACAGAGAGAGACAGAGATAGAGCCAGAGAGAGACAGAGGGAGACAGAGAAAGACAGAGAGAGACACAGAGAGAGACAGAGAGAGACTGAGAGAGACAGAGATAAAGACAGAGAGAGACCGAGAGAGACACAGAGAGTGACAGAGAGAGACACAGAGAGAGACAGAGAGAGACAGAGAGAGAGGGAGTCAGAGAGAGACAGAGAGAAACAGTGGCAGAGACAGAGAGAGACAGAGAGAGAGAGAGAGAGACACAGAGATACAGAGAGAGACAGAGAGATACAGAGAGAGACAGAGAGAGACAAAGAGAGAGAAAAAGAGAGACAGAGAGAGATAGAGAGAGAGACAGAGAGAGACAGAGAGAGACCGAGAGAGACAGAGATAGAGACAGAGAAACAGAGAGAGACAGATAGAGACACAGAGAGACACAGAGAGTGACAGAGCAACAGAGTGATAAACAGAGAGGGACAGAGAGAGACAGAGAGAGTGACAGAGAGAGACAGATTGAGACAGAGGGAGACAGATAGAGACAGAGATAGTGACAGAGAGAGACAGAGGGAGACAGAGAAAGACAGAGAGAGACAGAGAGAGAGGGAGACAGAGAGAGACAAAGAAGACAGAGAGAGACAGAGACAAAGAGAGAGACAGAGAGAGACAGAGACAGTGAGAGAGACTGAGAGAGACAGAGAGAGACACAGAGAGAGACAGAAAGAGAAAGAGAGAGACAGAGAGAGACAGAGATAGAGACAGAGAGAGACACCGAGAGAGACTGAGAGAGACTGAGAGAGACACAGGGAGAGATAGAGAGAGAAAGAGAGAGAGACAGAGAGAGACAGAGAGAGACAGAGATGGAGACAGAGAGACAGAGAGAGACAGAGAGAGACAGAGAGAGACACAGTGAGAGATAGAGAGAGAAAGAGAGAGACACAGAGAGAGACAGAGCGACAGAGTGATAAACAGAGAGAGACAGAGATAGAGTCAGAGAGAGACAGAGGGAGACAGAGAAAGACAGAGAGAGACAGAGAGAGACAGAGAGAGACAGAGAGAGACAGAGATAGAGACAGAGAGACAGAGAGAGACAGAGAGAGACAGAGATAGACAGAGAGAGACAGAGAGAGAGACAGAGAGAGACAGAGAGAGACAGAGATAGAAACAGAGAGACAGAGGGAGACAGAGATATACAGAGAGAGACAGAGAGAGACACAGTGAGAGATAGAGATAGACAGAGAGAGATACAGAGGGAGACAGAGCGACAGAGTGATAAACTGAGAGAGACAGACAGAGACAGAGACAGAGAGAGACAGAGATAGAGACAGAGTGAGAGAGACTGAGATAGACAGAGAGAGAGACAGAGAGAGGCAGAGAGAGACAGAGATAGAGACAGAGAGTGACAGAGAGAGACTGAGAGTTACAGAGAGAGACAGAGAGAGACAGAGAGATAGACAGATAGAGACAGAGAGAGACGGAGAGAGACAGAGATAGAGACAGAGAGACAGAGAGAGACAGAGAGAGACAGAGAGAGACAAAGTGAGAGATAGAGAGAGACAGAGAGAGACACAGAGAGAGACAGAGCGACAGAGTGATAAACAGACAGACACAGAGATAGAGACAGAGAGAGACGGAGAGAGACAGAGAGAGACAATGAGAGACAGAGAGAGAAAGAGAGAGACAGAGATAGAGACAGAGAGAGACAGAGATAGAGACAGAGAGAGACAGAGACAGAGACAGAAAGAAACAGAGATAGAAAGAGAGACAGAGACAGAGAGAGAGACAGAGAGAGACAGAGAGAAACAGAGAGAGACAGAGATAGAGACAAAGAGACAGAGAGAGACAGAGAGAGACAGAGATAGACACAGTGAGAGATAGAGAGAGACAAAG
>NW_028227276.1:13643158-13648158 GCF_978045245.1 Mus caroli | reverse complement strand
GAGAGACAGAGAGATACAGAAAGAGACAGAGAGAGACAGAGAGAGACACAGTGAGAGATAGAGAAAGAAAGAGAGAGACACAGAGAGAGATAGAGCAACAGAGTGATAAACAGAGAGAGACAGAGAGAGATAGAGACTGAGACAGAGAAAACAGAGATAGAGAGAGAGACGGAGAGAGACGGAGAGAGACAGAGAGAGAAAGAGAGAGACAATGAGAGACAGAGAGAGACAGAGAGAGACCGAGAGAGACAGAGATAGAGACAGAGAGACAGAGAGAGACAGAGAGAGACAGACAGAGAGACAGAGAGATACAGAGAGAGACAGAGAGAGAGACAGAGCGACCGAGTGATAAACTGAGAGACACAGAGATAGAGACAGAGAGAGAGGGAGAGAGAAAGAAACAGAGATAGAAAGAGAGACAGAGACAGAGAGAGAGACAGAGAGAGACAGAGAGAAACAGAGAGAGACAGAGATAGAGACAGAGAGACAGAGAGAGACAGAGAGAGACAGAGATAGACACAGTGAGAGATAGAGAGAGACAAAGAGAGACACAGAGAGAGACAGAGCAACAGAGTGATAAACAGAGAGGGACAGAGAGAGACAGAGAGAGTGACAGAGAGAGACAGATTGAGACAGAGGGAGACAGATAGAGACAGAGATAGTGACAGAGAGAGACAAAAGGGAGACGGAGAAAGACAGAGAGAGACAGAGAGAGACAGAGAGAGAGGGAGACAGAGAGAGACAAAGAAGACAGAGAGAGACAGAGACAAAGAGAGAGACAGAGAGAGACAGAGACAGTGAGAGAGACTGATAGAGACAGAGAGAGACACAGAGAGAGACAGAGAGAGAAAGAGAGAGACAGAGAGAGACAGAGATAGAGACAGAGAGAGACAGAGAGAGACAGAGAGAGACACCGAGAGAGACTGAGAGAGACTGAGAGAGACACAGGGAGAGATAGAGAGAGAAAGAGAGAGAGACAGAGAGAGACAGAGAGAGACAGAGATGGAGACAGAGAGACAGAGAGAGACAGAGAGAGACAGAGAGAGACACAGTGAGAGATAGAGAGAGAAAGAGAGAGACACAGAGAGAGACAGAGAGACAGAGTGATAAACAGAGAGAGACATAGATAGAGTCAGAGAGAGACAGAGGGAGACAGAGAAAGACAGAGAGAGAGAGAGAGACAGAGAGAGATACAGAGGGAGACAGAGCGACAGAGTGATAAACTGAGAGAGACAGACAGAGACAGAGACAGAGAGAGACAGAGATAGAGACAGAGTGAGAGAGACTGAGATAGACAGAGAGAGAGACAGAGAGAGGCAGAGAGAGTCAGAGATAGAGACAGAGAGAGACAGAGAGAGACAAAGTGTGAGATAGAGAGAGACAGAGAGAGACACAGAGAGAGACAGAGCAACAGAGTGATAAACAGAGAGACACAGAGATAGAGACAGAGAGAGACGGAGAGAGACAGAGAGAGACAATGAGAGACAGAGAGAGAAAGAGAGAGACAGAGATAGAAACAGAGAGAGACAGAGACAGAGACAGAAAGAAACAGAGATAGAAAGAGAGACAGAGACAGAGAGAGAGACAGAGAGAGACAGAGAGAGACAGAGAGAAACAGAGAGAGACAGAGATAGAGACAGAGAGACAGAGAGAGACAGAGAGAGACAGAGATAGACACAGTGAGAGATAGAGAGAGACAAAGAGAGACACAGAGAGAGACAGAGAGACAGAGTGATAAACAGAGATAGACAGAGATAGAGACAGAGAGAGACAGAGGGAGACAGAGTAAGACAGAGAGAGACAGAGAGAGAAACGGAGAGAGACAGAGAGAGACAGAGGGAGACTGAGAGAGACAGAGATTAAGACAGAGAGAGACAGAGAGAGACAGAGAGAGTGGGAGACAGAGAGAGACAAAGAAGATAGAGAGAGACAGAGACAAAGAGAGAGACAGAGAGAGACAGAGACAGTGAGAGAGACTGAGAGAGACAGAGAGAGACACAGAGAGAGACAGAGAGAGACAGAGGGAGACTGAGAGAGAAAGAGATAAAGACAGAGAGAGACAGAGAGAGACACAGAGGGAGACAGAGCGACAGAGTGATAAACAGAGAGAGAGAGAGAGACAGAGACCGAGAGAGACAGAGATAGACAGAGAGATAGAGAGAGACAGAGAGATACAGAGAGAGACAGAGAGAGACAGAGAGAGACAGAGACAGAGACAGAGAAAGACAGAGATAGAAAGAGAGACAGAGAGAGTTAGAGAGATACAGAAAGAGACAGAGAGAGACAGAGAGAGACCGAGAGAGACATAGAGAGACAGAAAGAGACAGAGATAGAGACAGAGAGACAGAGAGAGACAGACAGAGAGACAGAGAGATACAGAGAGGGACAGAGAGAGACAGAGATAGAGACAGAGAGACAGAGAGAGACAGAGACATACAGAGAGAGACAGAGAGAGACACAGTGAGAGATAGAGAGAGACAGAGAGAGACACAGAGGGAGACAGAGCGACAGAGTGATAAACTGAGAGAGACAGAGAGAGACAGAGACAGAGACAGAGATACAGAGATAGAGAGAGAGACGGAGAGAGACAGAGAGAGTCAATGAGAGACAGAGAGAGACAGAGAGACAGAGATAGAGAGAGACAGAGACAAACAGAGAGAGACAGAGAGAGACAGAGATAGAGACAGAGAGAGACAGAGAGAGACAGAGACAGAACAGAGAGAGACAGAGATAGAAAGAGAGACAGAGAGAGAAAGAGAGAGACAGAGAGAGAGACAGAGAGAGACACAGAGAGACAGAGAGAGACAGAGAGAGACAGAGTGAGACCCAGTGAGAGATAGAGAGAGACAGGGTGAGACACAGAGGGAGACAGAGCGACAGAGTGATAAACTGAGAGAGACAGAGAGAGACAGAGAGATACAGAAAGAGACAGAGAGAGACAGAGAGAGACACAGTGAGAGATAGAGAGAGACAGAGAGAGATAGAGCAACAGAGTGATAAACAGAGAGAGACAGAGAGAGATAGAGACTGAGACAGAGAAAACAGAGATAGAGAGAGAGACAGAGAGAGACGGAGAGAGACAGAGAGAGACAGAGAGAGACAATGAGAGACAGAGAGAGACAGAGAGAGACCGAGAGAGACAGAGATAGAGACAGAGAGACAGAGAGAGACAGAGAGAGACAGACAGAGAGACAGAGAGATACAGAGAGAGACAGAGAGAGAGACAGAGCGACCGAGTGATAAACAGAGAGACACAGAGATAGAGACAGAGAGAGACGGAGAGAGACAGAGAGAGACAATGAGAGACAGAGAGAGAAAGAGAGAGACAGAGATAGAGACAGAGAGAGACAGAGACAGAAAGAAACAGAGATAGAAAGAGAGACAGAGACAGAGAGAGACAGAGAGAGACAGAGAGAGACAGAGAGAAACAGAGAGAGACAGAGATAGAGACAGAGAGACAGAGAGAGACAGAGAGAGACAGAGATAGACACAGTGAGAGATAGAGAGAGACAAAGAGAGACACAGAGAGAGACACAGAGACAGAGTGATAAACAGAGATAGACAGAGATAGAGACAGAGAGAGACAGAGGGAGACAGAGTAAGACAGAGAGAGACAGAGAGAGACACGGAGAGAGACAGAGAGAGACAGAGGGAGACTGAGAGAGACAGAGATTAAGACAGAGAGAGACAGAGAGAGACAGAGAGAGTGGGAGACAAAGAGAGACAAAGAAGATAGAGAGAGACAGAGACAAAGAGAGAGACAGAGAGAGACAGAGACAGTGAGAGAGACTGAGAGAGACAGAGAGAGACACAGAGAGAGACAGAGAGAGACAGAGGGAGACTGAGAGAGAAAGAGATAAAGACAGAGAGAGACAGAGAGAGACACAGAGGGAGACAGAGCAACAGAGTGATAAACAGAGACAGAGACAGAGAGACAGAGACAGAGAGAGACAGAGATAGACAGAGAGATAGAGAGAGACAGAGAGATACAGAGAGAGACAGAGAGAGACAGAGACAGAGACAGAGAAAGACAGAGATAGAAAGAGAGAGAGAGAGAGACAGAGAGATACAGAAAGAGACAGAGAGAGACAGAGAGAGAGACCGAGAGAGACATAGAGAGACAGAAAGAGACATAGATAGAGACAGAGAGACAGAGAGAGACAGACAGAGAGACAGAGAGACAGAGAGATACAGAGAGAGACAGAGAGAGACAGAGATAGAGACAGAGAGACAGAGAGAGACAGAGACATACAGAGAGAGACAGAGAGAGACACAGTGAGAGATAGAGAGAGACAGAGAGAGACACAGAGGGAGACAGAGCGACAGAGTGATAAACTGAGAGAGACAGAGAGAGACAGAGACAGAGACAGAGAGACAGAGATAGAGAGAGAGACGGAGAGAGACAGAGAGAGTCAATGCGAGACAGAGAGAGACAGAGAGACAGAGATATAGATAGAGAGAGACAGAGACAAAGAGAGAGACAGAGAGAGACAGAGATAGAGACAGAGAGAGACAGAGAGAGACAGAGACAGAACAGAGAGAGACAGAGATAGAAAGAGAGACAGAGAGAGAAAGAGAGAGACAGAGAGAGAGACAGAGAGAGACACAGAGAGACAGAGAGAAACAGAGATAGAGAAAGAGAGACAGAGAGAGACAGAGAGATACAGAGAGAGAAAGAGTGAGACCCAGTGAGAGATAGAGAGAGACAGGGTGAGACACAGAGGGAGACAAAGCGACAGAGTCATAAACTGAGAGAGACAGAGAGAGACAGAGAGATACAGAAAGAGACAGAGAGAGACAGAGAGAGACACAATGAGAGATAGAGAGAGAAAGAGAGAGACACAGAGAGAGATAGAACAACAGAGTGATAAACAGAGAGAGACAGAGAGAGATAGAGACTGAGACAGAGAAAACAGAGATAGAGAGAGGGACTGAGAGAGACGGAGAGAGACAGAGAGAGACTGAGAGAGACAATGAGAGACAGAGAAAGAAAGAGAGAG
>NW_028227276.1:13625658-13628158 GCF_978045245.1 Mus caroli | reverse complement strand
GAGAGAGACGGAGAGAGACAGAGAGAGACAATGAGAGACAGAGAGAGAAAGAGAGAGACAGAGATAGAGACAGAGAGAGACAGAGACAGAGACAGAAAGAAACAGAGATAGAAAGAGAGACAGAGACAGAGAGAGAGACAAAGAGAGACAGAGAGAGACAGAGAGAAACAGAGAGAGACAGAGATAGAGACAGAGAGACAGAGAGAGACAGAGATAGACACAGTGAGAGATAGAGAGAGACAAAGAGAGACACAGAGAGAGACAGAGAGACAGAGTGATAAACAGAGATAGACAGAGATAGAGACAGAGAGAGACAGAGGGAGACAGAGTAAGACAGAGAGAGACAGAGAGAGAAACGGAGAGAGACAGAGAGAGACAGAGGGAGACTGAGAGAGACAGAGATTAAGACAGAGAGAGACAGAGAGAGACAGAGAGAGTGGGAGACAGAGAGAGACAAAGAAGATAGAGAGAGACAGAGACAAAGAGAGAGACAGAGAGAGACAGAGACACTGAGAGAGACTGAGAGAGACAGAGAGAGACACAGAGAGAGACAGAGAGAGACAGAGGGAGACTGAGAGAGAAAGAGATAAAGACAGAGAGAGACAGAGAGAGACACAGAGGGAGACAGAGCGACAGAGTGATAAACAGAGAGAGAGAGAGACAGAGACCGAGAGAGACAGAGATAGACAGAGAGATAGAGAGAGACAGAGAGATACAGAGAGAGACAGAGAGAGACAGAGAGAGACAGAGACAGAGACAGAGAAAGACAGAGATAGAAAGAGAGACAGAGAGAGTTAGAGAGATACAGAAAGAGACAGAGAGAGACAGAGAGAGACCGAGAGAGACATAGAGAGACAGAAAGAGACAGAGATAGAGACAGAGAGACAGAGAGAGACAGACAGAGAGACAGAGAGATACAGAGAGGGACAGAGAGAGACAGAGATAGAGACAGAGAGACAGAGAGAGACAGAGACATACAGAGAGAGACAGAGAGAGACACAGTGAGAGATAGAGAGAGACAGAGAGAGACACAGAGGGAGACAGAGCGACAGAGTGATAAACTGAGAGAGACAGAGAGAGACAGAGACAGAGACAGAGATACAGAGATAGAGAGAGAGACGGAGAGAGACAGAGAGAGTCAATGAGAGACAGAGAGAGACAGAGAGACAGAGATAGAGATAGAGAGAGACAGAGACAAACAGAGAGAGACAGAGAGAGACAGAGATAGAGACAGAGAGAGACAGAGAGAGACAGAGACAGAACAGAGAGAGACAGAGATAGAAAGAGAGACAGAGAGAGAAAGAAAGAGACAGAGAGAGAGACAGAGAGAGACACAGAGAGACAGAGAGAGACAGAGATAGAGACAGAGAGACAGAGAGAGACAGAGAGATACAGAGAGAGACAGAGTGAGACCCAGTGAGAGATAGAGAGAGACAGGGTGAGACACAGAGGGAGACAGAGCGACAGAGTGATAAACTGAGAGAGACAGAGAGAGACAGAGAGATACAGAAAGAGACAGAGAGAGACAGAGAGAGACACAGTGAGAGATAGAGAGAGACAGAGAGAGATAGAGCAACAGAGTGATAAACAGAGAGAGACAGAGAGAGATAGAGACTGAGACAGAGAAAACAGAGATAGAGAGAGAGACAGAGAGAGACGGAGAGAGACAGAGAGAGACAGAGAGAGACAATGAGAGACAGAGAGAGACAGAGAGAGACCGAGAGAGACAGAGATAGAGACAGAGAGACAGAGAGAGACAGAGAGAGACAGACAGAGAGACAGAGAGTTACAGAGAGAGACAGAGAGAGAGACAGAGCGACCGAGTGATAAACAGAGAGACACAGAGATAGAGACAGAGAGAGACGGAGAGAGACAGAGAGAGACAATGAGAGACAGAGAGAGAAAGAGAGAGACAGAGATAGAGACAGAGAGAGACAGAGACCGAAAGAAACAGAGATAGAAAGAGAGACAGAGACAGAGAGAGAGACAGAGAGAGACAGAGAGAGACAGAGAGAAACAGAGAGAGACAGAGATAGAGACAGAGAGACAGAGAGAGACAGAGAGAGACAGAGATAGACACAGTGAGAGATAGAAAGAAAGAAAGAAAGAAAGAAAGAAAGTGAGAGATAGAGAGAGACAAAGTGAGACACAGAGAGAGACAGAGAGACAGAGTGATAAACAGAGATAGACAGAGATAGAGACAGAGAGAGATAGAGGGAGACAGAGTAAGACAGAGAGAGACAGAGAGAGACACGGAGAGAGACAGAGAGAGACAGAGGGAGACTGAGAGAGACAGAGATTAAGACAGAGAGAGACAGAGAGAGACAGAGAGAGTGGGAGACAGAGAGAGACAAAGAAGATAGAGAGAGACAGAGACAAAGAGAGAGACAGAGAGAGACAGAGACAGTGAGAGAGACTGAGAGAGACAGAGAGAGACACAGAGAGAGACAGAGAGAGACAGAGGGAGACTGAGAGAGAAAGAGATAAAGACAGAGAGAGA
>NW_028227276.1:13608158-13615658 GCF_978045245.1 Mus caroli | reverse complement strand
AGAGAGACAGAGAGAGAGACAGAGAGAGACACAGAGAGACAGAGAGAGACAGAGATAGAGAAAGAGAGACAGAGAGAGACAGAGACATACAGAGAGAGACAGAGAGAGACACAGTGAGAGAGAGACAGAGAGAGACACAGAGGGAGACAGAGCGACAGAGTGATAAACTGAGAGAGACAGAGAGAGACAGAGACAGAGACAGAGAGACAGAGATAGAGAGAGAGACGGAGAGAGACAGAGAGAGTCAATGAGAGACAGAGAGAGAAAGAGAGACAGAGATAGAGAGAGACAGAGAGAGACAGAGATAGAGACAGAGAGAGACAGAGAGAGACAGAGACAGAACAGAGAGAGACAGAGATAGAAAGAGAGACAGAGAGAGAAAGAGAGAGACAGAGAGAGAGACAGAGAGAGACACAGAGAGACAGAGAGAGACAGATATAGAGAAAGAGAGACAGAGAGAGACAGAGAGATACAGAGAGAGAAAGAGTGAGACCCAGTGAGAGATAGAGAGAGACAGGGTGAGACACAGAGGGAGACAAAGCGACAGAGTGATAAACTGAGAGAGACAGAGAGAGACAGAGAGATACAGAAAGAGACAGAGAGAGACAGAGAGAGACACAATGAGAGATAGAGAGAGAAAGAGAGAGACACAGAGAGAGATAGAACAACAGAGTGATAAACAGAGAGAGACAGAGAGAGATAGAGACTGAGACAGAGAAAACAGAGATAGAGAGAGGGACTGAGAGAGACGGAGAGAGACAGAGAGAGACAGAGAGAGACAGAGAGAGACAGAGAGAGAGACAGAGAGAGACAGAGAGAGACCGAGAGAGAAACAGATAGTGACAGAGAGACAGAGAGAGACAGAGAGAGACAGACAGAGAGACAGAGAGATACAGAGAGATACAGAGAGAGACAGAGATAGAAACAGAGAGACAGAGAGAGACAGAGACATACAGAGAGAGACAGAGAGAGACATAGTGAGAGATAGAGAGAGACAGAGAGAGACACAGAGGGAGACAGAGCGACAGAGTGATAAACTGAGAGAGACAGAGAGAGACAGAGACAGAGACAGAGAGAGACAGAGATAGAGAGAGGGACGGAGAGAGACAGAGAGAGTCAATGAGAGACAGAGAGAGACAGAGAGACAGAGATAGAGATAGAGAGGGACAGAGACAAAGAGAGAGACAGAGAGAGACAGAGATAGAGACAGAGAGAGACAGAGAGAGACAGAGACAGAGAGAGACAGAGATAGAAAGAGAGACAGAGAGAGACAGAGAGATACAGAGAGAGACAGAGTGAGACACAGTGAGAGATATAGAGAGACAGAGTGAGACACAGAGGGAGACAGAGCGACAGAGTGATAAACAGAGAGAGACAGAGATAGAGACAGAGAGAGAAAGAGCGAGACAGAGAAAGCCAGAGACAAAGAGAGAGACAGAGAGAGAGAGATAGAGACAGAGAGAGACTGAGAGAGACAGAGAGAGAGATAGATAGAGACAGAGAGAAACAAAGACAGAGACAGAGAGAGACAGAGATAGAGAGAGAGACAGAGAGAGACAGAGAGAGACAGTGATAGAGACAGAGAGACAGAATGAGACAGAGGGTTACAGAGAGAGACAGAGAGAGACACAGTGAGAAATAGAGAGAGACACAGAGGGAGACAGAGCGACAGAGTGATAAACTGAGAGAGACAGAGAGAGACAGAGACAGAGACAGAGAGAGACAGAGATAGAGCGAGAGATGGAGAGAGACAGAGAGAGTCAATGAGAGACAGAGAGAGACATAGAGACAGAGATAGAGATAGAGAGAGACAGAGAAAAAGAGAGAGACAGAGAGAGACAGAGATAGAGACAGAGAGAGACAGAGAGAGACAGAGACAGAGACAGAGAGAGACAGAGATAGAAAGAGTGACAGATAGAGATAGAGAGAGACAGAGAGAGGCACAGTGAGAGATAGAGAGAGACAGAGAGAGATACAGAGGGAGACAGAGCGACAGAGTGATAAACTTAGAGAGACAGAGAGAGACAGAGACAGAGAGAGACAGAGATAGAGAGAGAGACGGAGAGAGACAGAGAGAGTCAATGAGAGACAGAGAGAGACAGAGAGACAGAGATAGAGATAGAGAGAGAGAGACAAAGAGAGAGACAGAGAGAGACAGAGATAGAGACAGAGAGAGACAGAGAGAGACAGAGACAGAGAGAGACAGAGAGAGACAGAGAGAGACAGAGACAGAGACAGAGAGAGACATAGAGAGACACGGAGGGAGACAGAGCAACAGAGTGATAAACAGAGAGAGACAGAGAGAGACAGAGACAGAGACAAAGAGAGACAGAGATAGAGAGAGAGACAGAGAGAGACAGAGAGATACAGAAAGAGACAGAGAGAGACAGAGAGAGGCACAGTGAGAGATAGAGAGAGACAGAGAGAGATACAGAGGGAGACAGAGCGACAGAGTGATAAACTTAGAGAGACAGAGAGAGACAGAGACAGAGAGAGACAGAGATAGAGAGAGAGACGGAGAGAGACAGAGAGAGTCAATGAGAGACAGAGAGAGACAGAGAGACAGAGATAGAGATAGAGAGAGAGAGACAAAGAGAGAGACAGAGAGAGACAGAGATAGAGACAGAGAGAGACAGAGAGAGACAGAGACAGAGAGAGACAGAGAGAGACAGAGAGAGACAGAGAGAGACAGAGACAGAGAGAGACATAGAGAGACACGGAGGGAGACAGAGCAACAGAGTGATAAACAGAGAGAGACAGAGAGAGTCAGAGACAGAGACAGAGAGAGACAAGGAGAGGCAGAGAAAGAAAGAGAGAGAAAAAGACAGAATGAGAGAGACTGACAGAGACAGAGAGAGAGACAGAGAGAGACAGAGAAAGAGAGAGAGAGACAGAGAGAGACAGAGAAACAGACAGAGAGACAGAGAGATACAGAAAGAGACAGAGAGAGACAGAGATAGAGACAGAGAGACAGAGAGAGACAGAGACATACAGAGAGAGACAGAGAGAGACACAGTGAGAGATAGAGAGAGACATAGAGAGACACAGAGGGAGACAGAGCGACAGAGTGATAAACTGAGAGAGATAGAGAGAGACAGAGACAGAGACAGAGAGAGACAGAGATAGAGAGAGAGACGGAGAGAGACAGAGAGAGTCAATGAGAGACAGAGAGAGACAGAGAGACAGAGATAGAGATAGAGAGAGACAGAGACAAAGAGAGAGACAGAGAGAGACAGAGATAGAGACAGAGAGAGCGAGAGAGAGACAGAGAGAGACAGAGACAGAGACAGAGAGAGACAGAGATAGAAAGAGAGACAGAGAGAGAAAGGGAGAGACAGAGAGAGAGACGGAGAGAGACACAGAGAGACAGAGAGAGAGACAGAGTGAGACACAGAGGGAGACAGAGCGACAGAGTGATAAACAGAGAGAGACAGAGATAGAGACAGAGAGAGACAGAGGGAGACAGAGAAAGCCAGAGAAAAAGAGAGAGAGAGAAAGAGAGAGAGACAGAGAGAGACTGAGAAAGACAGATAGAGACAGAAAAACAAAGACAGAGACAGAGAGAGACAGAGATAGAGAGAGAGACAGAGAGAGACAGAGAGAGACAGAGTTAGAGACAGAGAGACAGAGGGAGACAGAAGGATACAGAGAGAGAAAGAGAGAGACACAATGAGAAATAGAGAGAGACAGAGAGAGACACAGAGGGAGACATAGCGATAGAGTGATAAACTGAGAGAGACAGAGAGAGACAGAGACAGAGACAGAGAGAGACAGATATAGAGAGAAAGACCGAGAGAGACAGAGAGAGTCAATGAGAGACAGAGAGAGACAGAGAGACAGAGATAGAGATAGAGAGAGACAGAGACAAAGAGAGAGACAGAGATAGAGACAGAGAGAGACAGAGAGATACAGAGACAGAGAGAGACAGAGAGAGACAGAGAGAGACAGAGAGAGACACAGTGAGAGATAGAGAGAGAAAGAGAGAGACACAGAGAGAGATAGAGCAACAGAGTGATAAACAGAGAGAGACAGAGAGAGATAGAGACTGAGACAGAGAAAACAGAGATAGTGAGAGAGACGGAGAGAGTCAGAGAGAGACAGAGAGAGACAGAGAGAGACAATGAGAGACAGAGAAAGAAAGAGAGAGACAAAGACAGAGTGAGAGAGACTGACAGAGACAGAGAGAGAGACAGAGAGAGAGAGAGAGACAGAGACAGAGAGAGACAGAGAGAGAAAAAGAGAGAGATATAGAGAGAGACAGAGACAGACAGAGAGACAGAGAGATACAGAGAGAGACAGAGAGAGACAGAGATAGAGACAGAGAGACAGAGAGAGACAGAGACATACAGAGAGAGACAGAGAGAGACACAGTGAGAGATAGAGAGAGACAGAGAGAGACACAGAGGGAGACAGAGCGACAGAGTGATAAACTGAGAGAGACAGAGAGAGACAGAGACAGAGACAGAGAGAGACAGAGATAGAGAGAGAGACAGAGAGAGACAGAGAGAGTCAATGAGAGACAGAGAGAGACAGAGAGACAGAGATAGAGATAGAGAGAGACAGAGAAAAAGAGAGAGACAGAGAGAGACAGAGATAGAGACAGAGAGAGACAGAGAGAGACAGAGACAGAGACAGAGATAGAAACAGAGACAGAGAGAGAAAGAGAGAGACAGAGAGAGAGACAGATAGAGACACAGAGAGACAGAGAGAGACAGAGATAGAGACAGAGAGACAGAGAGAGACAGAGAGATACAGAGAGAGACAGAGTGAGACACAGTGAGAGATAGAGAGAGACAGGGTGAGACACAGAGGGAGACAGAGCGACAGAGTGATAAACTAGGAGACAGAGAGAGACAGAGACAGAGAGAGACAGAGATAGAGAGAGAGACAGAGACAGAGAGATACAGAAAGAGACAAAGAGAGACACAGTGAGAGATAGAGAGAGAAAGAGAGAGACACAGAGAGAGATAGAGCAACAGAGTGATAAAGAGAGAGAGACAGAGAGAGATAGAGACTGAGACAGATAAAACAGAGATAGTGAGAGAGACAGAGAGAGATGGAGAGAGACAGAGAGAGAGAGACAGAGAAAGAAAAAGAGAGACAAAGACAGAGTGAGAGAGACTGACAGAGACAGAGAGAGAGACAGAGAGAGACAGAGAGAGACAGAGACAGAGAGAGACAGAGAGAGAGACAGAGAGAGACAATGAGAGACATAGAGAGAGACAGAGAGACAGAGAGAGACAGAGAGAGACAGAGAGAGAGACAGAGAGAGACAGAGAGAGACAGAGAGAGACAGAGATAGAGACAGAGAGACATAGAGAGTCAGAAAGAGACAGAGAGAGACAGACAGAGAGACAGAGAGATACAGAGAGAGACAGAGAGAGACAGAGATAGAGACAGAGAGACAGAGAGTGACAGAGACATACAGAGAGAGACAGAGAGAGACACAGTGAGAGATAGAGAGAGACAGAGAGAGACACAGAGGGAGACAGAGCGACAGAGTGATAAACTGAGAGAGACAGAGAGAGACTGAGAAAGACAGAGAGAGAGACAGATAGAGACAGAGAGAAACAAAGACAGAGACAGAGAGAGACAGAGATAGAGAGAGAGACAGAGAGAGACAGAGATAGAGACAGAGAGACAGAGGGAGACAGAGGGATACAGAGAGAGACAGAGAGAGACACAGTGAGAAATAGAGAGAGACAGAGAGAGACACAGAGGGAGGCAGAGCGATAGAGTGATAAACTGAGAGAGACAGAGAGAGACAGAGACAGAGACAGAGAGAGACAAAGATAGAGAGAGAGATGGAGAGAGACAGAGAGACTCAATGAGAGACAGAGAGAGACAGAGAGACAGAGATAGAGATAGAGAGAGACAGAGAAAAAGAGAGAGACAGAGAGAGACAGAGATAGAGACAGAGAGAGACAGAGAGAGACAGTAGAGACAGAGACAGAGACAGAGACAGAGACAGAGACAGAGAGAGACAGAGATAGAAAGAGAGACAGATAGAGACAGAGAGACAGAGAGAGAGACAGAGAGAGACAGAGAGAGACAGAGATAGAGACAGAGAGACAGAGAGAGACAGAGAGAGACAGAGAGAGACACCGAGAGAGACAGTGAGAGACTGAGAGAGACAGAGATAGAGACTGAAAGAGACAGAGAGAGAGACAGAGAAGACAGAGAGAGACACAGAGAGAGACAGAGAGAGACTGAGAGAGACAGAGATAAAGACTGAGAGAGACAGAGAAAGACAGAGAGAGAGGGAGACAGAGAGAGACAAAGAGAGACAAAGAGAGACAGAGAGAGAGACAGAGAGAGACAGAGAGAGACAGAGAGAGACACAGAGAGAGACAGAGTGAGACACAGTGAGAGATAGAGAGAGACAGAGTGAGACACAGAGGGAGACAGAGCGACAGAGTGATAAACAGAGAGAGACAGAGATAGAGACAGAGAGAGAAAGAGGGAGACAGAGAAAGCAAGAGACAAAGAGAGAGACAGAGAGAGAGGGAGAGAGTCAGAGAGAGACTGAGAGAGACAGATAGAGAGAGAGAAACAAAGACAGAGACAGAGAGAGACAGAGATAGAGAGAGAGACAGAGAGAGACAGAGAGAGACAGAGATAGAGACAGAGAGACAGAGAGAGACAGAGAGAGACACAGTGAGAAATAGAGAGATTCAGAGAGAGACACAGAGGGAGACAGAGCGACAGAGTGATAAACTGAGAGAGACAGAGAGAGACAGAGACAGAGACAGATAGAGACAGAGATAGAGAGAGAGACGGAGAGAGACAGAGAGAGTCAATGAGAGACAGAGAGAGACAGAGAGACAAAGATAGAGATAGAGAGAGACAGAGAGAGACAGAGAGAGACAGAGACAGAGAGAGACAGAGATAGAAAGAGTGACAGATAGAGATAGAGAGAGACAGAGAGAGAGACAGAGAGAGACAGAGAGAGACAGGGAGAGACAGAGATAGAGACAGAGAGACAGAGAAAGACAGAGAGAGACAGAGAAAGACACAGTGAGTGATAGAGGGAGACAGAGAGAGATACAGAGGGAGACAGAGCGACAGAGTGATAAACTGAGAGAGACAAGGAGAGACAGAGACAGAGACAGAGAGAGACAGAGATATAGAGAGAGACGGAGAGAGACAGAGAGAGTCAATGAGAGACAGAGACAGAGAGACAGAGATAGAGATAGAGAGAGACAGAGACAAAGAGAGAGACAGAGAGAGACAGAGATAGAGACAGAGAGAGACAGAGAGAGACAGAGACAGAGACAGAGAGAGACAGAGAGAGACACGGAGGGAGACAGAGCAACAGAGTGATAAACAGAAAGAGACAGAGAGAGACAGAGACAGAGAGAGACAGAAATATAGAGAGAGACAGAGAGAGACAGAGAGATACAGAAAGAGACAGAGAGAGAAAGAGAGAGACACAGTGAGAGATAGAGAGAGACAGAGAGAGACACAGGGAGAGATAGAGCAACAGAGTGATAAACAGAG
>NW_028227276.1:13595658-13598158 GCF_978045245.1 Mus caroli | reverse complement strand
GACAGATTGAGACAGAGGGAGACAGATAGAGACAGAGATAGTGACAGAGAGAGACAGAGGGAGACGGAGAAAGACAGAGAGAGACAGAGAGAGACAGAGAGAGAGGAAGACAGAGAGAGACAAAGAAGACAGAGAGAGACAGAGACAAAGAGAGAGACAGAGAGAGACAGAGACAGTGAGAGAGACTGATAGAGACAGAGAGAGACACAGAGAGAGACAGAGAGAGAAAGAGAGAGACAGAGAGAGACAGAGATAGAGACAGAGAGAGACAGAGAGAGACAGAGAGAGACACCGAGAGAGACTGAGAGAGACTGAGAGAGACACAGGGAGAGATAGAGAGAGAAAGAGAGAGAGACAGAGAGAGACAGAGAGAGACAGAGATGGAGACAGAGAGACAGAGAGAGACAGAGAGAGACAGAGAGAGACACAGTGAGAGATAGAGAGAGAAAGAGAGAGACACAGAGAGAGACAGAGAGACAGAGTGATAAACAGAGAGAGACATAGATAGAGTCAGAGAGAGACAGAGGGAGACAGAGAAAGACAGAGAGAGAGACAGACAGAGAGAGATACAGAGGGAGAAAGAGCGACAGAGTGATAAACTGAGAGAGACAGACAGAGAGAGAGACAGAGAGAGACAGAGATAGAGACAGAGTGAGAGAGACTGAGATAGACAGAGAGAGAGACAGAGAGAGGCAGAGAGAGACAGAGATAGAGACAGAGAGAGACAGAGAGAGACTGAGAGTTACAGAGAGAGACAGAGAGAGACAGAGAGAGAGACAGAGAGAGACAGAGAGAGACAGAGAGAGACAGAGGGAGACAAAGTGTGAGATAGAGAGAGACAGAGAGAGACACAGAGAGAGACAGAGCGACAGAGTGATAAACAGAGAGACACAGAGATAGAGACAGAGAGAGACGGAGAGAGACAGAGAGAGACAATGAGAGACAGAGAGAGAAAGAGAGAGACAGAGATAGAGACAGAGAGAGACAGAGACAGAGACAGAAAGAAACAGAGATAGAAAGAGAGACAGAGACAGAGAGAGAGACAAAGAGAGACAGAGAGAGACAGAGAGAAACAGAGAGAGACAGAGATAGAGACAGAGAGACAGAGAGAGACAGAGATAGACACAGTGAGAGATAGAGAGAGACAAAGAGAGACACAGAGAGAGACAGAGAGACAGAGTGATAAACAGAGATAGACAGAGATAGAGACAGAGAGAGACAGAGGGAGACAGAGTAAGACAGAGAGAGACAGAGAGAGAAACGGAGAGAGACAGAGAGAGACAGAGGGAGACTGAGAGAGACAGAGATTAAGACAGAGAGAGACAGAGAGAGACAGAGAGAGTGGGAGACAGAGAGAGACAAAGAAGATAGAGAGAGACAGAGACAAAGAGAGAGACAGAGAGAGACAGAGACACTGAGAGAGACTGAGAGAGACAGAGAGAGACACAGAGAGAGACAGAGAGAGACAGAGGGAGACTGAGAGAGAAAGAGATAAAGACAGAGAGAGACAGAGAGAGACACAGAGGGAGACAGAGCGACAGAGTGATAAACAGAGAGAGAGAGAGACAGAGACCGAGAGAGACAGAGATAGACAGAGAGATAGAGAGAGACAGAGAGATACAGAGAGAGACAGAGAGAGACAGAGAGAGACAGAGACAGAGACAGAGAAAGACAGAGATAGAAAGAGAGACAGAGAGAGTTAGAGAGATACAGAAAGAGACAGAGAGAGACAGAGAGAGACCGAGAGAGACATAGAGAGACAGAAAGAGACAGAGATAGAGACAGAGAGACAGAGAGAGACAGACAGAGAGACAGAGAGATACAGAGAGGGACAGAGAGAGACAGAGATAGAGACAGAGAGACAGAGAGAGACAGAGACATACAGAGAGAGACAGAGAGAGACACAGTGAGAGATAGAGAGAGACAGAGAGAGACACAGAGGGAGACAGAGCGACAGAGTGATAAACTGAGAGAGACAGAGAGAGACAGAGACAGAGACAGAGATACAGAGATAGAGAGAGAGACGGAGAGAGACAGAGAGAGTCAATGAGAGACAGAGAGAGACAGAGAGACAGAGATAGAGATAGAGAGAGACAGAGACAAACAGAGAGAGACAGAGAGAGACAGAGATAGAGACAGAGAGAGACAGAGAGAGACAGAGACAGAACAGAGAGAGACAGAGATAGAAAGAGAGACAGAGAGAGAAAGAGAGAGACAGAGAGAGAGACAGAGAGAGACACAGAGAGACAGAGAGAGACAGAGATAGAGACAGAGAGACAGAGAGAGACAGAGAGATACAGAGAGAGACAGAGTGAGACCCAGTGAGAGATAGAGAGAGACAGGGTGAGACACAGAGGGAGACAGAGCGACAGAGTGATAAACTGAGAGAGACAGAGAGAGACAGAGAGATACAGAAAGAGACAGAGAGAGACAGAGAGAGACACAGTGAGAGATAGAGAGAGACAGAGAGAGATAGAGCAACAGAGTGATAAACAGAGAG
>NW_028227276.1:13585658-13590658 GCF_978045245.1 Mus caroli | reverse complement strand
CAAAGAGAGAGACAGAGAGAGAGAGAGATAGAGACAGAGAGAGACTGAGAGAGACAGAGAGAGAGATAGATAGAGACAGAGAGAAACAAAGACAGAGACAGAGAGAGACAGAGATAGAGAGAGAGACAGAGAGAGACAGAGAGAGACAGTGATAGAGACAGAGAGACAGAATGAGACAGAGGGTTACAGAGAGAGACAGAGAGAGACACAGTGAGAAATAGAGAGAGACAGAGAGAGACACAGAGGGAGACAGAGCGACAGAGTGATAAACTGAGAGAGACAGAGAGAGACAGAGACAGAGACAGAGAGAGACAGAGATAGAGCGAGAGATGGAGAGAGACAGAGAGAGTCAATGAGAGACAGAGAGAGACATAGAGACAGAGATAGAGATAGAGAGAGACAGAGAAAAAGAGAGAGACAGAGAGAGACAGAGATAGAGACAGAGAGAGACAGAGAGAGACAGAGACAGAGACAGAGAGAGACAGAGATAGAAAGAGTGACAGATAGAGATAGAGAGAGACAGAGAGAGGCACAGTGAGAGATAGAGAGAGACAGAGAGAGATACAGAGGGAGACAGAGCGACAGAGTGATAAACTTAGAGAGACAGAGAGAGACAGAGACAGAGAGAGACAGAGATAGAGAGAGAGACGGAGAGAGACAGAGAGAGTCAATGAGAGACAGAGAGAGACAGAGAGACAGAGATAGAGATAGAGAGAGAGAGACAAAGAGAGAGACAGAGAGAGACAGAGATAGAGACAGAGAGAGACAGAGAGAGACAGAGACAGAGAGAGACAGAGAGAGACAGAGAGAGACAGAGACAGAGACAGAGAGAGACATAGAGAGACACGGAGGGAGACAGAGCAACAGAGTGATAAACAGAGAGAGACAGAGAGAGACAGAGACAGAGACAAAGAGAGACAGAGATAGAGAGAGAGACAGAGAGAGACAGAGAGATACAGAAAGAGACAGAGAGAGACAGAGAGAGGCACAGTGAGAGATAGAGAGAGACAGAGAGAGATACAGAGGGAGACAGAGCGACAGAGTGATAAACTTAGAGAGACAGAGAGAGACAGAGACAGAGAGAGACAGAGATAGAGAGAGAGACGGAGAGAGACAGAGAGAGTCAATGAGAGACAGAGAGAGACAGAGAGACAGAGATAGAGATAGAGAGAGAGAGACAAAGAGAGAGACAGAGAGAGACAGAGATAGAGACAGAGAGAGACAGAGAGAGACAGAGACAGAGAGAGACAGAGAGAGACAGAGAGAGACAGAGAGAGACAGAGACAGAGAGAGACATAGAGAGACACGGAGGGAGACAGAGCAACAGAGTGATAAACAGAGAGAGACAGAGAGAGTCAGAGACAGAGACAGAGAGAGACAAGGAGAGGCAGAGAAAGAAAGAGAGAGAAAAAGACAGAATGAGAGAGACTGACAGAGACAGAGAGAGAGACAGAGAGAGACAGAGAAAGAGAGAGAGAGACAGAGAGAGACAGAGAAACAGACAGAGAGACAGAGAGATACAGAAAGAGACAGAGAGAGACAGAGATAGAGACAGAGAGACAGAGAGAGACAGAGACATACAGAGAGAGACAGAGAGAGACACAGTGAGAGATAGAGAGAGACATAGAGAGACACAGAGGGAGACAGAGCGACAGAGTGATAAACTGAGAGAGATAGAGAGAGACAGAGACAGAGACAGAGAGAGACAGAGATAGAGAGAGAGACGGAGAGAGACAGAGAGAGTCAATGAGAGACAGAGAGAGACAGAGAGACAGAGATAGAGATAGAGAGAGACAGAGACAAAGAGAGAGACAGAGAGAGACAGAGATAGAGACAGAGAGAGCGAGAGAGAGACAGAGAGAGACAGAGACAGAGACAGAGAGAGACAGAGATAGAAAGAGAGACAGAGAGAGAAAGGGAGAGACAGAGAGAGAGACGGAGAGAGACACAGAGAGACAGAGAGAGAGACAGAGTGAGACACAGAGGGAGACAGAGCGACAGAGTGATAAACAGAGAGAGACAGAGATAGAGACAGAGAGAGACAGAGGGAGACAGAGAAAGCCAGAGAAAAAGAGAGAGAGAGAAAGAGAGAGAGACAGAGAGAGACTGAGAAAGACAGATAGAGACAGAAAAACAAAGACAGAGACAGAGAGAGACAGAGATAGAGAGAGAGACAGAGAGAGACAGAGAGAGACAGAGTTAGAGACAGAGAGACAGAGGGAGACAGAAGGATACAGAGAGAGAAAGAGAGAGACACAATGAGAAATAGAGAGAGACAGAGAGAGACACAGAGGGAGACATAGCGATAGAGTGATAAACTGAGAGAGACAGAGAGAGACAGAGACAGAGACAGAGAGAGACAGATATAGAGAGAAAGACCGAGAGAGACAGAGAGAGTCAATGAGAGACAGAGAGAGACAGAGAGACAGAGATAGAGATAGAGAGAGACAGAGACAAAGAGAGAGACAGAGATAGAGACAGAGAGAGACAGAGAGATACAGAGACAGAGAGAGACAGAGAGAGACAGAGAGAGACAGAGAGAGACACAGTGAGAGATAGAGAGAGAAAGAGAGAGACACAGAGAGAGATAGAGCAACAGAGTGATAAACAGAGAGAGACAGAGAGAGATAGAGACTGAGACAGAGAAAACAGAGATAGTGAGAGAGACGGAGAGAGTCAGAGAGAGACAGAGAGAGACAGAGAGAGACAATGAGAGACAGAGAAAGAAAGAGAGAGACAAAGACAGAGTGAGAGAGACTGACAGAGACAGAGAGAGAGACAGAGAGAGAGAGAGAGACAGAGACAGAGAGAGACAGAGAGAGAAAAAGAGAGAGATATAGAGAGAGACAGAGACAGACAGAGAGACAGAGAGATACAGAGAGAGACAGAGAGAGACAGAGATAGAGACAGAGAGACAGAGAGAGACAGAGACATACAGAGAGAGACAGAGAGAGACACAGTGAGAGATAGAGAGAGACAGAGAGAGACACAGAGGGAGACAGAGCGACAGAGTGATAAACTGAGAGAGACAGAGAGAGACAGAGACAGAGACAGAGAGAGACAGAGATAGAGAGAGAGACAGAGAGAGACAGAGAGAGTCAATGAGAGACAGAGAGAGACAGAGAGACAGAGATAGAGATAGAGAGAGACAGAGAAAAAGAGAGAGACAGAGAGAGACAGAGATAGAGACAGAGAGAGACAGAGAGAGACAGAGACAGAGACAGAGATAGAAACAGAGACAGAGAGAGAAAGAGAGAGACAGAGAGAGAGACAGATAGAGACACAGAGAGACAGAGAGAGACAGAGATAGAGACAGAGAGACAGAGAGAGACAGAGAGATACAGAGAGAGACAGAGTGAGACACAGTGAGAGATAGAGAGAGACAGGGTGAGACACAGAGGGAGACAGAGCGACAGAGTGATAAACTAGGAGACAGAGAGAGACAGAGACAGAGAGAGACAGAGATAGAGAGAGAGACAGAGACAGAGAGATACAGAAAGAGACAAAGAGAGACACAGTGAGAGATAGAGAGAGAAAGAGAGAGACACAGAGAGAGATAGAGCAACAGAGTGATAAAGAGAGAGAGACAGAGAGAGATAGAGACTGAGACAGATAAAACAGAGATAGTGAGAGAGACAGAGAGAGATGGAGAGAGACAGAGAGAGAGAGACAGAGAAAGAAAAAGAGAGACAAAGACAGAGTGAGAGAGACTGACAGAGACAGAGAGAGAGACAGAGAGAGACAGAGAGAGACAGAGACAGAGAGAGACAGAGAGAGAGACAGAGAGAGACAATGAGAGACATAGAGAGAGACAGAGAGACAGAGAGAGACAGAGAGAGACAGAGAGAGAGACAGAGAGAGACAGAGAGAGACAGAGAGAGACAGAGATAGAGACAGAGAGACATAGAGAGTCAGAAAGAGACAGAGAGAGACAGACAGAGAGACAGAGAGATACAGAGAGAGACAGAGAGAGACAGAGATAGAGACAGAGAGACAGAGAGTGACAGAGACATACAGAGAGAGACAGAGAGAGACACAGTGAGAGATAGAGAGAGACAGAGAGAGACACAGAGGGAGACAGAGCGACAGAGTGATAAACTGAGAGAGACAGAGAGAGACTGAGAAAGACAGAGAGAGAGACAGATAGAGACAGAGAGAAACAAAGACAGAGACAGAGAGAGACAGAGATAGAGAGAGAGACAGAGAGAGACAGAGATAGAGACAGAGAGACAGAGGGAGACAGAGGGATACAGAGAGAGACAGAGAGAGACACAGTGAGAAATAGAGAGAGACAGAGAGAGACACAGAGGGAGGCAGAGCGATAGAGTGATAAACTGAGAGAGACAGAGAGAGACAGAGACAGAGACAGAGAGAGACAAAGATAGAGAGAGAGATGGAGAGAGACAGAGAGACTCAATGAGAGACAGAGAGAGACAGAGAGACAGAGATAGAGATAGAGAGAGACAGAGAAAAAGAGAGAGACAGAGAGAGACAGAGATAGAGACAGAGAGAGACAGAGAGAGACAGTAGAGACAGAGACAGAGACAGAGACAGAGACAGAGAGAGACAGAGATAGAAAGAGAGACAGATAGAGACAGAGAGACAGAGAGAGAGACAGAGAGAGACAGAGAGAGACAGAGATAGAGACAGAGAGACAGAGAGAGACAGAGAGAGACAGAGAGAGACACCGAGAGAGACAGTGAGAGACTGAGAGAGACAGAGATAGAGACTGAAAGAGACAGAGAGAGAGACAGAGAAGACAGAGAGAGACACAGAGAGAGACAGAGAGAGACTGAGAGAGACAGAGATAAAGACTGAGAGAGACAGAGAAAGACAGAGAGAGAGGGAGACAGAGAGAGACAAAGAGAGACAAAGAGAGACAGAGAGAGAGACAGAGAGAGACAGAGAGAGACAGAGAGAGACACAGAGAGAGACAGAGTGAGACACAGTGAGAGATAGAGAGAGACAGAGTGAGACACAGAGGGAGACAGAGCGACAGA
>NW_028227276.1:13570658-13573158 GCF_978045245.1 Mus caroli | reverse complement strand
AGAGAGACAGAGAGAGAGACAGAGAGAGACAGAGAGAGAGAGAGACAGAGACAGAGAGAGACAGAGATAGAAAGAGTGACAGATAGAGACAGAGAGAGACAGAGAGAGAGACAGAGAGAGACAGATAGAGACAGAGAGAGACAGAGATAGAGACAGAGAGACAGAGAGAGACAGAGAGAGACAGAGTGAGAGATAGAGAGAGACAGAGAGAGATACAGAGGGAGACAGAGCGACAGAATTATAAACTGAGAGAGACAGAGAGAGACAGAGACAGAGAGAGACAGAGATAGAGAGAGAGAGACGGAGAGAGACAGAGAGAGTCAATGAGAGACAGAGAGAGACAGAGAGACAGAGATAGAGATAGAGAGAGACAGAGACAAATAGAGAGACAGAGAGAGACAGAGAGAGAGACAGAGAGAGACAGAGAGAGACAGAGACAGAGACAGAGAGAGACAGAGAGAGACAGAGAGAGACAGAGAGAGACAGAGAGAGACAAAGAGAGACAGAGACAGAGACAGAGAGAGACATAGAGAGACACGGAGGGAGACAGAGCAACAGAGTGATAAACAGAAAGAGACAGAGAGAGACAGAGACAGAGACAGAGAGAGACAGAGATAGAGAGAGAGACAGAGAGAGACAGAGAGATACAGAAAGAGACAGAGAGAGACAGAGAGAGACACAGTGAGAGATAGAGAGAGACAGAGAGTGACACAGGGAGAGATAGAGCAACAGAGTGATAAACAGAGAGAGACAGAGAGAGACAGAGACTGAGACAGAGAGAGACAGAGATAGTGAGAGAGACGGAGATAGATGGAGAGAGACAGAGAGAGACAGAGAGAGACAATGAGAGACAGAGAAAGAAAGAGAGAGACAAAGACAGAATGAGAGAGACTGACAGAGACAGAGAGAGACAGAGAGGGAGAGAGACAGAGAGAGACAGAGAGAGACAGAGAGACAGAGATAGAGACAGAGAGACAGAGAGAGACAGAGAGAGACAGAGAGAGACAGACAGAGAGACAGAGAGATACAGAGAGAGACAGATAGAGACAGAGAGACAGAGAGAGACAGAGACATACAGAGAGAGACAGAGAGAGACACAGTGAGAGATAGAGAGAGACAGAGAGAGACACAGAGGGAGACAGAGCGACAGAGTGATAAACTGAGAGAGACAGAGACAGAGAGAGACAGAGATAGAGAGAGAGACGGAGAGAGACAGAGAGAGTCAATGAGAGACAGAGAGAGACAGAGAGACAGAGATAGAGATAGAGAGAGACAGAGAGAGACAGAGACAGAGACAGAGCGTGACAGAGATAGAAAGAGAATCAGAGAAAATGAGAGAGACAGAGAGAGAGACGTAGAGAGACACAGAGAGACAGAGAGAGACAGAGATAGAGACAGAGAGACAGAGAGAGACAGAGAGATACAGAGAGAGACAGAGTGAGACACAGTGAGAGATAGAGAAAGACAGAGTGAGACACAGAGGGAGACAGAGCGACAGAGTGATAAACAGAGAGAGACAGAGATAGAGACAGAAAGAGAAAGAGGGAGACAGAGAAAGCCAGAGACAAAGAGAGAGACAGAGAGAGAGAGATAGAGACTGAGAGAGTCTGAGAGAGACAGAGAGAGAGACAGATAGAGACAGAGAGGAACAAAGGCAGAGACAGAGAGAGACAGAGATAGAGAGAGAGACAGAGAGAGACAGAGATAGAGACAGAGAGACAGAGGGAGATAGAGGGATACAGAGAGAGACAGAGAGAGACACAGTGAGAAATAGAGAGAGACAGAGAGAGACACAGAGGGAGACAGAGCGACAGAGTGATAAACTGAGAGAGACAGAGAGAGACAGAGACAGAGACAGAGAGAGACAGATGTAGAGAGAGAGACGGAGAGAGACAGAGAGAGTCAATGAGAGACAGAGAGAGACAGAGAGACAGAGATAGAGATAGAGAGAGACAGAGAAAAAGAGAGAGACAGAGAGAGACAGAGATAGAGACAGAGAGAGACAGAGAGAGACAGAGAGAGACAGAGACAGAGACAGAGACAGAGAGAGACAGAGATAGAAAGAGAGACAGATAGAGACAGAGAGACAGAGAGAGAGACAGAGAGAGACAGAGAGAGACAGAGATAGAGACAGAGAGACAGAGAGAGACAGAGTTAGACAGAGAGAGACACCGAGAGAGACAGAGAGAGACTGAGAGAGACAGAGATAGAGAATGAGAGAGACAGAGAGAGACAGAGAAGACAGAGAGAGACACAGAGAGAGACAGAGAGAGATTGAGAGAGACAGAGATAAAGACTGAGAGAGACAGAGAAAGACAGAGAGAGAGGGAGACAGAGAGAGACAAAGAGAGACAAAGAGAGACAGAGAGAGAGACAGAGAGAGACAGAGAGAGACAGAGAGAGAGACAGAGAGAAACAGAGAGAGACACAGAGAGAGACAGAGAGAGACTGAGAGACAGAGATAGAGACTGAGAGAGACAGAGAGATAGACAGAGAAGAC
>NW_028227276.1:13563158-13565658 GCF_978045245.1 Mus caroli | reverse complement strand
CAGAGAGAGACAGAGATAGAGACAGAGAGACAGAGAGAGACAGAGAGAGACAGAGAGAGACAAAGTGAGAGATAGAGAGAGACAGAGAGATACACAGAGAGAGACAGAGCGACAGAGTGTTGAACAGAGAGACACAGAGATAGAGACAGAGAGAGACGGAGAGAGACAGAGAGAGACAATGAGAGACAGAGAGAAAGAGAGAGACAGAAATAGAGACAGAGAGAGTTAGAGACAGAGACAGAAAGAAACAGAGATAGAGACAGAGAGACAGAGAGAGACAGAGAGAGACAGAGAGAGAGGGAGACAGAGAGAGACAGAGAGAGACAGTGGCAGAGACAGAGAGAGACAGGGATAGAGAGAGACAGAGAGATACAGAGAGAGACAGAGAGATACAGAGAGAGACAGAGAGAGACAGAGAGAGAGACAAAGAGAGACAGAGAGAGACAGAGAGAGACACAGGGAGAGATAGAGAGAGACAGAGAGAGACAAAGAGAGTGACAGAGCGACAGAGTGATAAACAGAGAGAGACAGAGATAGAGACAGAGAGTGACAGAGAGAGAGACAGAGAGAGAGAGGGAGACAGAGAAAGACATAGAGACTGAGAGAGACACAGAGACAGAGAGACAGCGAGAGACAGAGAGAGACAGAGAAAGACATAGAGAGACAGAGAGAGACAGAGATAGAGACTGAGAGACACAGAGAGTGACAGAGAGAGAGACAGAGAGAGACAGAGTGAGAGACAGAGACACAGAGAGACACATAGAGAGACACAGAGAGACACCGAGAGAAACAGTGACAAAGATCTAGACAGCGAGAGACAGAAAAAGAGACAAAGATAGACAGAGAGAGACAGAGAGAGAGACTGAGAGAGACAGAGATAGAGACAGAGAAAGACAAAGTGAGACAGAGAGAGACAGAGAGAAAGAGAAAGAGACATAGAGAGATGCAGAGAGAGACAGAGAGAGACAGAGAGAGTGACAGAGAGAGACAGATTGAGACAGAGGGAGACAGATAGAGACAGAGATAGAGACAGAGAGAGACAGAGGGAGACAGAGAAAGACAGAGAGAGACAGAGAGAGACAGAGAGAGACAGAGAGAGAGGGAGACAGAGAGAGACAAAGAAGACAGAGAGAAACAGAGACAAAGAGAGAGACAGAGAGAGACAGAGACAGTGAGAGAGATTGAGAGAGACAGAGAGAGACAGAGAGAGACAGAGATAGACAGAGAGAGAGACAGAGAGAGACAGAGAGAGACAGATAGAGACAGAGAGTGACAGAGATATGATAAACAGAGAGAGTCAGAGATAGAGACAGAGAGACAGAGAGAGACAGAGAGAGACAGAGAGAGACAGACAGAGAGACAGAGAGATACAGAGAGAGACAGATAGAGACAGAGAGACAGAGAGAGACAGAGACATACAGAGAGAGACAGAGAGAGACACAGTGAGAGATAGAGAGAGACAGAGAGAGACACAGAGGGAGACAGAGCGACAGAGTGATAAACTGAGAGAGACAGAGACAGAGAGAGACAGAGATAGAGAGAGAGACGGAGAGAGACAGAGAGAGTCAATGAGAGACAGAGAGAGACAGAGAGACAGAGATAGAGATAGAGAGAGACAGAGACAAAGAGAGAGACAGAGAGAGACAGAGATATAGACAGAGAGAGACAGAGAGAGACAGAGAGAGACAGAGACAGAGACAGAGCGTGACAGAGATAGAAAGAGAATCAGAGAAAATGAGAGAGACAGAGAGAGAGACGTAGAGAGACACAGAGAGACAGAGAGAGACAGAGATAGAGACAGAGAGACAGAGAGAGACAGAGAGATACAGAGAGAGACAGAGTGAGACACAGTGAGAGATAGAGAAAGACAGAGTGAGACACAGAGGGAGACAGAGCGACAGAGTGATAAACAGAGAGAGACAGAGATAGAGACAGAAAGAGAAAGAGGGAGACAGAGAAAGCCAGAGACAAAGAGAGAGACAGAGAGAGAGAGATAGAGACTGAGAGAGTCTGAGAGAGACAGAGAGAGAGACAGATAGAGACAGAGAGGAACAAAGGCAGAGACAGAGAGAGACAGAGATAGAGAGAGAGACAGAGAGAGACAGAGATAGAGACAGAGAGACAGAGGGAGATAGAGGGATACAGAGAGAGACAGAGAGAGACACAGTGAGAAATAGAGAGAGACAGAGAGAGACACAGAGGGAGACAGAGCGACAGAGTGATAAACTGAGAGAGACAGAGAGAGACAGAGACAGAGACAGAGAGAGACAGATGTAGAGAGAGAGACGGAGAGAGACAGAGAGAGTCAATGAGAGACAGAGAGAGACAGAGAGACAGAGATAGAGATAGAGAGAGACAGAGAAAAAGAGAGAGACAGAGAGAGACAGAGATAGAGACAGAGAGAGACAGAGAGAGACAGAGAGAGACAGAGACAGAGACAGAGACAGAGAGAGACAGAGATAGAAAGAGAGACAGATAGAGACAGAGAGACAGAGAGAGA
>NW_028227276.1:13530658-13538158 GCF_978045245.1 Mus caroli | reverse complement strand
GAGAGAGACAGAGAGAGAGAAAGAGAGAGACAGAGACACAGAGATTGACAGAGAGAGAGACACAGAGAGAGACAGAGAGAGAGACAGAGAGAGACACAGGGAGAGACAGAGAGAGACAGAGAGAGACAGAGAGAGACAGAGATAGGGATAGAGAGAGACATAGCGAGAGACTGAGAGCGACGGAGAGAGACAGACAGAGAGAGACAGAGAGAGACAAAGAGAGAGACAGAGAGAGACACAGAGAGAGACAGAGAGAGACACAGAGAGAGACCGAGATAGGGATACAGAGAGACAGAGAGAGACAGAGAGAGACAGAGAGAGAGTGAGAGAGACATAAAGAGAGACAGAGAGAGACACAGAGAAAGAGAAAGGCAAATAGAGAGACAGAGAGAGAGACAGAGAGAGACAGAGAGAGAGAGTGACAGAGAGAGACAGAGAGAGACAGAGATAGAGAGCGAGACAAAGGGAGACACAGAGAGAGGCAGAGCTAGACAGAGAGATACAGAGAGAGAGACAGAGAGAGACAGAGAGAGAGAAACAGAGAGACAGAGACACAGAGATTGACAGAGAGAGACACAGAGAGAGACAGAGAGAGAGAGAGAAAGAGAGACACAGAGAGAGACAGAGAGAGACAGAGATAGGGATATAAAGAGACATAGAGAGAGACAGAGAGCGATGGAGAGAGACAGATGAGAGAGACAGAGAGAGACAAAGAGAGCAGACAGAGACAGAGAGAGAGACGTAGAGAGACATAGAAATAGAGAGGGACAAAGAAAGACAGAGAGAGAGACAGAGAGAGACAGACAGATACAGACAGAGACAGAAAAGAGACAAAGAGAGAGAGACTGAGAGAGACAGAGAAAGAAAGAAAGCGACAGAGAGAGACAGAGAGAGAGATACAGAGAGAGGCAGAGAGATACAGAGAGAGAACAGAGAGAGAAACAGAGAGAGACAGAGAGAGAGACAGAGACAGAAAGAGACAGAGAGAGACAGAGAGAGACAGAAAGAGACAGAGAGAGACAGAAAGAGACAGAGAGAGACACAGAGAGAGGAAGAGAGAGACAGAGAGACAGAGAGACAGAGATAAAGAGAGAGACAGAGAGAGAGACAGAGAGACAGAGAGAGACAGAGAAAGAGACAGAGAGAGATATAGAGAGACAGAGAGAGACACAGAGAGATACACAGAGAGAAACAGAGGCAAAGTTAGAGGCAGAGAGAGACAGAGAGAGAGTGAGAGAGACAGAAAGAGTGACAGAGAGAGACAGAGATAGGGATAGAGAGAGCCATAGAGAGAGACATAGAGAGAATGAGAGAGACAGAAAGAGAGAAAGAGAGAGAGACAGAGAGAGACAGAGACAGAGTGAGATAGACTGAGTGAGACAGAGAGAGAGACCGAGAGAGACAGAGATAGAGACAGAGAGAGAAACCGAGAGAGACAGAGATAAATAGTGAGACACAGGGAGACAGAGAGAGAGACAGAGCTAGACAGAGAGATACAGAGAGAGAGACAGAGAGAGTCATTGAGAGACAGAGAGACAGAGAGAGACAGGGAGAGAGTGAAATAGACTGAGTGAGACAGAAATAGTGACAGAGATAGAGACAGAATGAGACAGAGAGAGACACAGAGAGAGAAAGAGAGAGACAGAGAGAGAGACAGAGAGAGAGAGACAGAGAGAGACAGAGAGAGACAGAGAGACAGACAGAGAGAGACAGAGGGAGACAGAGATAAAGAGCGAGACACAGGGAGACACAGAGTGAGACAGAGCTAGACAGAAAGATACAGAGAGAGAGACAGAGAGAGACATAGAGAGAAAGAGAGACAGAGAGAGACAGGGAGAGACAGAGAGAGAGACAGAGAGAGACAGAGAGACAGAGAGAGAGACAGAGATAGACAGAGAGAGAGAAAGAGAGAGACAGAGACACAGAGACAGACAGAGAGAAACAGAGAGAGACACAGAGAGAGAGACAGAGAGAGAGACAGAGAGAGACACAGAGAGAGACAGAGAGAGACAGAGTGAGACCGAGAGAGACAGAGATAGGGATAGAGAGAAACATAGAGAGAGACATAGAGAGAGACAGAGAGCGAAAGAGAGAGAGACAGAGAGAGACAGAGAGAGAAACCGAGAGAGACAGAGATAAATAGGGAGACACAGGGAGACAGAGAGAGAGACAGAGCTAGACAGAGAGATACAGAGAGAGAGACAGAGAGAGTCATTGAGAGACAGAGAGACAGAGAGAGACAGGGAGAGACAGAGAGAGAGACAGAGAGAGACATAGATAGAGACAGAGAGAGACAGAGAGAGAGAAAGAGAGAGACAGAGACACAGAGACAGACAGAGACAGAGACAGAGAGAGACACAGAGAGAGAGACAGAGAGAAAGACAGAGAGAGACACAGAGAGAGACAGAGAGAGACAGAGTGAAACCGAGAGAGACAGAGATAGGGATAGAGAGAGACATAGAGAGAGACAGAGAGCGACAGAGAGAGAGACAGAGAGAGACAGAGAGAGAGACAGAGAGAGACAGAGATAGACACAGAGAGAGACAGAGAGACAGAAAGATAGAGAGAGAGAGAAATAGAGAGACATAGAAATACAGAGAGAAACAAAGAAAGACAGAGAGAGACAGAGAGAGACAGAGAGAGAAATAGACAGAGACAGAAAAGAGACAAAGAGAGAGAGACAGAGAGAGACAGAGAAAGACAGAGTGAAACCGAGAGAGACAGAGATAGGGATAGAGAGAGACATAGAGAGAGACAGAGAGCAACAGAAGGAGAGACAGAGAGAGACAGAGAGAGAGACAGAGAGAGACAAAGAGAGACAAAGAGAGACAGAAAGATAGAGAGAGAGAAATTGAGAGACATAGAAATACAGAGAGAAACAAAGAAAGACAGAGAGAGACAGAGAGAGACAGATTGAGACCAAGGGAGACAGATAGAGACAGAGATAGACACAGAGAGAGACAGAGGGAGACAGAGAAAGACAGAGAGAGACAGAGAGAGACAGAGAGAGAGGGAGACAGAGAGAGACAAAGAAGACAGAGAGAGACAGAGACAAAGAGAGAGACAGAGACAGTGAGAGAGACTGAGAGAGACAGAGAGAGACACAGAGAGAGACAGAGAGAGACAGAGAGAGACAGAGAGAGACAGAGATAGAGACAGAGAGAGACAAAGAGAGACAGAGAGAGACAGAGAGAGACACCGAGAGAGACTGAGAGAGACTGAGAGAGACACAGGGAGAGATAGAGAGAGAAAGAGAGAGAGACAGAGAGAGACAGAGAGAGACAGAGATGGAGACAGAGAGACAGAGAGAGACAGAGAGAGACAGAGAGAGACAGAGAGAGACACAGTGAGAGATAGAGAGAGACAGAGAGAGACACAGAGAGAGACAGAGCGACAGTGTGATAAACAGAGAGAGACAGAGATAGAGCCAGAGAGAGACAGAGGGAGACAGAGAAAGACAGAGAGAGACAGAGAGAGACAGAGAGAGACAAAGAAGACAGAGAGAGACAGAGACAAAGAGAGAGACAGAGAGAGACAGAGACAGTGAGAGAGACTGAGAGAGACAGAGAGAGACAGAGAGAGAGACCGAGATAGAGAGAGAGACAGAGAAAGACAGAGAGAGACAGAGAGAGACAGATAGAGACAGAGAGTGACAGAGATATGATAAACAGAGAGAGTCAGAGATAGAGACAGAGAGAGACAGAGGGAGACAGAGAGAGACAGAGAGAGACACAGAGAGAGACAGAGAGAGACAGAGAGAGAGGGAGACAGAGAGAGACAAAGAAGACAGAGACACTGACAAAGAGAGAGACAGAGAAAGACAGAGAGAAAGAGATAGAGACATAGAGAGATGCAGAGAGAGACAGAGATAGACAAAGAGATAAACAGAGAGACAGTGATAGAGACAGAGAGAGACAGAGAGAGACAGAGATAGAGACAGAGAGACAGAGAGAGACAGAGAGAGACAGAGAGAGACAAAATGAGAGATAGAGAGAGACAGAGAGATACACAGAGAGAGACAGAGCGACAGAGTTTTGAACAGAGAGACACAGAGATAGAGACAGAGAGAGACGGAGAGAGACAGAGAGAGACAATGAGAGACAGAGAGAAAGAGAGAGACAGAAATAGAGACAGAGAGAGTTAGAGACAGAGACAGAAAGAAACAGAGATAGAGACAGAGAGACAGAGAGAGACAGAGAGAGACAGAGAGAGAGGGAGACAGAGAGAGACAGAGAGAGACAGTGGCAGAGACAGAGAGAGACAGGGATAGAGAGAGACAGAGAGATATAGAGAGAGACAGAGAGATACAGAGAGAGACAGAGAGAGACAGAGAGAGAGACAAAGAGAGACAGAGAGAGACAGAGAGAGACACAGGGAGAGATAGAGAGTGACAGAGAGAGACAAAGAGAGTGACAGAGCGACAGAGTGATAAACAGAGAGAGACAGAGATAGAGACAGAGAGTGACAGAGAGAGAGACAGAGAGAGAGAGGGAGACAGAGAAAGACATAGAGACTGAGAGAGACACAGAGACAGAGAGACAGCGAGAGACAGAGAGAGACAGAGAAAGACATAGAGAGACAGAGAGAGACAGAGATAGAGACTGAGAGACACAGAGAGTGACAGAGAGAGAGACAGAGAGAGACAGAGTGAGAGACAGAGACACAGAGAGACACATAGAGAGACACAGAGAGACACCGAGAGAAACAGAGACAAAGATCTAGACAGCGAGAGACAGAAAAAGAGACAAAGATAGACAGAGAGAGACAGAGAGAGAGACTGAGAGAGACAGAGATAGAGACAGAGAAAGACAAAGTGAGACAGAGAGAGACAGAGAGAAAGAGAAAGAGACATAGAGAGATGCAGAGAGAGACAGAGAGAGACAGAGAGAGTGACAGAGAGAGACAGATTGAGACAGAGGGAGACAGATAGAGACAGAGATAGAGACAGAGAGAGACAGAGGGAGACAGAGAAAGACAGAGAGAGACAGAGAGAGACAGAGAGAGACAGAGAGAGACAGAGAGAGAGGGAGACAGAGAGAGACAAAGAAGACAGAGAGAAACAGAGACAAAGAGAGAGACAGAGAGAGACAGAGACAGTGAGAGAGATTGAGAGAGACAGAGAGAGACAGAGAGAGACAGAGATAGACAGAGAGAGAGACAGAGAGAGACAGAGAGAGACAGATAGAGACAGAGAGTGACAGAGATATGATAAACAGAGAGAGTCAGAGATAGAGACAGAGAGAGACAGAGGGAGCCAGAGAAAGACAGAGAGAGACAGAGAGAGACACAGAGAGAGACAGAGAGAGACAGAGAGAGGGAGACAGAGAGAGACAAAGAAGACAGAGTGAGACACTGACAAAGAGAGAGATAGAGAGAGACAGAGAGAAAGAGATAGAGACATAGAGAGATGCAGAGAGAGACAGAGATAGACAAAGAGATAAACAGAGAGAGACAGAGATAGAGACAGAGAGAGACAGAGAGAGACAGAGAGAGACAATGAGAGACAAAGAGAGACAGAGAGAGATAGAGAGAGAGACAGAGAGAGACAGAGAGAGACCGAGAGAGACAGAGATAGAGACAGAGAGACAGAGAGAGACAGAGAGAGACACAGAGAGACACAGAGAGTGACAGAGCGACAGAGTGATAAACAGAGAGGGACAGAGAGAGACAGAGAGAGTGACAGAGAGAGACAGATTGAGACCGAGGGAGACAGATAGAGACAGAGATAGACACAGAGAGAGACAGAGGGAGACAGAGAAAGACAGAGAGAGACAGAGAGAGACAGAGAGAGAGGGAGACAGAGAGAGACAAAGAAGACAGAGAGAGACAGAGACAAAGAGAGAGACAGAGACAGTGAGAGAGACTGAGGGAGACAGAGAGAGACACAGAGAGAGACAGAGAGAGACAGAGAGAGACAGAGAGAGACAGAGATAGAGACAGAGAGAGACAAAGAGAGACAGAGAGAGACAGAGAGAGACACCGAGAGAGACTGAGAGAGACTGAGAGAGACACAGGGTGAGATAGAGAGAGAAAGAGAGAGAGACAGAGAGAGACAGAGAGAGACACAGTGAGAGATAGAGAGAGACAGAGAGAGACACAGAGAGAGACAGAGCGACAGAGTGATAAACAGAGAGAGACAGAGATAGAGCCAGAGAGAGACAGAGGGAGACAGAGAAAGACAGAGAGAGACAGAGAGAGACAGAGAGAGACAAAGAAGACAGAGAGAGACAGAGACAAAGAGAGAGACAGAGACAGTGAGAGAGACTGAGAGAGACAGAGAGAGACAGAGAGAGAGACCGAGATAGAGAGAGAGACAGAGAGAGACAGAGAGAGACAGAGAGAGACAGATAGAGACAGAGAGTGACAGAGATATGATAAACAGAGAGAGTCAGAGATAGAGACAGAGAGAGACAGAGGGAGACAGAGAGAGACAGAGAGAGACACAGAGAGAGACAGAGCGACAGAGTGTTGAACAGAGAGACACAGAGATAGAGACAGAGAGAGACGGAGAGAGACAGAGAGAGACAATGAGAGACAGAGAGAAAGAGAGAGACAGAAATAGAGACAGAGAGAGTTAGAGACAGAGACAGAAAGAAACAGAGATAGAGACAGAGAGACAGAGAGAGACAGAGAGAGACAGAGAGAGAGGGAGACAGAGAGAGACAGAGAGAGACAGTGGCAGAGACAGAGAGAGACAGGGATAGAGAGAGACAGAGAGATACAGAGAGAGACAGAGAGATACAGAGAGAGACAGAGAGAGACAGAGAGAGAGACAAAGAGAGACAGAGAGAGACAGAGAGAGACACAGGGAGAGATAGAGAGAGACAGAGAGAGACAAAGAGAGTGACAGAGCGACAGAGTGATAAACAGAGAGAGACAGAGATAGAGACAGAGAGTGACAGAGAGAGAGACAGAGAGAGAGAGGGAGACAGAGAAAGACATAGAGACTGAGAGAGACACAGAGACAGAGAGACAGCGAGAGACAGAGAGAGACAGAGAAAGACATAGAGAGACAGAGAGAGACAGAGATAGAGACTGAGAGACACAGAGAGTGACAGAGAGAGAGACAGAGAGAGACAGAGTGAGAGACAGAGACACAGAGAGACACATAGAGAGACACAGAGAGACACCGAGAGAAACAGAGACAAAGATCTAGACAGCGAGAGACAGAAAAAGAGACAAAGATAGACAGAGAGAGACAGAGAGAGAGACTGAGAGAGACAGAGATAGAGACAGAGAAAGACAAAGTGAGACAGAGAGAGACAGAGAGAAAGAGAAAGAGACATAGAGAGATGCAGAGAGAGACAGAGAGAGACAGAGAGAGTTACAGAGAGAGACAGATTGAGACAGAGGGAGACAGATAGAGACAGAGATAGAGACAGAGAGAGACAGAGGGAGACAGAGAAAGACAGAGAGAGACAGAGAGAGATAGAGAGAGACAGAGAAAGAGGGAGACAGAGAGAGACAAAGAAGACAGAGAGAAACAGAGACAAAGAGAGA
>NW_028227276.1:13523158-13525658 GCF_978045245.1 Mus caroli | reverse complement strand
GAGACAGAGATAGACAAAGAGATAAACAGAGGGACAGAGATAGAGACAGAGAGGAACAGAGACAAAGAGAGAGACAGAGTCAGAGAGAGAGACTAAGAGAGACAGAGAGAGACACAGAGAGAGACAGAGAGATACAGAGAGAGACAGAGAGAGATAGAGATAGAGACAGAGAGAGACAGAGAGAGAAACCGAGATAGACAGAGAGAGAGAGAGAGAGAGAGAGAGACAGAGAGTGACAGAGATATGATAAACAGAGAGAGTCAGAGATAGAGACAGAGAGAGACAGAGGGAGACAGAGAAAGACAGAGAGAGACACAGAGAGAGACAGAGAGAGACAGAGAGAGAGGGAGACAGAAGGAGACAAAGAAGACAGAGAGAGACACTGACAACGAGATAGACAGAAAGAGACAGAGACAGAGAGAGAGACTGAGAGAGACAGAGAGAGACACAGAGAGAGACAGAGAGAGACAAAGAGAGACAGAGAGAGACAAAGAGAGACAGAGAGAGACACCGAGAGAGACTTAGAGAGACTGAGTGAGACACAGGGAGAGATAGAGAGAGACAGAGAGAGAGACAGAGAGAGACAGAGAGAGACAGAGAGAGACATAGATAGAGACAGAGAAACAGAGAGAGACAGAGAGAGACAGAGAGAGACAGAGAGAGACACAGTGAGAGATAGAGAAAGACAGAGAGAGACACAGAAAGAGACAGAGCGACAGAGTGAAAAACAGAGAGAGACAGAGATAGAGCCAGAGAGAGACATGGGAAGACAGAGAAAGACAGAGAGAGACAGAGAGAGACACAGAGAGAGACAGAGAGAGACAGAGAGAGACAGAGAGAGAGGGAGACAGAGAGAGACAGAGAGAGACAGTGGCAGAGACAGAGAGACACAGAGATAGAGAGAGAAAGAGAGATACAGAGAGAGACAGAGAGATACAGAGAGAGACAGAGAGAGACAGAGAGAGAGACAAAGAGAGACAGAGAGAGACACAGAGAGACACAGAGAGAGACAGAGCGACAGAGTGATGAACAGAGAGACACAGAGATAGAGACAGAGAGAGACAGAAAGAGACAGAGAGAGACTGAGAGAGACAGAGAGAGACAATGAGAGACAGAGAGAGAGAGACAAAGAAAGACACAGAGAGAGACAGAGAGAGACATAGAGAGAGTGAGAGAGACAGAAAGTGAGAGAGTGAGACAGAGAGAGACAGTGATGGAGACAGAGAGAGACAGAGAGAGACATAGAGAGAGATAGAGAGAGACAGAAAGATAGACAGAGAGAGACAGAGACAAAGAAAGACACAGAGAGAGACAGAGAGAGATAAAGAGATACAGATAGAGAGACAGAAAGAGACAGAGAGAGACAGATAGAGTGACAGAGAGAGACAGAGAGAGACAGAGAGAGACAGAGAGAGAGAGAGACAAAGAGAGACAGAGAGAGAGACAAAGTGAGACATTGAAATAAAGAGAGAGAAAATGAAAGACAGAGAGAGGGACAGAGAGAGACAGAGAGAGAGACAGACAGAGACAGAAAAGAGACAAAGATCGAGACACAGAGAGACACAGAGAGAGGAAGAAATAGACAGAGAGAGAGTCAGAGACAAAGTGAGAGACAGAGAGAGAGTCAGAGACAAAGAGAGAGACAGAGAGAGACAAAGAGAGAGACAGAGAGAGACAGAGAGAGAGACAGAGAGAGACAGAGAGAGAGACAGAGAGAGACACAGAGAGAGACAGAGAGAGACACAGAGAGAGACAGAGAGTGACATAGAGAGAGTGAGAGAGACATAGAGAGAGACAGAGAGAGACACAGAGAGACAAAGAGAGAGACAAAGAGAGAGACAGAGAGAGACAGAGAGAGAGACAGAGAGAGACAGAGAGTGACAGAGAGAGACAGGGAAAGACAGAGATAGAGAGCGAGACAAAGGGAGACACAGAGAGAGACAGAGCTAGACAGAGAGATACAGAGAGAGAGACAGAGAGAGACAGAGAGACAGAGAGAAACAGAGAAAGACAGAGATAGAGAGCGAGACAAAGGGAGACACAGCGAGAGACAGAGCTAGACAGAGAGATACAGAGAGAGAGACAGCGAGAGACAGAGAGAGAGACAGAGAGAGAGAAAGAGAGAGACAGAGACACAGAGATTGACAGAGAGAGAGACACAGAGAGAGACAGAGAGAGAGACAGAGAGAGACACAGGGAGAGACAGAGAGAGACAGAGAGAGACAGAGAGAGACAGAGATAGGGATAGAGAGAGACATAGCGAGAGACTGAGAGCGACGGAGAGAGACAGACAGAGAGAGACAGAGAGAGACAAAGAGAGAGACAGAGAGAGACACAGAGAGAGACAGAGAGAGACACAGAGAGAGACAGAGATAGGGATACAGAGAGACATAGAGAGAGACAGAGAGAGACAGAGAGAGAGTGAGAGAGACATAAAGAGAGACAGAGAGAGACACAGAGAAAGAGAAAGGCAAATAGAGAGACAGAGAGAGAGACAGAG
>NW_028227276.1:13513158-13515658 GCF_978045245.1 Mus caroli | reverse complement strand
AGACAGAGAGAGAGACAGAGAGAGACACAGACAGAGACAGAGAGAGACAGAGAGAGAGACAGAGAGAGACACAGAGAGAGACAGAGAGAGACACAGAGAGAGACAGAGAGAGACACAGAGAGAGACAGAGAGAGACAGAGAGAGACACAGAGAGAGACACAGAGAGAGACAGAGAGAGACACAGAGAGAGACAGAGAGAGACACAGAGAGAGACAGAGAGAGACAGAGATAGGGATAGAGAGAGATATAGAGAGAGACAGAGAGAGACATAGAGAGAGTGAGAGAGACATAAAGAGAGACATAGAGAGACACAGAGAGAGAAAGAGAAAGACAAAGAGAGAGACAGAGAGAGAGACAGAGAGAGACAGAGAGAGAGACACAGAGAAACACAGAGAGACAAGAGAGAGGAAGAGAGAGACAGAGAGAGAGACAGAGACAAAGAGAGAGACAGAGAGAGACAGAGAGATTCAGAGAAAGAGAAAGAGAGATATATAGAGAGACAGAGAGAGACAGAGAGTGAGAGAGACAGAAAGAGAGACAGAGAGAGACAGAGATAGGGATAGACAGAGACATAGAGAGAGACAGAGAGAGACAGAGACATAATGAGATAGACTGAGTAAGACAGAGAGAGAGACAGAAAGAGACAGAGATAGAGACAGAGAGACAGAGAGAGACACAGAGAGATACATAGAGAGAGTGAGAGAGACAGAAAGTGAGAGAGTGAGACAGAGAGAGACAGTGATGGAGACAGAGGGAGACAGAGAGAGACACAGAGAGAGACAGAGAGAGACAGAGAGAGAGACAGAGAGAGACAGAGACAAAGAAAGACACAGAAGAGACAGAGAGAGACAGAGAGATACAGAGAGAGAGACAGAGAGAGACAGAGAGATACATAGAGAGAGTGAGAGAGACAGAAAGTGAGAGAGTGAGACAGAGAGAGACAGTGATGGAGACAGAGGGAGACAGAGAGAGACACAGAGAGAGACAGAGAGAGAGACAGAGAGAGACACAGAGAGAGACAGATAGAGACACAGAGAGAGACAGAGAGAGACATAGAGAGAGTGAGAGAGACATAAAGAGAGACAGAGAGAGACACAGAGAGACAAAGAGAGAGACAAAGAGAGAGACAGAGAGAGACAGAGAGAGTGACAGAGAGAGACAGAGAAAGACAGAGATAGAGAGCGAGACAAAGGGAGACACAGAGAGAGACAGAGCTTGACAGAGAGATACAGAGAGAGATACAGAGAGAGACATAGAGAGACTGAGAGACAGAATGAGACAGGTAGAGACAGAGAGAGAGACAGAGAAAGACAGAGAGAGAGACAGAGAGAGAGAGAGAGAGAAAGAGAGAGACAGAGACACAGAGATTGACAGAGAGAGAGACACAGAGAGAGACAGAGAGAGAGACAGAGAGAGACAGAGAGAGACACAGAGAGAGGAAGAGAGAGACAGTGATATGTATAGAGATAGACATAGAGAGAGACAGAGAAAGACATAGAGAGAGTGAGACAGACAGAAAGAGAGACAGAGAGAGAGACAGAGAGAGACAGAGACAGAGTGAGATAGACTGAGTGAGACAGAGAGAGAGACAGCGAGAGACAGAGATAGAGACAGAGACATAGAGAGACACAGAGAAAGACAGAGAGAGACAGAGAGAGAGACAGAGAGGGACAGAGAGAGAAAGAGAGACACAGAGAGACAGGGAGAGACAGAGAGAGACACAGAGAGACAGAGATAGAGACAGAGAGACACAGAGAGAGACCTAGAGAGAGAGCCATAGAGAGACACAGAGAGAGACAGAGAGAAAGAGAGAGAAATACAGAGAGAGACAGAGAAAGGGATATAGAGAGACATAGAGAGAAACATAGAGTGAGAGAGACAGAATGAGAGACAGAGATAGAGACAGAGAGAGACAGAGAGAGACACAGAGAGGGACAGAGAGAGAGAGACAGAGAGAGAGAGAGACAGAGAGAGAGAAAGAGAGAGACAGAGAGAGACAGAGAGAGAAAGAGAGAGAGAGAAAGAGACAGAGATAGAGAGGGAGACACAGTGAGACACAGAGAGAGACAGAGCTACACAGAGAGATACAGAGAGAGAGACAGAGAGATACATAGAGAGACAGAGAGACAGAGAGACACACAGAGAGAGACAGAGAGAGACAGAGAGACCGAGAGAGACAGAGATAGGGATAGAGAGAGACATAGAGAGAGACAGAGAGTGACAGAGAGAGAGACAGAGAGAGACAGAGAGAGAGACATAGAAATACAGAGAGAAACAAAGAAAGACAGAGAGGGATTGAAGAGACAGAGAGAGAGACAGACAGAGACAGAAAAGAGACAAAGAGAGAGAGACAGATCGAGACAGAGAAAGACAGAGAGCGACAGAGAGAGACAGAAAGAGACCTACAGAGAGAAACCAAGAGAGACAGAGAGAGATATAGTGAGAGACTAGAGAAACAGATTGAGACAAATAGAGAAACAGAGAGAGACAGAGATTGAGA
>NW_028227276.1:13498158-13505658 GCF_978045245.1 Mus caroli | reverse complement strand
AAATAGACTGAGTGAGACAGAAATAGAGACAGAGATAGAGACAGAGTGAGACAGAGAGAGACACAGAGAGAGAAAGAGAGAGACAGAGAGAGAGACAGAGAGAGAGAGACAGAGAGAGACAGAGAGACAGATAGAGAGAGAGACAGAGGGAGACAGAGATAAAGAGCGAGACACAGGGAGACACAGAGTGAGAAAGAGCTAGACAGAAAGATACAGAGCGAGAGACAGAGAGAGAAATAGAGAGAAAGAGAGACAGAGAGAGACAGGGAGAGACAGAGAGAGAGACAGAGAGAGACAGAGAGAGAGACAGAGAGAGACAGAGAAAGACAGAGAGAGAGAAAGAGAGAGACAGAGACAAAGAGAGAGACAGAGAGTGAGACACAAATAGAGACAGAGAGAGACACAGAGAGAGACATAGAGAGACAGAGAGAGACAAAGAGAGAGAAACAGATAGAGACAGAGAGAGACAGAGAAACAGAAAGAGACAGAGAGAGATAGAGAGAGACAGAAAGAGACAGAGAGAGACAGAGAGAGACACAGAGAGACACAGAGAGAGGAAGAGAGAGACAGAGAGAGACAGAGACAAAGAGAGAGACAGAGAGAGACAGAGAGAGTCAGAGAAAGAGACAGAGAGAGATATAGAGAGACAGAGAGAGACAGAGAGTAGTGAGAGAGACAGAAAGAGAGACAGAGAGAGACAGAGATAGGGATAGAGAGAGACATAGATAGAGACAGAGAGAGACAGAGTCAGTGTGAGATAGACTGAGTGAGACACAGAGAGACACTGAAAGAGACAAAGATAGAGACAGAGAGACAGAGAGAGACAGAGAGAGACAGAAAGAGACAGAGAGAGACAGAGAGAGACACAGAGAGACACAGAGAGAGGAAGAGAGAGACAGAGAGAGAGAGAGACAGAGACAAAGAGAGAGACAGAGAGAGACAGAGAGTAGTGAGAGAGACAGAAAGAGAGACAGATAGAGACAGAGATAGGGATAGAGAGAGACATAGAGAGAGACAGAGATATACAGAGACAGAGTGAGATAGACTGAGTGAGACAGAGAGAAAGACAGAAAGAGACAGAGATAGAGACAGAGAGACAGAGAGAGACACAGAGAGATACATAGAGAGAGTGAGAGAGATAGAAAGTGAGAGAGTGAGACAGAGAGAGGCAGTGATGGAGACAGAGGGAGACAGAGAGATACAGAGAGAGACATAGAGAGACAGAGAGAGAGACAGAGAGAGACAGAGACAAAGAAAGACACAGAGAGAGACAGAGAGAGACAGAGAGACAGAGAGAGACAGGGAGAGACAAAGAGGGAGACAGAGAGAGACAGAGATAGAGACAGAGAGAGACAAAGAGAGAGACAGAGAGAGACAGAGACAGAGCGAGATAGACTGAGTGAGACAAAGAGAGAGACAGAGGGAGACAGAGATAGAGACAGAGAGAGACGCAGAGAGACACAGAGAGACAGAGATAGGGATAGAGAGAGACATAGAGAGAGACAGAGAGCTACTGAGAGAGAGACAGAGAGAGACAGAGAGAGAGACAGAGAGAGACAGAGAGAGACAGAGAGAGACAGAGAGATACAGAGAGAGAAACATAGAGAGACAAAGAAATACAGATAGAGATAAAGAAAGACAGAGAGCCAGAGAGAGACAGAGACAGAGACAGACAGAGACAGAAAAAAGACAGAGAGAGAGACAGAGAGAGACAGAGAAAGACAAAGAGCTACAGAGAGAGACATAAAGAGACATACAGAGAGAGACAGAGAGAGACATAATGAGACAGAGAGACAGAGAGAGACAGGGAGAGACAGAGAGAGAGACAGAGAGAGGCAGAGAGAGACAAAGAGAGACAGAGAGAGAGAAAGAGAGAGACAGAGACCCAGAGAAAGACAGAGAGAGAGACAGAGAGAGAGACAGAGAGAGAGACAGAGAGAGACACAGAGAGATACAGAGAGAGACAGAGAGAGACAGAGAGAGAAACAGAGAGAGACAGAGAGAGACAGAGATAGAGAGGGAGACACAGGGAGAAACAGAGAGAGACAGAGCTAGACAGAGAGATACAGAGAGAGAGACAGAGAGAGACATAGAGAGACAGAGAGACACAGAGAGACACAGAGAGAGACAGAGAGAGACAGAGAGACCGAGAGAGACAGAGATAGGGATAGAGAGAGACATAGAGAGAGACAGAGAGCGACAGATAGAGAGACAGAGAGAGACAGAGAGAGAGACAGAGAGAGACAGAGAGAGACAAAGAGAGACAAAGAGAGACTGAAAGATATATATAGAGAGAAATAGAAAGACATAGAAATACATAGAGAAACAGAGAAAGACAGAGAGATACAGTGAGAGACAGAGAAAGAGACAGAGAGAGACTAAGAGAGACACAGAGAGAGACAGAGAGAGATAGAGAGAAACAGAGAGAGACAGAGAGAGACAGAGAGTAAGACAGAGAGAGAGTGACAGAGACAGAAAGAGAGACAGAGAGAGACAGAGATATGGATAGAGAGAGACAGAGAGAGAGACAGAGAGAGACATAGAGAGTGAGAGAGACAGAAAGAGAGAAAGAGAGAGACAGAGACAGAGACAGAGAGAGATAGAGACAGAGTGAGATAGACAGAGTGAGACAGAAAGAGAGACAGAGATAAAGACAGAGAGAGACAGAGAGAAACAGAGAGAGAAACAGAAAGACAGAGAGAGAGAAAGAGAGACAGAGAGAGAGAGACAGAGAGAGACAGAGATAGAGAGGGAGACACAGGGAGACACAGAGAGAGACAGAGCTAGACATAGAGATACAGAGAGAGAGACAGAGAGAGACATTGAGAGACAGAGAGACAGAGAGAGACAGAGAGAGAGAGAGAATGAGAGACACATAAATAGAGACAGAGAGAGACAGAGAGAGAGAAAGAGAGAGACAGAGACACAGAGACAGACAGAGAGACAGAGAGAGAGAGACAGAGAGAGAAACAGAGAGAGAAAGAGAGAGAAACAGAGAGAGACCGAGAGAGACAGAGATAGGGATGGAGAGAGACATAGAGTGAGACAGAGAGCGACAGATAGAGAGACAGAGAGAGACAGAGAGAGAAACAGAGAGAGACCGAGAGAGACAGAGAGAGACAAAGAGAGACAAAGAGAGACAGAGAGAGACAGAGAGACAGAGAGAGACAGAGGGAGACAGAGAGAGACAGAGAGACCGAGAGAGACAGAGATAGGGATGGAGAGAGACATAGAGAGAGACAGAGAGCGACAGATAGAGAGACAGAGAGAGAGACAGAGAGAGAAAGAGAGAGACAAAAAGAGACAAAGAGAGACAGAAAGATAGAGAGAGAGAGAAATAGAGAGACATAGAAATACAGAGAGAAACAAAGAGAGACAGAGAGAGACAGAGAGAGAAACAGACAGAGACAGAAAAGAGACAAAGAGAGAGAGACAGAGAAAGACAGAGAGCGACAGAGAGAGACAGAAAGAGACCTACAGAGAGAGACAAAGAGAGACAGAGAGAGATATAGAGAGAGACAGAGAGAGACAAATAGAGAAACAGAGAGAGACAGAGATTGAGACAGAGAGAGACAGAAAGAGACAGAGAGAGACATAGAGAGACAAAGAGACAGAGAGAGACAGGGAGAGACAGAGAGAGAGACAGAGAGAGACATAAATAGAGACAGAGAGAGACAGAGAGAGAGAAAGAGAGAGACAGAGACACAGAGAGAGACAGAGAGAGAGCAGAGAGAGACACAGAGAGACAGAGAGAGACAGAGAGTGACAGAGATAGGGATAGAGAGAGACATAGAGAGATACAGAGAGCGAAAGATAGAGAGACAGAGAGAGACAGATAGAGAGACCGAGAGAGACTGAGAGAGACAGAGAGAGACAAAGAGAGACAGAGAGATACAGAGAGAGAGACATAGAGAGACATAGAAATACAGAGAAAGACAAAGAAAGACAGAAGAAAGACAGAGAGAAACAGAGAGAGAGACAGACAGAGACAGAAAAGAGACAAAGAGAGAGAGAGAGAGAGAGACAGAGAGAGAAACAGAGAGAGACAGAGATAGAGAGGGAGACACAGGGAGACACAGAGAGAGACAGAGCTAGACAGAGAGATACAGAGAGAGAACAGAGAGACATTGAGAGACAGAGAGACAGAGAGAGACATGGAGAGACAGAGAGAGAGACAGAGAGAGACATAGATAGAGACAGAGAGAGACAGAGAGAGAGAAAGAGAGAGACAGAGACACAGAGAGAGACAGAGAGAGAGACACAGAGAGAGACAGAGAGAGAAACAGAGAGAGACACAGAGAGATACAGAGAGAGACAGAGACAGAGAGAGACAGAGAGAGAAACAGAGAGAGACAAAGAGAGACAGAGATAGAGAGGGAGACACAGGGAGACACAGAGAGAGACAGAGCTAGACAGAGAGATACAGAGAGAGAGACAGAGAGAGACATAGAGAGACAGAGAGACAGAAAGAGACACAGAGAGAGACAGAGAGAGACAGAGAGACCGAGAGAGACAGAGATAGGGATAGAGAGAGACATAGAGAGAGAGAGTGAGCGACAGAGAGAGAGACAGAGAGAGACAGAGAGAGAGACAGAGAGAGATAGAGACAAAGAGAGACAAAGAGAGACAGAAATATATATATAGAGAAATAGAGAGACATAGAAATACAGAGAGAAACAAAGAAAGACAGAGAGAGACAGAGAGAGACAGAGAGAGAAACAGACAGAGATAGAAAAGAGACAAAGAGAGAGAGACAGAGAAAGACAGAGAGCGACAGAGAGAGACAGAAAGAGACCTACAGAGAGAGACAAAGAGAGACAGAGAGAGATATAGAGAGAGACAGAGAGAGACAGAGAGAGACAAATAGAGAAACAGAGATAGACAGAGATTGAGACAGAGAGAGACAGAAAGAGACAGAGAGAGACATAGAGAGACAAAGAGACAGAGAGAGACAGGGAGAGACAGAGAGAGAAATAAATAGAGACAGAGAGAGACAGAGAGAGAGAGAGAGAGAGACAGAGACACAGAGAGAGACAGAGAGAGAGCAGAGAGAGACACAGAGAGAGACACAGAGAGAGAGAGAGACAGATAGAGACAGAGATAGGGATAGAGAGAGACATAGAGAGAGACACAGAGCGACAGAGAGAGAGACACACAGAGACAGAGAGAGAGACTGAGAGAGGCAGAGAGAGACAGAGAGAGACAAAGAGAGACAGAGAGATACAGAGAGAGAGACATAGAAATACAGAGAAAGACAAAGAAAGACAGAGAGAGACAGAAAGAGACATACATAGAGAGACATAGAGAGACAGAGAGAGACAGACAGAGACAGACAGAGACAGAAAAGAGACAAAGAGAGAGAGACAGAGAGAGACAGAGAAAGACAGAGAGCGACAGAGAGAGACAGAAAGAGACATACATAGAGAGATATAGAGAGACAGAGAGAGACATAGAGAGAGACCGACAGAGACAGAGGGAGACAAAGAGAGAAACAGAGAGAGACAGAAATTGAGACAGAGAGAGACAGAAAGAGACAGAGAGAGACAGAAAGAGACAGAGAGAGACAGAAAGAGACACAGAGAGACAACGAGAGAGACAGAGCGAGAGAGAGAGAGAAAGAGACAGAGAAAGATAGAGAGAGACAGAGAGAGACACAGAGAGAGACAGAGAGTAAGACAGAGAGAGAGTGAGAGAGACAGAAAAAGAGACAGAGAGAGACAGAGATAGGGATAGAGAGAGACAGAAAGAGAGACAGAGAGAGACATAGAGAGTGAGAGAGACAGAAAGAGAGAAAGAGAGAGACAGAGACAGAGAGAGATAGAGACAGAGTGAGATAGACTGAGTGAGACAGAAAGAGAGACAGAGAAAGAGACAGAGAGAGACAGAGATAGAGAGGGAGACACAGAGAGACACAGAGAGAGACAGAGCTAGAAAGAGAGATACAGAGAGAGAGACAGAGAGAGACATTGAGAGACAGAGAGAGACAGGGAGAGACAGAGAGAGAGACAGAGAGAGACAGAGAGAGAGACAGAGAGAGTCATTGAGAGACAGAGAGACAGAGAGAGACAGGGAGAGACAGAGAGAGAGACACAGAGAGAGACATAGATAGAGACAGAGAGAGACAGAGAGAGAGAAAGAGAGAGACAGAGACACAGAGACAGACAGAGAGAAACAGAGAGAGACACAGAGAGAGAGACAGAGAGAGACAGAGTGAGACCGAGAGAGACAGAGATAGGGATAGAGAGACATAGAGAGAGACAGAGAGCGAAAGAGAGAGAGACAGAGAGAGACAGAGAGAGAAACCGAGAGAGACAGAGATAAATAGGGAGACACAGGGAGACACAGAGAGAGACAGAGCGAGACAGAGAGATACAGAGAGAGAGACAGAGAGAGTCATTGAGAGAGAGAGACAGAGAGAGACAGGGAGAGACAGAGAGAGAGAGACAGAGAGAGACATAGATAGAGACAGAGAGAGACAGAGAGAGAGAAAGAGAGAGACAGAGACACAGAGACAGACAGAGACAGAGACAGAGAGAGACACAGAGAGAGAGACAGAGAGAAAGACAGAGAGAGACACAGAGAGAGACACAGAGAGACAGAGTGAAACCGAGAGAGACAGAGATAGGGATAGAGAGAGACATAGAGAGAGACAGAGAGCGACAGAAAGAGAGACAGAGAGAGACAGAGAGAGAGACAGAGAGAGACAGAGAGAGACAAAGAGAGACAAAGAGAGACAGAAAGATAGAGAGAGAGAAACAGAGAGACATAGAAATACAGAGAGAAACAAAGAAAGACAGAGAGAGACAGAGAGAGAAACAGACAGAGACAGAAAATAGACAAAGAGAGAGAGACAGAGAGAGACAGAGAAAGACAGAGAGCAACATATAGAGACAGAAAGAGACCTAAAGAGCGAGACAAAGAGAGACAGAGAGAGATATAGAGAGAGACAGAGAGAGACAAATAGAAAAACAGAGAGAGACAGTGATTGAGACAGAGAGAGACAGAAAGAGACAGAGAGAGACATAGAGAGACAAAGAGACAGAGAGAGACAGGGAGAGACAGAGAGAGACAGAGAGAGACATAAATAGAGACAGAGAGAGACAGAGAGAGAGAAAGAGAGAGACAGAGACACAGAGAGAGAGACCGAGAGAGAGCAGAGAGAGACAGAGAGAGACACCAAGAGACAGAGAGAGACAGAGAGAGACAGAGAGAGACAGAGATAGGGATAGAGAGAGACATAGAGAGAGACAGAGAGCGACAGAGAGAGAGAGACAGAGAGAGACAGAGAGAGAGAGACAGAGAGAGATATAGATAGAGACAGAGAGAGACAGAGAGAGAGAAAGAGAGAGACAGAGACACAGAGACAGACAGAGAGAGAAACAGAGAGAGACACAGAGAGAGAGACAGAGAGAGAAACAGAGAGAGAAAGAGAGAGACAAAGTGAGACTGAGAGAAACAGAGATAGGGATAGAGGGAGACATAGAGAGAGACAGAGCGACA
>NW_028227276.1:13480658-13488158 GCF_978045245.1 Mus caroli | reverse complement strand
ACAGAGAGAGACAGAGAGAGAGAAAGAGAGAGACAGAGACACAGTGACAGACAGAGAGAAACAGAGAGAGACACAGAGAGTGAGACAGAGAGAGAGAGAGACAGAGAGATACGGAGTGAGAGACAGAGAGAGACGGAGTGAGACCGAGAGAGACAGAGATAGGGATAGAGAGAGACATAGAGAGAGACAGAGAGCGAAAGAGAGAGAGACAGAGAGAGAAACCGAGAGAGACAGAGATAGATAGGGAGACACAGGGAGACACAGAGAGAGACAGAGCTAGACAGAGAGATACAGAGAGACAGAGAGAGTCATTGAGAGACAGAGAGACAGAGAGAGACAGGGAGAGACAGAGAGAGAGACAGAGAGAGACATAGAGACAGAGAGAGACAGAGAGAGACATAGATAGAGACAGAGAGAGACAGAGAGAGAGAAAGAGAGAGACAGAGACACAGAGAGAGACAGAGAGAGAGACACAGAGAGAGACAGAGAGAGAGACAGAGAGAGACACAGAGAGATACAGAGAGAGACAGAGAGAGACAGAGAGAGACAGAGAGAGAAACAGAGAGACACAGAGAGAGATAGAGATAGAGAGGGAGACACAGGGAGACACAGAGAGAGACAGAGCTAGACAGTGAGATACAGAGAGAGAGACAGAGAGAGACACAGAGAGAGACAGAGAGAGACAGAGAGACCGAGAGAGACAGAGATAGGGATAGAGAGAGACATAGAGAGAGACAGAGAGCGAGAGAGAGAGACAGAGAGAGACAGAGAGAGAGACAGAGAGAGACAGAGAGACAGAGAGAGACAAAGAGAGACAAAGAGAGACAGAAAGATATATATAGAGAGAAATAGAGAGACATAGAAATACAGAGAGAAACAAAGAAAGACAGAGAGAGACAGAGAGAGACAGAGAGAGAAACAGACAGAGACAGAAAAGAGACAAAGAGAGAGAGACAGAGAGAGACAGAGAAAGACAGAGAGCGACAGAGAGAGACAGAAAGAGACCTACAGAGAGAGACAGAGAGAGATATAGAGAGAGACAGAGAGAGACAGAGAGAGACAAATAGAGAAACAGAGAGAGACAGAGATTGAGACAGAGAGTGACAGAAAGAGACAGAGAGAGACATAGAGAGACAAAGAGTCAGAGAGAGACAGGGAGAGACAGAGAGAGACAGAGAGAGAAATAAATAGAGACAGAGAGAGACAGAGAGAGAGAAAGAGAGAGACAGAGACACAGAGAGAGACAGAGAGAGAGCAGAGAGAGACACAGAGAGAGACACAGAGAGAGAGAGACAGATAGAGACAGAGAGAGACAGAGATAGGGATAGAGAGAGACATAGAGAGAGACAGAGAGCGACAGAGAGAGAGACAGAGAGAGACAGAGAGAGAGACTGAGAGAGACAGAGAGAGACAGAGAGAGACAAAGAGAGACAGAGAGATACAGAGAGAGAGAGACGTAGAGAGACATAGAAATACAGAGAGAGACAAAGAAAGACAGAGAGAGAGACAGTGAGAGACAGAGAGAGAGACAGACAGAGACAGAAAAGAGACAAAGAGAGAGAGACAGAGAGAGACAGAGAAAGACAGAGAGCGACAGAGAGAGACAGAAAGAGACATACATAGAGAGACATAGAGAGAAAGAGAGAGACATAGAGAGAGACAGACAGAGACAGAGGGAGACAAAGAGAGAAACAGAGAGAGACAGAAATTGAGACAGAGAGAGACAGAAAGAGACAGAGAGAGACAGAAAGAGACAGAGAGAGACAGAAAGAGACACAGAGAGACAAAGAGAGAGACAGAGAGACAGAGAGAGAGAGAAAGAGACAGAGAAAGATAGAGAGAGACAGAGAGAGACACAGAGAGAGACAGAGAGTAAGACAGAGAGAGAGTGAGAGAGACAGAAAAAGAGACAGAGAGAGACAGAGATAGGGATAGAGAGAGACAGAAAGAGAGACAGAGAGAGACATAGAGAGTGAGAGAGACAGAAAGAGAGAAAGAGAGAGACAGAGACAGAGAGAGATAGAGACAGAGTGAGATAGACTGAGTGAGACAGAAAGAGAGACAGAGAAAGAGACAGAGAGAGACAGAGAGAGAGACAGAGAGAGACAGAGAGAGACAGAGAGAGAAACAGAGAGACAGAGAGAGAGACAGAGAGAGACAGAGAGAGACAGAGAGAGACAGAGAGAGACAGAGAGTGAAACAGAGAGAGACAGAGATAGAGAGGGAGACAAAGGGAGACACAGAGAGAGACAGAGCTAGACAGAGAGCTACAGAGAGAGAGACAGAGAGAGACATTGAGAGACAGAGAGAGACAGGGAGAGACAGAGAGAGAGACAGAGAGAGACAGAGATAGAGACAGAGAGAGACAGAGAGAGAGAAAGAGAGAGACAGAGACACAGAGACAGACAGAGAGAAACAGAGAGAGACACAGAGAGTGAGACAGAGAGAGAGAGAGACAGAGAGAGACACAGAGAGAGACAGAGAGAGACGGAGTGAGACCGAGAGAGACAGAGATAGGGATAGAGAGAGACATAGAGGGAGACAGAGAGCGAAAGAGAGAGAGACAGAGAGAGACAGAGAGAGAAACCGAGAGAGACAGAGATAGATAGGGAGACACAGGGAGACACAGAGAGAGACTGAGCTAGACAGAGAGATACAGAGAGAGAGACAGAGAGAGTCATTGAGAGACAGAGAGACAGAGAGAGACAGGGAGAGACAGAGAGAGAGACAGAGAGAGACATAGAGACAGAGAGAGACAGAGAGAGAGAAAGAGAGAGACAGAGACACAGAGACAGACAGAGACAGAGACAGAGAGAGACACAGAGAGAGAGACAGAGAGAAAGACAGAGAGAGACACAGAGAGAGACAGAGAGAGACAGAGAGAGAAATAGAGAGACAGAGACACAGAGACAGACAGAGACAGAGACAGAGAGAGACACAGAGAGGGAGACAGAGAGAAAGACAGAGAGAGACACAGAGAGAGACAGAGAGAGACAGAGTGAAACCGAGAGAGACAGAGATAGGGATAGAGAGAGACATAGAGAGAGACAGAGAGCGACAGAGAGAGACACAGAGAGAGACAGAGAGAGACAGAGAGAGACAAAGAGAGACAAAGAGAGACAGAAAGATAGAGAGAGATAGAAATAGAGAGACATAGAAATACAGATAGAAACAAAGAAAGACAGAGAGAGACAGAGAGAGACAGAGAGAGACATAGAGAGACAAAGAGACAGAGGGAGACAGGGAGAGACAGAGAGAGAGACAGAGAGAGACATAAATAGAGACAGAGAGAGACAGAGAGAGAGAAAGAGAGAGTCAGAGACACAGAGAGAGACAGAGAGAGAGCAGAGAGAGACAGAGAGAGACACAGAGAGACAGAGAGAGACATAGAGAGACAGAGATAGGGATAGAGAGAGACATAGAGAGAGACAGAGAGCGACAGAGTGGGAGACAGAGAGAGACAGATAGAGAGACAGAGAGAGACAGAGAGAGACAGAGAGAGACAAAGAGAGACAGAGATAGGGATAGAGAGAGACATAGAGAGAGACAGAGAGCGACAGAGAGGGAGACAGAGAGAGACAGATAGAGAGACCGAGAGAGACAGAGAGAGACAGAAAGAGACAGAGAGAGACATAGAGAGACAAAGAGACAGAGAGAGACAGGGAGAGACAGAGAGAGAGACAGAGAGAGACATAAATAGAGACAGAGAAAGACAGAGAGAGAGAAAGAGAGAGTCAGAGACACACAGAGAGACAGAGAGACACAGAGAGAGACACACAGAGAGAGAGAGAGAGACAGAGAGAGACAGAGATAGGGATAGAGCGAGAAATAGAGAGAGACAGAGAGCGACAGAGAGGGAGACAGAGAGAGACAGATAGAGAGACCGAGAGAAACAGAGAGAGACAGAGAGAGACAAAGAGAGACAGAGAGATACAGAGAGAGAGACATAGAGAGACATAGAAATAAGGAGAGAGAGACAAAGAAAGACAGAGAGAGAGACAGAGAGAGACAGAGAGAGAGACATAAAGAGACAGAAAAGAGACAAAGAGAGAGAGACAGAGAAAGACAGAGAGCGACACAGAGAGACAGAAAGAGACATACGGAGAGAGACATAGAGAGACAGAGAGAGACATAGAGAGAGACAGAGAGAGACAGAGAGAGACAAAGAGAGAAACAGAGAGAGACAGAAATTGAGACAGAGAGAGACAGAAAGAGACAGAGAGAGACAGAAAGAGACACAGAGAGACAAAGAGAGAGACAGAGAGAGACCAAGAGAGATAGAGAAAGAGACAGAGAGAGATAGAGAGAGACACAGAGAGACACAGAGAGAGACAGATAGTAAGACAGAGAGAGTGAGAGAGACAGAAAGAGAGACAGAGAGAGACAGAGATAGGGATAGAGAGAGACAGAGAGTGAGACAGAGAGAGACATAGAGAGTGAGAGAGACAGAAAGAGAGAAAGAGAGAGACAGAGACAGAGAGATAGAGACAGAGTGAGATAGACTGAGTGAGACAGAAAGAGAGACAGAGATAGAGACAGAGAGAGACAGAGAGAGAGACAGAGAGAGACAGAGAGAGACAGAGAGAGAAACAGAGAGACAGAGAGAGAGACAGAGAGAGAGAGAGAGACAGAGAGAGACAGAGAGAGAAACAGAGAGAGACAGAGATAGAGAGGGAGACACAGGGAGACACAGAGAGAGACAGAGCTAGACAGAGAGATACAGAGAGAGACAGAGAGAGACATTGAGAGACAGAGAAACAGAGAGAGACAGGGAGAGACAGAGATAGAGACAGAGAGAGACAAAGATAGAGACAGAGAGAGACAGAGAGAGAGAAAGAGAGAGACAGAGTCACAGAGACAGACAGAGAGAGAGACAGAGAGAGACACAGAGAGAGAAACAGAGAGAGAGAGAGACAGAGAGAGACACAGAGAGAGACAGAGAGAGACAGAGTGAGACAGAGAGAGACAGAGATATTGATAGAGAGAGACATAGAGAGAGACAGAGAGCGATAGAGAGAGAGACAGAGAGAGACAGAGAGAGACAGAGAAAGACAAAGAGAAACAAAGCGAGACAGAGAGATACAGAGAGAGAGACATAGAGAGACATAGAAATACAGAGAGAGACAAAGAAAGACAGAGACAGACAGAGAGAAACAGAGAGAGAGAGACAGACAGAGACAGAAAAGAGACAAAGAGAGAGAGACAGAGAGAGACAGAGAAAGACAGAGAGCAAGAGAGAGAGACAGAAAGAGACCTACAGAGAGAGACATAGAGAGATAGAGAGAGACATAGAGAGAGACTGAGAGAGACAGAGAGAGACAAAGAGAGAAACAGAGAGAGACAGAGATTGAGACAGAGAGACAGAAAGAGACAGAGAGAGACATAGAGAGACAGAGAGACAGAGAGAGACAGGGACATACAGAGAGAAAGACAGACAGAGAGAAAGAGAGAGACATAGATAGAGACAGAGAGAGACAGAGAGAGAGAAAGAGTTAGACAGAGACACAGAGAGAGACAGAGAGAGAGACAGAGAGAGACATAGAGAGAGACAGAGAGAGACAGAGAGAGACACAGAGAGAGAGAGACAAAGAGAGACAGAGATAGGGATAGAGAGAGACATAGAGAGAGACAGAGAGCGACTGAGAGAGAGACAGAGAGAGAGACAGAGAGAGACAGAGAGAGACAGTGAGAGACAGAGAGAGACATAGAGAGACAGAGAGATACAGAGAGAGACATAGAGAGACATAGAAATACAGATAGAGACAAAGAAAGACAGAGAGAGAGCCAGAGAGAGACAGAGACAGACAGAGACAGAAAAGAGACAAAGAGAGAAAGACAGGGAGAGACAGAGAAAGACAGAGACACAGAAAGAGAGAGACAGAGACACAGAGAGAGACAGAGCGAGAGACACAGAGAGAGACAGAGAGAGAGACAGAGAGAGACACAGAGAGATACAGAGAGAGACAGAGAGAGTAACAGAGAGAGACAGAGAGAGAAAGAGATAGAGAGGGAGACACAGGGAGACACAGAGAGAGACAGAGCTAGACAGAGAGATACAGAGAGAGAGACAGAGAGAGACATAGAGAGACAGAGAGACAGAGAGAGACACAGAGAGAGACAGAGAGAGAAAGAGAGACCGAGAGAGACAGAGATAGGGATAGAGAGAGACATAGAGAGAGACAGAGAGCGACAGAGAGAGAGACAGAAAGAGACAGAGAGAGAGACAGAGAGAGAAAGAGAGAGACAAAGAGAGACAAAGAGAGACAGAAAGATAGAGAGAGAGAAATAGAGAGACATAGAAATAAAGAGAGAAACAAAGAAAGACAGAGAGAGACAGAGAGAGAAACAGACAGAGACAGAAAAGAGACAAAGAGAGAGAGACTGAGAGAGACAGAGAAAGACAGAGAGCGACAGAGAGAGATGGAATAAGACCTAAAGAGAGAGACAAAGAGAGACAGAGAGAGATATAGAGAGAGACAGAGAGAGACAAATAGAGAAACAGAGAGAGACAGAGATTGAGACAGAGAGAGAGAAAGAAAGAGACAGAGAGAGACATAGAGATACAAAGAGACAGAGAGAGACAGGGAGAGACAGAGAGAGAGACAGAGAGAGACATAAATAGAGACAGAGAGAGATAGAGAGAGAGAAAGAGGAAGACAGAGACACAGAGAGAGACAGAGAGAGCAAAGAGAGACACAGAGAGAGACACAGAGAGACAGAGAGAGACAGAGAGACAGAGATAGGAATAGAGAGAGACATAGAGAGAGACAGAAAGCAACAGAGAGAGAGACAAAGCGAGATAGAGAGAGAGACAGAGAGACAAAGAGAGAGAGAGAGATACAGAGAGAGAGACATAGAGAGACCTAGAAATACAGAGAGAGACAAAGAAAGACAGAGAGAGAGACAGAGAGAGACAGAGAGAGAGACAGACAGAGACAGAAAAGAGACAAAGAGAGAGAGAGACAGAGAGAGACAGAGAAAGACAGTGAGCGACAGAGAGAGACAGAAAGAGACATACAGAGAGAGACATAGAGAGACAGAGAGAGACATAGAGAGAGACAGAGAGAGACAGAGAGAGACAAAGAGAGAAACAGAGAGAGACAGAAATTGAGACAGAGGGAGACAGAAAGAGACAGAGAGAGACAGAAAGAGACAGAGAGAGACAGAGAGAGACAGAAAGAGACGCAGAGAGACAAAGAGAGAAATAGAGAGAGACAGAGAGAGAGACAGAGAGACAGAGAGAGAGACAGAGACAGAGACAGAGAGAGACAGAGAGAGAAACAGAGAGAGACAGTGATAGAGAGGGAGACACAGGGAGACACATGAGAGACAGAGCTAGACAGAGAGATACAGAGAGAGAGACAGAGAGAGACATTGAGAGACAGAGAGACAGAGAGAGACAGAGAGAGAGAAGGAGAGAGACATAGATAGAGACAGAGAGAGACAGAGAGAGAGAAAGAGAGAGACAGAGACACATAGACAGACAGAGAGAGACAGAGA
>NW_028227276.1:13448158-13478158 GCF_978045245.1 Mus caroli | reverse complement strand
GACAGAGAGAGACAGAGAGAGACAGAGAGAGAAACAGACAGAGACAGAAAAGAGACAAAGAGAGAGAGACAGAGAGAGACAGAGAAAGACAGAGAGCGACAGATAGAAACAGAAAGAGACCTAAAGAGAGAGACAAAGAGAGACAGAGAGAGATAGAGAGAGAGACAGAGAGAGACAAATAGAAAAACAGAGAGACAGTGATTGAGACAGAGAGAGACCGGGAGAGACAGAGACAGAGACAGAGAGAGACATAAATAGAGACAGAGAGAGACAGAGAGAGAGAAAGAGAGAGTCAGAGACACAGAGAGAGACAGAGAGAGAGCAGAGAGAGACACAGAGAGACACAGAGAGACAGAGAGAGACATAGAGAGACAGAGATAGGGATAGAGAGAGACATAGAGAGAGACAGAGAGTGACAGAGAGGGAGACAGAGAGAGACAGATAGAGAGACCGAGATAGACAGAGAGAGACAGAGAGAGACAATGAGAGACAGAGAGATACAGAGAGAGAGACATAGAGAGACATAGAAATAAGGAGAGAGAGACAAAGAAAGACAGAGAGAGAGACAGAGAGAGACAGAGTGAGAGACATAAAGAGACAGAAAAGAGACAAAGAGAGAGAGACAGAGAGAGACAGAGAAAGACAGAGAGCGACACAGAGAGACAGAAAGAGACATACGGAGAGAGACATAGAGAGACAGAGAGAGACATAGAGAGAGACAGAGAGAGACAGAGAGAGACAAAGAGAGAAACAGAGAGAGACAGAAATTGAGACAGAGAGAGACAGAAAGAGACAGAGAGAGACAGAAAGAGACAGAGAGAGACAGAGAAAGACAGAAAGAGACACAGAGAGACAAAGAGAGAGACAGAGAGAGACAAGGAGAGATAGAGAAAGACACAGAGAGAGATAGAGAGAGACAGAGAGACACACAGAGAGAGACAGATAGTAAGACAGAGAGAGTGAGAGAGACAGAAAGAGAGACAGAGAGAGACAGAGATAGGGATAGAGAGAGACCGAGAGTGAGACAGAGAGAGACATAGAGAGTGAGAGAGACAGAAAGAGAGAGACAGAGACAGAGAGAGATAGAGACAGAGTGAGATAGACTGAGTGAGACAGAAAGAGAGACAGAGATAGAGACAGAGAGAGACAGAGAGAGAGACAGAGAGAGACAGAGAGAGACAGAGAGAGAAACAGAGAGAGAGAGTGACAGAGAGAGATACAGAGATACAGAGAGAGAGAGAGAGACAGAGAGAGACAGAGAGAGACAGAGAGAGAAACAGAGAGAGACAGAGATAGAGAGGGAGACACAGGGAGACACAGAGAGAGACAGAGCTAGACAGAGAGATACAGAGAGAGACAGAGAGAGACATTGAGAGACAGAGAGACAGAGACAGACAGGGAGAGACAGAGATAGAGACAGAGAGAGACAAAGATAGAGACAGAGAGAGAGAAAGAGAGAGACAGAGTCACAGAGACAGATAGAGAGAGAGACAGAGAGAGACACAGAGAGAGAAACAGAGAGAGAGAGACAGAGAGAGACACAGAGAGAGACAGAGAGAGACAGAGTGAGACCGAGAGAGACAGAGATAGGGATAGAGAGAGACAGAGAGTGATAGAGAGAGAGACAGAGAGAGACAGAGAGAGAGACAAAGAGAGACAGAGAAAGACAAAGAGAAACAAAGCGAGACAGAGAGATACAGAGAGAGAGACATAGAGAGACATAGAAATACAGAGAGAGACAAAGAAAGACAGAGACAGACAGAGAGAAACAGAGAGAGAGACAGACAGAGACAGAAAAGAGACAAAGAGAGAGAGACAGAGAGAGATAGAGAAAGACAGAGAGCGAGAGAGAGACAGAAAGAGACCTACAGAGAGAGACATAGAGTGATAGAGAGAGACATAGAGAGAGACTGAGAGAGACAGAGAGAGACAAAGAGAGAAACAGAGAGAGACAGAGATTGAGACAGAGAGACAGAAAGAGACAGAGAGAGACATAGAGAGACAGAGAGACAGAGAGAGACAGGGACAGACAGAGACAGAGACAGAGAGAGAGAAAGAGAGAGACATAGATAGAGACAGAGAGAGACAGAGAGAGAGAAAGAGTTAGACAGAGACACAGAGAGAGACAGAGAGAGAGACAGAGAGAGACATAGAGAGAGACAGAGAGAGACAGAGAGAGACACAGAGAGAGAGAGACAAAGAGAGACAGAGATAAGGATAGAGAGAGACATAGAGAGAGACATAGAGAGAGACAGAGAGCGACTAGAGAGAGACAGAGAGAGAGAGACAGAGAGAGACAGAGAGAGACAGAGAGAGACATAGAGAGACAGGGAGATACAGAGAGAGAGACATAGAAAGACATAGAAATACAGATAGAGACAAAGAGAGACAGAGAGAGAGCCAGAGAGAGACAGAGACAGACAGAGAGAGACAGAAAGAGACAGAAAGAGACCTACAGAAAGAGAGAAAGAGAGACAGAGAGAGATATAGAGAGAGACAGAGAGAGACAGAGAGAGACGAATAGAGAAACAGAGAGAGACAGAGATTGAGACAGAGAGAGACAGAAAGAGACAGAGAGAGACATAGAGAGACAAAGAGTCAGAGAGAGACAGGGAGAGACAGAGAGAGAGAGACAGAGAGAGAAATAAATAGAGACAGAGAGAGACAGAGAGAGAGAAAGAGAGAGACAGAGACACAGAGAGAGACAGAGAGAGAGCAGAGAGAGACACAGAGAGAGACACAGAGAGAGAGACAGATAGAGACAGAGAGAGACAGAGATAGGGATAGAGAGAGACATAGAGAGAGACAGAGAGCGACAGAGAGAGCAACAGAGAGCGACAGAGAGAGAGACTGAGAGAGACAGAGAGAGTCAGAGAGAGACAAAGAGAGACAGAGATACAGAGAGAGAGAGACATAGTGAGACATAGAAATACAGAGAGAGACAAAGAAAGACAGAGAGAGAGACAGAGAGAGACAGAGAGAGAGACAGACAGAGACAGAAAAGAGACAAAGAGAGAGAGACAGAGAGAGACAGAGAAAGACAGAGAGTGACAGAGAGAGACAGAAAGAGACATACATAGAGAGACATAGAGAGACAGAGAGAGACATAGAGAGAGACAGACAGAGACAGAGGGAGACAAAGAGAAACAGAGAGAGACAGAAATTGAGACAGAGAGAGACTAAAAAAGACAGAGAGAGACAGAAAGAGACAGAGAGAGACAGAAAGAGACACAGAGAGACAAAGAGAGAGACAGAGAGACAGAGAGAGAGAGAGAAAGAGACAGAGAAAGATAGAGACAGAGAGAGACACAGAGAGAGACAGAGAGTAAGACAGAGAGAGAGTGAGAGAGACAGAAAAAGAGACAGAGAGAGACAGAGCTAGGGATAGAGAGAGACAGAAAGAGAGACAGAGAGAGACATAGAGAGTGAGAGAGACAGAAAGAGAGAAAGAGAGAGACAGAGACAGAGAGAGATAGAGACAGAGTGAGATAGACTGAGTGAGACAGAAAGAGAGACAGAGAAAGAGACAGAGAGAGACAGAGAGAGAGACAGAGAGAGACAGAGAGAGACAGAGAGAGAAACAGAGAGACAGAGAGAGACAGAGAGAGACAGAGAGAGACAGAGAGAGAAACAGAGAGAGACTGAGATAGAGAGGGAGACACAGGGAGACACAGAGAGAGACAGAGCTAGACAGAGAGATACAGAGAGAGAGACAGAGAGAGACATTGAGATACAGAGAGAGACAGGGAGAGACAGAGAGAGACATAGATAGAGACAGAGAGAGACAGAGAGAGAGAAAGAGAGAGACAGAGACACAGAGACAGACAGAGAGAAACAGAGAGAGACACAGAGAGTGAGACAGAGAGAGAGAGACAGAGAGAGACACAAAGAGAGACGGAGTGAGACCGAGAGAGACAGAGATAGGGATAGAGAGAGACATAGAGAGAGACAGAGAGCGAAAGAGAGAGAGACAGAGAGAGACAGAGAGAGAGACAGACAGAGACAGAAAAGAGACAAAGAGAGAGAGACAGAGAGAGACAGAGAAAGACAGAGAGCGAGAGAGAGACAGAAAGAGACCTACAGAGAGAGACATAGAGAGTTAGAGAGATACATAGAGAGAGACTGAGAGAGACAGAGAGAGACAAAGAGAGAAACAGAGAGAGACAGAGATTGAGACAGAGAGACAGAAAGAGACAGAGAGAGATATAGAGAGACAGAGAGACAGAGAGAGACAGGGACAGACAGAGAGAGAGACAGAGAGAGAGAAAGAGAGAGACATAGATAGAGACAGAGAGAGACAGAGAGAGAGAAAGAGATAGACAGAGACACAGAGAGAGACAGAGAGAGAGACAGAGAGAGACATAGAGAGAGACAGAGAGAAACAGAGAGAGACACAGAGAGAGAGACACAGAGAAACAGAGATAGGGATAGAGAGAGACATAGAGAGAGACAGAGAGCGACTGAGAGAGAGACAGAGAGAGAGACAGAGAGAGACAGAGAGAGACAGAGAGAGACATAGAGAGACAGAGAGATACAGAGAGAGAGACATAGAGAGACATAGAAATACAGATAGAGACAAAGAGAGACAGAGAGAGAGCCAGAGAGAGACAGAGACAGACAGAGACAGAAAAGAGACAAAGAGAGAGAGACAGAGAGAGACAGAGAAAGACAGAGAGCGACAGAGAGAGACAGAAAGAGACCTACAGAGAGAGAGAAAGAGAGACAGAGAGAGATATAGAGAGAGACAGAGAGAGACAGAGAGAGACAAATAGAGAAACAGAGATAGACAGAGATTGAGACAGAGAGAGACAGAAAGAGACAGAGAGAGACATAGAGAGACAAAGAGACAGAGAGAGACAGGGAGAGACAGAGAGAGAGACAGAGAGAGAAATAAATAGAGTCAGAGAGACAGAGAGAGAGAAAGAGAGAGACAGAGACACAGAGAGAGACAGAGAGAGAGCAGAGAGAGACACAGAGAGAGACACAGAGAGAGAGAGAGACAGAGAGAGACAGAGAGAGACAGAGATAGGGATAGAGAGAGAGACTGAGAGAGACAGAGAGAAACAGAGAGAGACAAAGAGAGACAGAGAGATACAGAGAGAGAGACATAGAGAGACATAGAAATACAGAGAGAGACAAAGAAAGACAGAGAGAGAGACAGAGAGAGACAGAGAGAGAGACAGACAGAGACAGAAAAGAGACAAAGAGAGAGAGACAGAGAGAGACAGAGAAAGACAGAGAGCGACAGAGAGAGACAGAAAGAGACATACATAGAGAGACATAGAGAGACAGAGAGAGACATAGAGAGAGACAGACACAGAGGGAGACAAAGAGAGAAACAGAGAGAGACAGAAATTGAGACAGAGAGAGACAGAAAGAGACAGAGAGAGAAAGAAAGAGACAGAGAGAGACAGAAAGAGACACAGAGAGACAAACAGAGAGACAGAGAGACAGAGAGAGAGAGAGAAAGAGACAGAGAAAGATAGAGAGAGACAGAGAGAGACACAGAGAGAGACAGAGAGTAAGACAGAGAGAGAGTGAGAGAGACAGAAAAAGAGACAGAGAGAGACAGAGATAGGGCTAGAGAGAGACAGAAAGAGAGACAGAGAGAGACATAGAGAGTGAGAGAGACAAAAAGAGAGAAAGAGAGAGACAGAGACAGAGAGAGATAGAGACAGAGTGAGATAGACTGAGTGAGACAGAAAGAGAGACAGAGAAAGAGACAGAGAGAGACAGAGAGAGAGACAGAGAGACAGAGAGAGACAGAGAGAGAAACAGAGAGACAGAGAGAGAGACAGAGAGAGACAGAGAGAGACAGAGAGAGACAGAGAGAGACAGAGAGAGACAGAGAGAGAAACAGAGAGAGACTGAGATAGAGAGGGAGACACAGGGAGACACAGAGAGAGACAGAGCTAGACAGAGAGATACAGAGAGAGAGACAGAGAGAGACATTGAGATACAGAGAGAGACAGGGAGAGACAGAGAGAGAGACAGAGAGAGACATAGATAGAGACAGAGAGAGACAGAGAGAGAGACAGAGAGACAGAGAGAGACAGAGAGAGAAACAGAGAGACAGAGAGAGAGACAGAGAGAGACAGAGCTAGACAGAGAGATACAGAGAGAGAGACAGAGAGAGTCATTGAGAGACAGAGAGACAGAGAGAGACAGGGAGAGACAGAGAGAGAGACAGGGAGAGACATAGAGACAGAGAGAGACAGAGAGAGAGAAAGAGAGAGACAGAGACACAGAGACAGACAGAGACAGAGACAGAGAGAGACACAGAGAGAGAGACAGAGAGAAAGACAGAGAGAGACACAGAGAGAGACAGAGAGAGACAGAGTGAAACCGAGAGAGACAGAGATAGGGATAGAGAGAGACATAGAGAGAGACAGAGAGCGACAGAGAGAGAGACAGAGAGAGACAGAGAGAGAGACAGAGAGAGACAGAGAGAGACAAAGAGAGACAAAGAGAGACAGAAAGATAGAGAGAGATAGAAATAGAGAGACATAGAAATACAGAGAGAAACAAAGAAAGACAGAGAGAGACAGAGAGAGAAACAGACAGAGAAGGAAAGAGACAAAGAGAGAGAGACAGAGAGAGACAGAGTAAGACAGAGAGCGACACATAGAGACAGAAAGAGACCTAAAGAGAGAGACAAAGAGAGATAGAGAGAGATATAGAGAGGGACAGAGAGAGACAAATAGAAAAACAGAGAGACAGTGATTGAGACAGAGAGAGACAGAAAGAGACAGAGAGAGACATAGAGAGACAAAGAGACAGAGAGAGACAGGGAGGGACAGAGAGAGAGACAGAGAGAGACATAAATAGAGACAGAGAAAGACAGAGAGAGAGAAAGAGAGAGTCAGAGACACAGAGAGAGACAGAGAGACACAGAGAGAGACACAGATAGAGAGAGAGAGAGACAGAGAGAGACAGAGATAGGGATAGAGAGAGAAATAGAGAGAGACAGAGAGCGGCAGAGAGGGAGACAGAGAGAGACAGATAGAGAGACCGAGAGAGACAGAGAGAGACAGAGAGAGACAAAGAGAGACAGAGAGATACAGAGAGAGAGACATAGAGAGACATAGAAATAAGGAGAGAGAGACAAAGAAAGACAGAGAGAGAGACAGAGAGAGACAGAGAGAGAGACATAAAGAGACAGAAAAGAGACAAAGAGAGAGAGACAGAGAGAGACAGAGAAAGACAGAGAGCGACACAGAGAGACAGAAAGAGACATACGGAGAGAGACATAGAGAGACAGAGAGAGACATAGAGAGAGACAGAGAGAGACAGAGAGAGACAAAGAGAGAAACAGAGAGAGACAGAAATTGAGACAGAGAGAGACAGAAAGAGACAGAGAGAGACAGAAAGAGACAGAGAGAGACAGAGAGAGACAGAAAGAGACACAGAGAGACAAAGAGAGAGACAGAGAGAGACAGAGAAAGACAGAGAGCGACAGAGAGAGACAGAAAGAGACCTACAGAGAGAGAGAAAGAGAGACAGAGAGAGATATAGAGAGAGACAGAGAGAGACAGAGAGAGACAAAGAGAGAAACAGAGATAGACAGAGATTGAGACAGAGAGAGACAGAAAGAGACAGAGAGAGACATAGAGAGACAAAGAGACAGAGAGAGACAGGGAGAGACCGAGAGAGAGACAGAGAGAGAAATAAATAGAGACAGAGAGAGACAGAGAGAGAGAAAGAGAGAGACAGAGAGAGACAGAGAGAGTGAAAGAGAGAGACAGAGTCACAGAGACAGACAGAGAGAGAAGCAGAGAGAGACACCGAGAGAGAAACAGAGAGAGAGAGACAGAGAGAGACACAGAGAGAGACAGAGAGAGACAGAGAGAGACAAAGAGAGAAACAGAGATAGACAGAGATTGAGACAGAGAGAGACAGAAAGGGACAGAGAGAGACATAGAGAGACAAAGAGACAGAGAGAGACAGGGAGAGACAGAGAGAGAGACAGAGAGAGAAATAAATAGAGACAGAGAGAGACAGAGAGAGAGAAAGAGAGAGACAGAGAGAGACAGAGAGAGTGAAAGAGAGAGACAGAGTCACAGAGACAGACAGAGAGAGAGACAGAGAGAGACACAGAGAGAGAAACAGAGAGAGAGAGACAGAGAGAGACACAGAGAGAGACAGAGAGAGACAGAGTGAAACCGAGAGAGACAGAGATAGGGATAGAGAGAGACATAGAGAGAGACAGAGAGCGATAGAGAGAGACAGAGAGAGACAGAGAGAGAGACAGAGAGAGACAGAGAAAGACAAAGAGAAACAAAGCGAGACAGAGAGATACAGAGAGAGAGACATAGAGAGACATAGAAATACAGAGAGAGACAAAGAAAGACAGAGACAGACAGAGAGAAACAGAGAGAGAGACAGACAGAGACAGAAAAGAGACAAAGAGAGAGAGACAGAGAGAGACAGAGAAAGAAGAGAGCGAGAGAGAGAGACAGAAAGAGACCTACAGAGAGAGACATAGAGAGATAGAGAGAGACATAGAGAGAGACTGAGAGAGACAGAGATTGAGACAGAGAGACAGAAAGAGACAGAGAGAGACATAGAGAGACAGAGAGACAGAGAGAGACAGGGACAGACACAGAGAGAGACAGAGAGAGAGACAGAGAGAGACATAGAGAGAGACAGAGAGAGACAGAGAGAGACACAGAGAGAGAGACACAGAGAGACAGAGATAGGGATAGAGAGAGACATAGAGAGAGACAGAGAGCGACTGAGAGAGAGACAGAGAGAGAGACAGAGAGAGACAGAGAGAGACAGAGAGAGAGACATAGAGAGACATAGAAATACAGATAGAGACAAAGAAAGACAGAGAGAGAGCCAGAGAGAGACAGAGACAGACAGAGACTTAAAAGAGACAAAGAGAAAAAGACAGGGAGAGATAGAGAAAGACAGAGACAGAGAAAGAGAGAGACAGAGACACAGAGAGAGACAGAGCGAGAGACACAGAGAGAGACAGAGAGAGAGACAGAGAGAGACACAGAGAGATACAGAGAGAGACAGAGAGAGACAGAGAGAGACAGAGAGAGAAACAGAGAGAGACAGAGAGAGAAAGAGATAGAGAGGGAGACACAGGGAGACACAGAGAGAGACAGAGCTAGACAGAGAGATACAGAGAGAGAGACAGAGAGAGACATAGAGAGACAGAGAGACAGAGAGAGACACAGAGAGAGACAGAGAGAGAAAGAGAGACCGAGAGAGACAGAGATAGGGATAGAGAGAGACATAGAGAGAGACAGAGAGCGACAGAGAGAGAGACAGAAAGAGAAAGAGAGAGAGAAAGAGAGAGACAAAGAGAGACAGAAAGATAGAGAGAGAGAGAAATAGAGAGACATAGAAATAAAGAGAGAAACAAAGAAAGACAGAGAGAGACAGAGAGAGAAACAGACAGAGACAGAAAAGAGACAAAGAGAGAGAGACGGAGAGAGATAGAGAAAGACAGAGAGCGACAGAGAGAGCCGGAAGGAGACCTAAAGAGAGAGACAAAGAGAGATATAGAGAGAGACAGAGAGAGACAGAGAGAGACAAATAGAGAAACAGAGAGAGACAGAGATTGAGACACAGAGAGAGACAGAAAGAGACAGAGAGAGACATAGAGAGACAAAGAGACAGAGAGAGACAGGGAGAGACAGAGAGAGAGACAGAGAGAGACATAAATAGAGACAGAGAGAGATAGAGAGAGAGAAAGAGGCAGACAGAGACACAGAGAGAGACAGAGAGAGCAAAGAGAGACACAGAGAGAGACACAGAGAGACAGAGAGAGACAGAGAGAGACAGAGAGACAGAGATAGGAATAGAGAGAGACATAGAGAGAGACAGAAAGCAACAGAGAGAGAGACAAAGAGAGAAAGAGAGAGAGACAGAGAGACAAAGAGAGACAGAGAGATACAGAGAGAGACATAGAGAGACCTTGAAATACAGAGAGAGACAAAGATAGACAGAGTGAGACAGAGAGAAACAGAGAGAGAGACAGACAGAGACAGAAAAGAGACAAAGAGAGAGAGACAGAGAGAGACAGAGAAAGACAGAGAGCGAGAGAGAGAGACAGAAAGAGACCTACAGAGAGAGACATAGAGAGATAGAGAGAGACATAGAGAGAGACTGAGAGAGACAGAGAGAGACAAAGAGAGAAACAGAGAGAGACAGAGATTGAGACAGAGAGACAGAAAGAGACAGAGAGAGACAGAGAGACAGAGAGAGACAGGGACAGACAGAGAGAGAGACAGAGAGAGAGAAAGAGAGAGACATAGATAGAGACAGAGAGAGACAGAGAGAGAGAAAGAGAGAGACAGAGACAGAGAGAGATAGAGACAGAGTGAGATAGACTGAGTGAGACAGAAAGAGAGACAGAGATAGAGACAGAGAGAGACAGAGAGAGAGACAGAGAGAGACAGAGAGAGAAACAGAGAGACAGAGAGAGAGAGACAGAGAGAGAGACAGAGAGACAGAGAGAGAGAGAGAGAGAGACAGAGAGAGACAGAGAGAGACAGAGAGAGAAACAGAGAGAGACATAAAAATACAGATAGAGACAAAGAAAGACAGAGAGAGAGGCAGAGAGAGACAGAGACAGACAGAGACAGAAAAGAGACAAAGAGAGAAAAACAGGGAGAGACAGAGAAAGACAGAGACAGAGAAAGAGAGAGACAGAGACACAGAGAGAGACAGAGCGAGAGACACAGAGAGAGACAGAGAGAGAGACAGAGAGACACAGAGAGATACAGAGAGAGACAGAGAGAGACAGAGAGAGACAGAGAGAGACAGAGAGAGACAGAGAGAGAAACAGAGAGAGACAGAGAGAGAAAGAGATAGAAAGGGAGACACAGGGAGACACAGAGAGAGACAGAGCTAGACAGAGAGATACAGAGAGAGAGACAGAGAGACAGAGAGAGACACAGAGAGAGACAGAGAGAGAAAGAGAGACCGAGAGAGACAGAGATAGGGATAGAGAGAGACATAGAGAGAGACAGAGAGCGACAGAGAGAGAGACAGAAAGAGACAGAGAGAGAGAGAAAGAGAGAGACAAAGAGAGACAAAGAGAGACAGAAAGATAGAGAGAGAAATAGAGAGACATAGAAATAAAGAGAGAAAATAAGAAAGACAGAGAGAGACAGAGAGAGAAACAGACAGAGACAGAAAAGAGACAAAGAGAGAGAGACTGAGAGAGACAGAGAAAGACAGAGAGCGACAGAGAGAGACGGAAGGAGACCTAAAGAAAGAGACAAAGAGAGACAGAGAGAGATATAGAGAGAGACAGAGAGAGACAGAGAGAGACAAATAGGGAAACAGAGAGAGACAGAGAGAGAGACAGAAAGAGACAGAGAGAGACATAGAGAGACAAAGAGACAGAGAGAGACAGGGAGAGACAGAGAGAGAGACAGAGAGAGACATAAATAGAGACAGAGAGAGATAGAGAGAGAGAAAGAGGAAGACAGAGACACAGAGAGAGACAGAGAGAGCAAAGAGAGACACAGAGAGAGACACAGAGAGACAGAGAGAGACAGAGAGAGACAGAGAGACAGAGATAGGAATAGAGAGAGACATTGAGAGAGACAGAAAGCAACAGAGAGAGAGACAAAGAGAGACAGAGAGAGAGACAAAGAGAGACAGAGAGATACAGAGAGAGAGACATAGAGAGACCTAGAAATACAGAGAGAGACAAAGAAAGACAGAGAGAGAGACAGAGAGAGACAGAGAGAGAGACAGAGACAGAAAAGAGACAAAGAGAGAGAGAGACAGAGAGAGACAGAGAAAGACAGAGAGCGACAGAGAGAGACAGAAAGAGACATACAGAGAGAGACATAGAGAGACCTAGAAATACAGAGAGAGACAAAGAAAGACAGAGAGAGAGACAGAGAGAGAGAGAGAGAGACAGACAGAGACAGAAAAGAGACAAAGAGAGAGAGAGACAGAGAGAGACAGAGAAAGACAGAGAGCGACAGAGAGAGACAGAAAGAGACATACAGAGAGAGACATAGAGAGACAGAGAGAGACATAGAGAGAGACAGAGAGAGACAGAGAGAGACAAAGAGAGAAATAGAGAGAGACAGAAATTGAGACAGAGGGAGACAGAAAGAGACAGAGACAGAAAGAGACAGAGAGAGACAGAGAGAGACAGAAAGAGACGCAGAGAGACAAAGAGAGAAATAGAGAGATACAGAGAGAGAGACAGAGAGACAGAGAGAGAGAGAGAGACAGAGACAGAGAGAGAAACAGAGAGAGACAGAGATAGAGAGGGAGACACAGGGAGACACATGAGAGACAGAGCTAGACAGAGAGATACAGAGAGAGAGACATTGAGAGACAGAGAGACAGAGAGAGACAGGGAGAGACAGAGAGAGAGAAGGAGAGAGACATAGATAGAGACAGAGAGAGACAGAGAGAGAGAAAGAGAGACACAGAGACACAGAGACAGACAGAGAGAGAGACAGAGAGAGACACAGAGAGAGAGACAGAGAGAGACACAGAGAGAGACAGAGAGAGACAGAGTGAGACCGAGAGAGACAGAGATAGGGATAGAGAGAGACATAGAGAGAGACAGAGAGCGACAGAGAGAGAGACAGCGAGAGACAGAGAGAGAGACAGAGAGAGACAGAGAGATACAAAGAGAGACAAAGAGAGACAGAAAGATAGAGAGAGAGAAATAGAGATACATAGAAATACAGAGAGAAACAAAGAAAGAGAGAGAGAGACAGAGAGAAAGAGACAGAGACAGAGAGAGACAGAAAGAGACACAGAGAGACAAAGAGAGAGACAGAGAGACAGAGAGAGAGAGAGAAAGAGACAGAGAAAGATAGAGAGAGACAGAGAGAGACACAGAGAGAGACAGAGAGTAGACAGAGAGAGAGTGAGAGAGACAGAAAAAGAGACAGAGAGAGACAGAGATAGGGCTAGAGAGAGACAGAAAGAGAGACAGAGAGAGACATAGAGAGTGAGAGAGACAGAAAGAGAGAAAGAGAGAGACAGAGACAGAGAGAGATAGAGACAGAGTGAGATAGACTGAGTGAGACAGAAAGAGAGACAGAGATAGAGACAGAGAGAGACAGAGAGAGACAGAGAGAGACAGAGAGACAGAGAGAGAGACAGAGAGAGACAGAGAGAGACAGAGAGAGACAGAGTGAGACCGAGAGAGACAGAGATAGGGATAGAGAGAGACATAGAGAGAGACAGAGAGCGACAGAGAGAGAGACAGCGAGAGACAGAGAGAGAGACAGAGAGAGACAGAGAGATACAAAGAGAGACAAAGAGAGACAGAAAGATAGAGAGAGAAATAGAGAGACATAGAAATACAGAGAGAAACAAAGAAAGAGAGAGAGACAGAGAGAAACAGACAGAGACAGAGAGAGACAGAAAGAGACACAGAGAGACAAAGAGAGACAGAGAGACAGAGAGAGAGAGAGAAAGAGACAGAGAAAGATAGAGAGAGACAGAGAGAGACACAGAGAGAGACAGAGAGTAAGACAGAGAGAGAGTGAGAGAGACAGAAAAAGAGACAGAGAGAGACAGAGATAGGGATAGAGAGAGACAGAAAGAGAGACAGAGAGAGACATAGAGAGTGAGAGAGACAGAAAGAGAGAAAGAGAGAGACAGAGACAGAGAGAGATAGAGACAGAGTGAGATAGACTGAGTGAGACAGAAAGAGAGACAGAGATAGAGACAGAGAGAGACAGAGAGAGAGACAGAGGGAGACAGAGTGAGACAGAGAGAGAAACAGAGAGACAGAGAGAGAGACAGAGAGAGACAGAGAGAGACAGAGAGACAGAGAGAGACAGAGAGAGACAGAGAGAGACAGAGAGAGAAACAGAGAGAGACAGAGATAAAGAGGGAGACACAGGGAGACACAGAGAGAGCCAGAGCTAGACAGAGAGATACAGAGAGAGAGACAGAGAGAGACATTGAGAGACAGAGAGAGACAGGGAGAGACAGAGAGAGACAGAGAGAGACATAGATAGAGACAGAGAGAGACAGAGAGAGAGAAAGAGAGAGACAGAGACACAGAGACAGACAGAGACAGAGACAAAGAGAGACACAGAGAGAGAGACAGAGAGAAAGACAGAGAGAGACACAGAGAGAGACAGAGTGAAACCGAGAGAGACAGATATAGGGATAGAGAGAGACATAGAGAGAGACAGAGAGCGACAGAGAGAGAGACAGAGAGAGAGACAGAGAGAGACAGAGAGAGACAAAGAGAGACAGAAAAGATAGAGAGAGACATAGAAATACAGAGACAAACAAAGAAAGACAGAGAGAGACAGAGAGAGACAGAGAGAGAAACAGACAGAGACAGAAAAGAGACAAAGAGATAGAGACAGAGAGAGACAGAGAAAGACAGAGAGCGACAGAGAGAGACAGAAAGAGACCTACAGAGAGAGACAAAGAGAGACAGAGAGAGATATAGAGAGAGACAGAGAGAGACAAATAGAGAAACAGAGATAGACAGAGATTGAGACAGAGAGAGACAGAAAGAGACAGAGGGAGACATAGAGAGACAAAGAGACAGAGAGAGACAGGGAGAGACAGAGAGAGAGACAGAGAGAGAAATAAATAGAGACAGAGAGAGACAGAGAGAGAGAAAGAGAGAGACAGAGACACAGAGGGAGACAGAGAGAGCAGAGAGAGACACAGAGAGAGACACACAGAGAGAGAGAGAGACAGAGAGAGACAGAGAGAGACAGAGATAGGGATAGAGAGAGACATAGAGAGAGACAGAGAGCGACAGAGAGAGAGACAGAGAGAGACAGAGAGAGAGACTGAGAGAGACAGAGACAGAGAGAGACAAAGAGAGACAGAGAGATACAGAGAGAGAGACATAGAGAGACATAGAAATACAGAGAGAGACAAAGAAAGACAGAGAGAGAGACAGAGAGAGACAGAGTGAGAGAGACAGACAAAGACAGAAAAGAGACAAAGAGAGAGAGAAAGAGAGACAGAGAAAGACAGAGAGCGACAGAGAGAGACAGAAAGAGACATACATAGAGAGACATAGAGAGACAGAGAGAGACAGACAGAGACAGATGGAGACAAAGAGAGAAACAGAGAGAGACAGAAATTGAGACAGAGAGAGACAGAAAGAGACAGAGAGAGAAAGAAAGAGACAGAGAGAGACACAGAGAGAGACAGAGAGTTAGACAGAGAGAGAGTGAGAGAGACAGAAAAAGAGACAGAGAGAGAAGGAGATAGGGATAGAGAGAGACAGAAAGAGAGACAGAGAGAGACATAGAGAGTGAGAGAGACAGAAAGAGAGAAAGAGAGAGACAGAGACAGAGAGAGATAGAGACAGAGTGAGATAGACTGAGTGAGACAGAAAGAGAGACAGAGAAAGAGACAGAGAGAGACAGAGAGAGAGACAGAGAGAGACAGAGAGAGACAGAGAGAGACAGAGAGAGAAACAGAGAGACAAAGAGAGAGACAGAGAGAGACAGAGAGACAGAGAGAGACAGAGAGAGACAGAGAGAGAAACAGAGAGAGACAGAGATAGAGAGGGAGACACAGGGAGACACAGAAAGAGACAGAGCTAGACAGAGAGATACAGAGAGAGAGACAGAGAGAGACATTGAGAGACAGAGAGAGACAGGGAGAGACAGAGAGAGACAGAGAGAGACATAGATAGAGACAGAGAGAGACAGAGAGAGAGAAAGAGAGAGACAGAGACACAGAGACAGACAGAGAGAAACAGAGAGAGACACAGAGAGAGAGACAGAGAGAGAGAGACAGAGAGAGACACAGAGAGAGACAGAGAGAGACAATGTGAGACCGAGAGAGACAGAGATAGGGATAGAGAGAGACATAGAGAGAGACAGAGAGCGAAAGAGAGAGAGACAGAGAGAGACAGAGAGAGACAGAGAGAGAAACCGAGAGAGACAGAGATAAATAGGGAGACACAGGGAGACACAGAGAGAGACAGAGCTAGACAGAGAGATACAGAGAGAGAGAGACAGAGAGAGTCATTGAGAGACAGAGAGACGGAGAGAGAAAGGGAGAGACAGAGAGAGAGACAGAGAGAGACATAGATAGAGACAGAGAGAGACAGAGAGAGAGAAAGAGAGAGACAGAGACACAGAGACAGACAGAGACAGAGACAGAGAGAGACACAGAGAGAGAGACAGAGAGAGAGAGACAGAGAGAGACACAGAGAGAGACAGAGAGAGACAATGTGAGACCGAGAGAGACAGAGATAGGGATAGAGAGAGACATAGAGAGAGACAGAGAGCGAAAGAGAGAGAGACAGAGAGAGACAGAGAGAGATAGAGAGAGAAACCGAGAGAGACAGAGATAAATAGGGAGACACAGGGAGACACAGAGAGAGACAGAGCTAGACAGAGAGATACAGAGAGAGAGAGACAGAGAGAGTCATTGAGAGACAGAGAGACGGAGAGAGAAAGGGAGAGACAGAGAGAGAGACAGAGAGAGACATAGATAGAGACAGAGAGAGACAGAGAGAGAGAAAGAGAGAGACAGAGACACAGAGACAGACAGAGACAGAGACAGAGAGAGACACAGAGAGAGAGACAGAGAGAAAGACAGAGAGTCACAGAGAGAGACAGAGAGAACAGAGTGAAAATGAGAGAGACAGAGATAGGGATAGAGAGAGACATAGAGAGAGACAGAGAGCGACAGAGAGAGAGACAGAGAGAGACAGAGACACAGAGACAGACAGAGAGAAACAGAGAGAGACACAGAGAGAGAGACAGAGAGAGAGAGACAGAGAGAGACAAAGAGAGAAAGAGAGAGACAGAGAGAGAGACAGAGAGAGAGAGACAGAGAGAGACAGAGAGAGACAGAGAGAGAAACAGAGAGAGAAACAGAGAGAGACAGATATAGAGAGGGAGACACAGGGAGACACAAAGAGAGACAGAGCTAGACAGAGAGATACAGAGAGAGACAGAGAGAGACATTGAGAGACAGAGAGACAGAGAGAGACAGGGAGAGACAGAGAGAGACAGAGAGAGAAACAGAGAGACAGAGATAGAGAGGGAGACACAGGGAGACACATGAGAGACAGAGCTAGACAGAGAGATACAGAGAGAGAGACAGAGAGAGACATTGAGAGACAGAGAGACAGAGAGAGACAGGGAGAGACAGAGAGAGAGAAGGAGAGAGACATAGATAGAGACAGAGAGAGACAGAGAGAGAGAAAGAGAGAGACAGAGACACAGAGACAGACAGAGAGAGAGACAGAGAGAGACACAGAGAGAGAGACAGAGAGAGAGAGACAGAGAGAGACACAGAGAGAGACAGAGAGAGACAGAGTGAGACCGAGAGAGACAGAGATAGGGATAGAGAGAGACATAGAGAGAGACAGAGAGTGACAAGAGAGAGACAGCGAGAGACAGAGAGAGAGACAGAGAGAGAGACAGAGAGATACAAAGAGAGACAAAGAGAGACAGAAAGATAGAGAGAGAGAAATAGAGATACATAGAAATACAGAGAGAAACAAAGAAAGAGAGAGAGAGACAGAGATAGACAGAGAGAAACAGACAGAGACAGAGAGAGACAGAAAGAGACACAGAGAGACAAAGAGAGAGACAGAGAGACAGAGAGAGAGAGAGAGAAAGAGACAGAGAAAGATAGAGAGAGACAGAGAGAGACACAGAGAGAGACAGAGAGTAAGACAGAGAGAGAGTGAGAGAGACAGAAAAAGAGACAGAGAGAGACAGAGATAGGGATAGAGAGAGACAGAAAGAGAGACAGAGAGAGACATAGAGAGTGAGAGAGACAGAAAGAGAGAAAGAGAGAGACAGAGACAGAGAGAGATAGAGACAGAGTGAGATAGACTGAGTGAGACAGAAAGAGAGACAGAGAAAGAGACAGAGAGACACAGAGAGAGAGACAGAGAGAGACAGAGAGAGACTGAGAGAGAAACAGAGAGACAGAGAGAGAGACAGAGAGAGACAGAGAGACAGAGAGAGACAGAGATAGAGAGGGAGACACAGGGAGACACAGAGAGAGACAGAGCTAGACAGAGAGATACAGAGAGAGAGACAGAGAGAGACATTGAGAGACAGAGAGAGACAGAGAGAGAGAAAGAGAGAGACAGAGACACAGAGACAGACAGAGAAAAACAGAGAGAGACACAGAGAGAGAGACAGAGAGAGAGAGACAGAGAGAGACACAGAGAGAGACAGAGAGAGACAATGTGAGACCGAGAGAGACAGAGATAGGGATAGAGAGAGACATAGAGAGAGACAGAGAGCGAAAGAGAGAGAGACAGAGAGAGACAGAGAGAGACAGAGAGAGAAACCGAGAGAGACAGAGATATAGAGGGAGACACAGGGAGACACAGAGAGAGACAGAGCTAGACAGAGAGATAAAGAGAGAGAGACAGAGAGAGTCATTGAGAGACAGAGAGACAGAGAGAGAAAGGGAGAGACAGAGAGAGAGACAGAGAGAGACATAGATAGAGACAGAGAGAGACAGAGAGAGAGAAAGAGAGAGACAGAGACACAGAGACAGACAGAGACAGAGACAGAGAGAGACACAGAGAGAGAGACAGAGAGAAAGACAGAGAGAGACACAGAGAGAGACAGAGAGAGACAGAGTGAAAATGAGAGAGACAGAGATAGGGATAGAGAGAGACATAGAGAGAGACAGAGAGTGACAGAGAGAGAGACAGAGAGAGACAGAGACACAGAGACAGACAGAGAGAAACAGAGAGAGACACAGGGAGACAGACAGAGAGAGAGAGACAGAGAGAGACAAAGAGAGAAAGAGAGAGACAGAGAGAGACAGAGAGAGAGAGAGACAGAGAGAGAGACAGAGAGAGACAGAGAGAGACAGAGAGAGAAACAGAGAGAGAAACAGAGAGAGACAGAGATAGAGAGGGAGACACAGGGAGACACAAAGAGAGACAGAGCTAGACAGAGAGATACAGAGAGAGACATTGAGAGATAGAGAGACAGAGAGAGACAGGGAGAGACAGAGAGAGACAGAGAGAGAAACAGAGAGAGACAGAGATAGAGAGGGAGACACAGGGAGACACATGAGAGACAGAGCTAGACAGAGAGATACAGAGAGAGAGACAGAGATAGACATTGAGAGACAGAGAGACAGAGAGAGACAGGGAGAGACAGAGAGAGAGAAGAAGAGAGACACAGAGAGAGACAGAGAGAGACAGAGTGAAAATGAGAGAGACAGAGATAGGGATAGAGAGAGACATAGAGAGAGACAGAGAGCGACAGAGAGAGAGACAGAGAGAGACAGAGACACAGAGACAGACAGAGAGGGAGACAGAGAGAGACACAGAGAGAGAGACAGAGAGAGAGAGACAGAGAGAGACACAGAGAGAGACAGAGAGAGACAGAGTGAGACCGAGAGAGACAGAGATAGGGATAGAGAGAGACATAGAGAGAGACAGAGAGCGACAGAGAGAGAGACAGCGAGAGACAGAGAGAGAGACAGAGAGAGACAGAGAGATACAAAGAGAGACAAAGAGAGACAGAAAGATAGAGAGAGAGAAATAGAGAGACATAGAAATATAGAGAGAAACAAAGAAAGAGAGAGAGAGACAGAGAGAAAGAGACAGAGACAGAGAGAGACAGAAAGAGACACAGAGAGACAAAGAGAGAGACAGAGAGACAGAGAGAGAGAGAAAGAGACAGAGAAAGATAGAGAGAGACAGAGAGAGACACAGAGAGAGACAGAGAGTAGACAGAGAGAGAGTGAGAGAGACAGAAAAAGAGACAGAGAGAGACAGAGATAGGGATAGAGAGAGACAGAAAGAGCGACAGAGAGAGACATAGAGAGTGAGAGAGACAGAAAGAGAGAAAGAGAGAGACAGAGACAGAGAGAGATAGAGACAGAGTGAGATAGACTGATTGAGACAGAAAGAGAGACAGAGATAGAGACAGAGAGAGACAGAGAGAGAGACAGAGAGAGACAGAGAGAGACAGAGAGAGAAACAGAGAGACAGAGAGAGAGACAGTGAGAGACAGAGAGACAGAGAGAGACAGAGAGAGACAGAGAGAGACAGAGAGAGAAACAGAGAGAGACAGAGATAGAGAGGGAGACACAGGGAGACACAGAGAGAGCCAGAGCTAGACAGAGAGATACAGAGAGAGAGACAGAGAGAGACATTGAGAGACAGAGAGAGACAGGGAGAGACAGAGAGAGAGACAGAGAGAGACATAGATAGAGACAGAGAGAGACAGAGAGAGAGAAAGAGAGAGACAGAGACACAGAGACAGAAAGAGACAGAGACAGAGAGAGACACAGAGAGAGAGACAGAGAGAAAGACAGAGAGAGACACAGAGAGAGACAGAGTGAAACCGAGAGAGACAGATATAGGGATAGAGAGAGACATAGAGAGAGACAGAGAGCGACAGAGAGAGAGACAGAGAGAGAGACAGAGAGAGACAGAGAGAGACAAAGAGAGACAGAAAGATAGAGAGAGACATAGAAATACAGAGACAAACAAAGAAAGACAGAGAGAGACAGAGAGAGACAGAGAGAGAAACAGACAGAGACAGAAAAGAGACAAAGAGAGAGAGACAGAGAGAGACAGAGAAAGACAGAGAGCGACAGAGAGAGACAGAAAGAGACCTACAGAGAGAGACAAAGAGAGACAGAGAGAGATATAGAGAGAGACAGAGAGAGACAGAGAGAGACAAATAGAGAAACAGAGATAGACAGAGATTGAGACAGAAAGAGACAGAAAGAGACAGAGGGAGACATAGAGAGACAAAGAGACAGAGAGAGACAGGGAGAGACAGAGAGAGAGACAGAGAGAGAAATAAATAGAGACAGAGAGAGACAGAGAGAGAGAAAGAGAGAGACAGAGACACAGAGGGAGACAGAGAGAGAGCAGAGAGAGACCCAGAGAGAGACACACAGAGAGAGAGAGAGAGACAGAGAGAGACAGAGAGAGACAGAGAGAGACAAAGAGAGACAGAGAGATACAGAGAGAGAGACATAGAGAGACATAGAAATACAGAGAGAGACAAAGAAAGACAGAGAGACAGAGAGAGACAGAGAAAGAGAGACAGACTGAGACAGAAAAGAGACAAAGAGAGAGAGAAAGAGAGACAGAGAAAGACAGAGAGCGACAGAGAGAGACAGAAAGAGACATACATAGAGAGACATAGAGAGACAGAGAGAGACAGACAGAGACAGAGGGAGACAAAGAGAGAAACAGAGAGAGACAGAAATTGAGACAGAGAGAGACAGAAAGAGACAGAGATAGAAAGAAAGAGACAGAGAGAGACAGAAAGAGACACAGAGAGACAAAGAGAGAGACAGAGAGATAGAGAGAGAGAGACAGAGACAGAGAAAGATAGAGAGAGACAGAGAGAGACACAGAGAGAGACAGAGAGTTAGACAGAGAGAGAGTGAGAGAGACAGAAAAAGAGACAGAGAGAGAAGGAGATAGGGATAGAGAGAGACAGAAAGAGAGACAGAGAGAGACATAGAGAGTGAGAGAGACAGAAAGAGAGAAAGAGAGAGACAGAGACAGAGAGAGATAGAGACAGAGTGAGATAGACTGAGTGAGACAGAAAGAGAGACAGAGAAAGAGACAGAGAGAGACAGAGAGAGAGACAGAGAGAGACAGAGAGAGACAGAGAGAGAAACAGAGAGACAAAGAGAGAGACATAGAGAGACAGAGAGACAGAGAGAGACAGAGAGAGACAGAGAGATAAACAGAGAGAGACAGAGATAGAGAGGGAGACACAGGGAGACACAGAAAGAGACAGAGCTAGACAGAGAGATACAGAGAGAGAGACAGAGAGAGACATTGAGAGACAGAGAGAGACAGGGAGAGACAGAGAGAGAGACAGACAGAGACATAGATAGAGACAGAGAGAGACAGAGAGAGAGAAAGAGAGAGACAGAGACACAGAGACAGACAGAGAGAAACAGAGAGAGACACAGAGAGAGAGACAGAGAGAGAGAGACAGAGAGAGACACAGAGAGAGACAGAGAGAGACAATGTGAGACCGAGAGAGACAGAGATAGGGATAGAGAGAGACATAGAGAGAGACAGAGAGCGAAAGAGAGAGAGACAGAGAGAGACAGAGAGAGACAGAGAGAGAAACCGAGAGAGACAGAGATAAATAGGGAGACACAGGGAGACACAGAGAGAGACAGAGCTAGACAGAGAGATACAGAGAGAGAGACAGAGAGAGTCATTGAGAGACAGAGAGACGGAGAGAGAAAGGGAGAGACAGAGAGAGAGACAGAGAGAGACATAGATAGAGACAGAGAGAGACAGAGAGAGAGAAAGAGAGAGACAGAGACACAGAGACAGACAGAGACAGAGACAGAGAGAGACACAGAGAGAGAGACAGAGAGAAAGACAGAGAGAGACACAGAGAGAGACAGAGAGAACAGAGTGAAAATGAGAGAGACAGAGATAGGGATATAGAGAGACATAGAGAGAGACAGAGAGCGACAGAGAGAGAGACAGAGAGAGACAGAGACACAGAGACAGACAGAGAGAAACAGAGAGAGACACAGAGAGAGAGACAGAGAGAGAGAGAGACAGAGAGAGACAAAGAGAGAAAGAGAGAGACAGAGAGAGAGACAGAGAGAGAGAGACAGAGAGAGACAGAGAGAGAAACAGAGAGAGAAACAGAGAGAGACAGATATAGAGAGGGAGACACAGGGAGACACAAAGAGAGACAGAGCTAGACAGAGAGATACAGAGAGAGACAGAGAGAGACATTGAGAGACATAGAGACAGAGAGAGACAGGGAGAGACAGAGAGAGACAGAGAGAGAAACAGAGAGAGACAGAGATAGAGAGGGAGACACAGGGAGACACATGAGAGACAGAGCTAGACAGAGAGATACAGAGAGAGAGACAGAGAGAGACATTGAGAGACAGAGAGACAGAGAGAGACAGAGAGAGACAGAGAGAGAGAAAGAGAGAGACAGAGACACAGAGACAGACAGAGAGAGAGACAGAGAGAGACACAGAGAGAGAGACAGAGAGAGAGAGACAGAGAGAGACACAGAGAGAGACAGAGAGAGACAGAGTGAGACCGAGAGAGACAGAGATAGGGATAGAGAGAGACATAGAGAGAGACAGAGAGTGACAGAGAGAGAGACAGCGAGAGACAGATAGAGAGACAGAGAGAGAGACAGAGAGATACAAAGAGAGACAAAGAGAGACAGAAAGATAGAGAGAGAGAAATAGAGATACATAGAAATACAGAGAGAAACAAAGAAAGAGAGAGAGAGACAGAGATAGACAGAGAGAAACAGACAGAGACAGAGAGAGACAGAAAGAGACACAGAGAGACAAAGAGAGAGACAGAGAGACAGAGAGAGAGAGAGAAAGAGACAGAGAAAGATAGAGAGAGACAGAGAGAGACACAGATTGAGACAGAGAGTAAGACAGAGAGAGAGTGAGAGAGACAGAAAAAGAGACAGAGAGAGACAGAGATAGGGATAGAGAGAGACAGAAAGAGAGACAGAGAGAGACATAGAGAGTGAGAGAGACAGAAAGACAGAAAGAGAGAGACAGAGACAGAGAGAGATAGAGACAGAGTGAGATAGACTGAGTGAGACAGAAAGAGAGACAGAGAAAGAGACAGAGAGACACAGAGAGAGAGACAGAGAGAGACAGAGAGAGACAGAGAGAGAAACAGAGAGACAGAGAGAGAGACAGAGAGAGAGAGACAGAGAGAGACAGAGAGAGACAGAGAGAGAAACAGAGAGAGAAACAGAGAGAGACAGATATAGAGAGGGAGACACAGGGAGACACAAAGAGAGACAGAGCTAGACAGAGAGATACAGAGAGAGACAGAGAGAGACATTGAGAGACATAGAGACAGAGAGAGACAGGGAGAGACAGAGAGAGACAGAGAGAGAAACAGAGAGAGACAGAGATAGAGAGGGAGACACAGGGAGACACATGAGAGACAGAGCTAGACAGAGAGATACAGAGAGAGAGACAGAGAGAGACATTGAGAGACAGAGAGACAGAGAGAGACAGAGAGAGACAGAGAGAGAGAAAGAGAGAGACAGAGACACAGAGACAGACAGAGAGAGAGACAGAGAGAGACACAGAGAGAGAGACAGAGAGAGAGAGACAGAGAGAGACACAGAGAGAGACAGAGAGAGACAGAGTGAGACCGAGAGAGACAGAGATAGGGATAGAGAGAGACATAGAGAGAGACAGAGAGTGACAGAGAGAGAGACAGCGAGAGACAGATAGAGAGACAGAGAGAGAGACAGAGAGATACAAAGAGAGACAAAGAGAGACAGAAAGATAGAGAGAGAGAAATAGAGATACATAGAAATACAGAGAGAAACAAAGAAAGAGAGAGAGAGACAGAGATAGACAGAGAGAAACAGACAGAGACAGAGAGAGACAGAAAGAGACACAGAGAGACAAAGAGAGAGACAGAGAGACAGAGAGAGAGAGAGAAAGAGACAGAGAAAGATAGAGAGAGACAGAGAGAGACACAGATTGAGACAGAGAGTAAGACAGAGAGAGAGTGAGAGAGACAGAAAAAGAGACAGAGAGAGACAGAGATAGGGATAGAGAGAGACAGAAAGAGAGACAGAGAGAGACATAGAGAGTGAGAGAGACAGAAAGACAGAAAGAGAGAGACAGAGACAGAGAGAGATAGAGACAGAGTGAGATAGACTGAGTGAGACAGAAAGAGAGACAGAGAAAGAGACAGAGAGACACAGAGAGAGAGACAGAGAGAGACAGAGAGAGACAGAGAGAGAAACAGAGAGACAGAGAGAGAGACAGAGAGAGAGAGACAGAGAGAGACAGAGAGAGACAGAGAGAGAAACAGAGAGAGAAACAGAGAGAGACAGATATAGAGAGGGAGACACAGGGAGACACAAAGAGAGACAGAGCTAGACAGAGAGATACAGAGAGAGACAGAGAGAGACATTGAGAGACATAGAGACAGAGAGAGACAGGGAGAGACAGAGAGAGACAGAGAGAGAAACAGAGAGAGACAGAGATAGAGAGGGAGACACAGGGAGACACATGAGAGACAGAGCTAGACAGAGAGATACAGAGAGAGAGACAGAGAGAGACATTGAGAGACAGAGAGACAGAGAGAGACAGAGAGAGACAGAGAGAGAGAAAGAGAGAGACAGAGACACAGAGACAGACAGAGAGAGAGACAGAGAGAGACACAGAGAGAGAGACAGAGAGAGAGAGACAGAGAGAGACACAGAGAGAGACAGAGAGAGACAGAGTGAGACCGAGAGAGACAGAGATAGGGATAGAGAGAGACATAGAGAGAGACAGAGAGTGACAGAGAGAGAGACAGCGAGAGACAGATAGAGAGACAGAGAGAGAGACAGAGAGATACAAAGAGAGACAAAGAGAGACAGAAAGATATAGAGAGAGAAATAGAGATACATAGAAATACAGAGAGAAACAAAGAAAGAGAGAGAGAGACAGAGATAGACAGAGAGAAACAGACAGAGACAGAGAGAGACAGAAAGAGACACAGAGAGACAAAGAGAGAGACAGAGAGACAGAGAGAGAGAGAGAAAGAGACAGAGAAAGATAGAGAGAGACAGAGAGAGACACAGATTGAGACAGAGAGTAAGACAGAGAGAGAGTGAGAGAGACAGAAAAAGAGACAGAGAGAGACAGAGATAGGGATAGAGAGAGACAGAAAGAGAGACAGAGAGAGACATAGAGAGTGAGAGAGACAGAAAGACAGAAAGAGAGAGACAGAGACAGAGAGAGATAGAGACAGAGTGAGATAGACTGAGTGAGACAGAAAGAGAGACAGAGAAAGAGACAGAGAGACACAGAGAGAGAGACAGAGAGAGACAGAGAGAGACTGAGAGAGAAACAGAGAGACAGAGAGAGAGACAGAGAGAGACAGAGAGACAGAGAGAGACAGAGATAGAGAGGGAGACACAGGGAGACACAGAGAGAGACAGAGCTAGACAGAGAGATACAGAGAGAGAGACAGAGAGAGACATTGAGAGACAGAGAGAGACATGGAGAGACAGAGAGAGAGACAGAGAGAGACATAGATAGAGACAGAGAGAGACAGAGAGAGAGAAAGAGAGAGACAGAGACACAGAGACAGACAGAGAGAAACAGAGAGAGACACAGAGAGAGAGACAGAGAGAGAGAGACAGAGAGAGACACAGAGAGAGACAGAGAGAGACAATGTGAGACCGAGAGAGACAGAGATAGGGATAGAGAGAGACATAGAGAGAGACAGAGAGGGAAAGAGAGAGAGACAGAGAGAGACAGAGAGAGACAGAGAGAGAAACCGAGAGAGACAGAGATAAATAGGGAGACACAGGGAGACACAGAGAGAGACAGAGCTAGACAGAGAGATACAGAGAGAGAGACAGAGAGAGTCATTGAGAGACAGAGAGACAGAGAGAGAAAGGGAGAGACAGAGAGAGAGACAGAGAGAGACATAGATAGAGACAGAGAGAGACAGAGAGAGAGAAAGAGAGAGACAGAGACACAGAGACAGACAGAGACAGAGACAGAGAGAGACACAGAGAGAGAGACAGAGAGAAAGACAGAGAGAGACACAGAGAGAGACAGAGAGTGACAGAGTGAAAATGAGAGAGACAGAGATAGGGATAGAGAGAGACACAGAGAGAGACAGAGAGCGACATAGAGAGAGACAGAGAGAGACAGAGACACAGAGACAGACAGAGAGAAACAGAGAGAGACACAGAGAGACAGACATAGAGAGAGAGAGACAGAGAGAGACAAAGAGAGAAAGAGAGAGACAGAGAGAGAGACAGAGAGAGAGAGAGACAGAGAGAGAGAGACAGAGAGAGACAGAGAGAGACAGAGAGAGAAACAGAGAGAGAAACAGAGAGAGACAGAGATAGAGAGGGAGACACAGGGAGACACAAAGAGAGACAGAGCTAGACAGAGAGATACAGAGAGAGACATTGAGAGATAGAGAGACAGAGAGAGACAGGGAGAGACAGAGAGAGACAGAGAGAGAAACAGAGAGAGACAGAGATAGAGAGGGAGACACAGGGAGACACATGAGTGACAGAGCTAGACAGAGAGATACAGAGAGAGAGACAGAGATAGACATTGAGAGACAGAGAGACAGAGAGAGACAGGGAGAGACAGAGAGAGAGAAGGAGAGAGACATAGATAGAGACAGAGAGAGACAGAGAGAGAGAAAGATAGAGACAGAGACACAGAGACAGACAGAGAGAGAGACAGAGAGAGACACAGAGAGAGAGACAGAGAGAGAGAGACAGAGAGAGACACAGAGAGAGACAGAGAGAGACAGAGTGAGACCGAGAGAGACAGAGATAGGGATAGAGAGAGACATAGAGAGAGACAGAGAGCGACAGAGAGAGAGACAGCGAGAGACAGAGAGAGAGACAGAGAGAGACAGAGAGATACAAAGAGAGACAAAGAGAGACAGAAAGATAGAGAGAGAGAAATAGAGAGACATAGAAATATAGAGAGAAACAAAGAAAGAGAGAGAGAGACAGAGAGAAACAGACAGAGACAGAGAGAGACAGAAAGAGACACAGAGAGACAAAGAGAGAGACAGAGAGACAGAGAGAGAGAGAGAAAGAGACAGAGAAAGATAGAGAGAGACAGAGAGAGACACAGAGAGAGACAGAGAGTAAGACAGAGAGAGAGTGAGAGAGACAGAAAAAGAGACAGAGAGAGACAGAGATAGGGATAGAGAGAGACAGAAAGAGAGACAGAGAGAGACATAGAGAGTGAGAGAGACAGAAAGAGAGAAAGAGAGAGACAGAGACAGAGAGAGATAGAGACAGAGTGAGATAGACTGAGTGAGACAGAAAGAGAGACAGAGATAGAGACAGAGAGAGACAGAGAGAGAGACAGAGAGAGACAGAGAGAGACAGAGAGAGAAACAGAGAGACAGAGAGAGAGACAGAGAGAGACAGAGAGACAGAGAGAGACAGAGAGAGACAGAGAGAGAAACAGAGAGAGACAGAGATAGAGAGGGAGACACTGGGAGACACAGAGAGAGCCAGAGCTAGACAGAGAGATACAGAGAGAGAGACAGAGAGAGACATTGAGAGACAGAGAGAGACAGGGAGAGACAGAGAGAGAGACAGAGAGAGACATAGATAGAGACAGAGAGAGACAGAGAGAGAGAAAGAGAGAGACAGAGACACAGAGACAGACAGAGACAGAGACAGAGAGAGACACAGAGAGAGAGACAGAGAGAAAGACAGAGAGAGACACAGAGAGAGACAGAGTGAAACCGAGAGAGACAGATATAGGGATAGAGAGAGACATAGAGAGAGACAGAGAGCGACAGAGAGAGAGACAGAGAGAGACAGAGAGAGACAAAGAGAGACAGAAAGATAGAGAGAGACATAGAAATACAGAGACAAACAAAGAAAGACAGAGAGAGACAGAGAGAGACAGAGAGAGAAACAGACAGAGACAGAAAAGAGACAAAGAGAGAGAGACAGAGAGAGACAGAGAAAGACAGAGAGCGACAGAGAGAGACAGAAAGAGACCTACAGAGAGAGACAAAGAGAGACAGAGAGAGATATAGAGAGAGACAGAGAGAGACAGAGAGAGACAAATAGAGAAACAGAGATAGACAGAGATTGAGACAGAGAGAGACAGAAAGAGACAGAGGGAGACATAGAGAGACAAAGAGACAGAGAGAGACAGGGAGAGACAGAGAGAGACAGAGAGAGAAATAAATAGAGACAGAGAGAGACAGAGAGAGAGAAAGAGAGAGACAGAGACACAGAGGGAGACAGAGAGAGAGCAGAGAGAGACACAGAGAGAGACACACACAGAGAGAGAGAGAGAGAGACAGAGAGAGACAGAGAGAGACAGAGAGAGACAAAGAGAGACAGAGAGATACAGAGAGAGAGACATAGAGAGACATAGAAATACAGAGAGAGACAAAGAAAGACAGAGAGAGAGACAGAGAGAGACAGAGAGAGAGAGACAGACAGAGACAGAAAAGAGACAAAGAGAGAGAGAAAGAGAGACAGAGAAAGACAGAGAGCGACAGAGAGAGACAGAAAGAGACATACATAGAGAGACATAGAGAGACAGAGAGAGACAGACAGAGACAGAGGGAGACAAAGAGAGAAACAGAGAGAGACAGAAATTGAGACAGAGAGAGACAGAAAGAGACAGAGATAGAAAGAAAGAGACAGAGAGAGACAGAAAGAGACACAGAGAGACAAAGAGAGAGACAGAGAGATAGAGAGAGAGAGAGACAGAGACAGAGAAAGATAGAGAGAGACAGAGAGAGACACAGAGAGAGACAGAGAGTTAGACAGAGAGAGAGTGAGAGAGACAGAAAAAGAGACAGAGAGAGAAGGAGATAGGGATAGAGAGAGACAGAAAGAGAGACAGAGAGAGACATAGAGAGTGAGAGAGACAGAAAGAGAGAAAGAGAGAGACAGAGATAGAGAGAGATAGAGACAGAGTGAGATAGACTGAGTGAGACAGAAAGAGAGACAGAGAAAGAGACAGAGAGAGACAGAGAGAGAGACAGAGAGAGACAGAGAGAGACAGAGAGAGAAACAGAGAGACAAAGAGAGAGACAGAGAGAGACATAGAGACAGAGAGAGACAGAGAGAGACAGAGAGAGAAACAGAGAGAGACAGAGATAGAGAGGGAGACACAGGGAGACACAGAAAGAGACAGAGCTAGTCAGAGAGATACAGAGAGAGAGACAGAGAGAGACATTGAGAGACAGAGAGAGACAGGGAGAGACAGATAGAGAGACAGAGAGAGACATAGATAGAGACAGAGAGAGACAGAGAGAGAGAAAGAGAGAGACAGAGACACAGAGACAGACAGAGAGAAACAGAGAGAGACACAGAGAGAGAGACAGAGAGAGAGAGACAGAGAGAGACACAGAGAGAGACAGAGAGAGACAATGTGAGACCGAGAGAGACAGAGATAGGGATAGAGAGAGACATAGAGAGAGACAGAGAGCGAAAGAGAGAGAGACAGAGAGAGACAGAGAGAGACAGAGAGAGAAACCGAGAGAGACAGAGATAAATAGGGAGACACAGGGAGACACAGAGAGAGACAGAGCTAGAC
>NW_028227276.1:13435658-13440658 GCF_978045245.1 Mus caroli | reverse complement strand
GACAGAGAGAGAAACAGAGAGAGACAGAGAGAGACAGAGATAGAGAGGGAGACACAGGGAGACACAGAGAGAGACAGAGCTAGACAGAGAGATACAGAGAGAGAGACAGAGAGAGACATAGAGAGACAGAGAGACAGAGAGAGACACAGAGAGAGACAGAGAGAGACAGAGAGACCGAGAGAGACAGAGATAGGGATAGAGAGAGACATAGAAAGAGACAGAGAGCGACAGAGAGAGAGACAGAGAGAGACAGAGAGAGACACAGAGAGAGACAGAGAGAGACAAAGAGAGACAAAGAGAGACAGAAAGATAGAGAGAGAGAGAAATAGAGAGACATAGAAATACAGAGAAAAACAAAGAAAGACAGAGAGAGACAGAGAGAGACAGAGAGCGACAGAGAGAGACAGAAAGAGACCTACAGAGAGAGACAAACAGAGACAGAGAGAGATATAGAGAGAGACAGAGAGAGACAGAGAGAGACAAATAGAGAAACAGAGAGAGTCAGAGATTGAGTCAGAGAGAGACAGAAAGAGACAGAGAGAGGCATAGAGAGACAAAGAGTCAGAGAGAGACAGGGAGAGACATAGAGAGAGACAGAGAGAGAAATAAATAGAGACAGAGAGAGTCAGATAGAGAGAAAGAGAGAGACACAGAGAGAGACACAGAGAGAGAGAGACAGATAGAGACAGAGAGAGACAGAGATAGGGATAGAGAGAGACATAGAGAGAGACAGAGAGCGACAGAGAGAGAGACAGAGAGAGACAGAGAGAGAGACTGAGAGAGACAGAGAGAGACATAGAGAGACAAAGAGAGACAGAGAGATACAGAGAGAGAGACATAGAGAGACATAGAAATACAGAGAGAGACAAAGAAAGACAGAGAGAGACAGAGAGAGACAGAGAGAGACAGACAGAGACAGAAAAGAGACAAAGAGAGAGAGACAGAGAGAGACAGAGAAAGACAGAGAGCGACAGAGAGAGACAGAAAGAGACATACATAGAGAGACATAGAGAGACAGAGATAGACATAGAGAGAGACAGACAGAGACAGAGGGAGACAAAGAGAGAAACAGAGAGAGACAGAAAGAGACAGAGAGAGACAGAAAGAGACAGAGAGAGACAGAAAGAGACACAGAGAGACAAAGAGAGAGACAGAGAGACAGAGAGAGAGAGAGAAAGAGACAGAGAAAGATAGAGAGTGACAGAGAGAGACACAGAGAGAGACAGAGAGTAAGACAGAGAGAGAGTGAGAGAGACAGAAAAAGAGACAGAGAGAGACAGAGATAGGGATAGAGAGAGACAGAAAGAGAGACAGAGAGAGACATAGAGAGTGAGAGAGACAGAAAGAGAGAAAGAGAGAGAAGGAGACAGAGAGAGATAGAGACAGAGTGAGATAGACTGAGTGAGACAGAAAGAGAGACAGAGAAAGGGACAGAGAGAGACAGAGAGAGAGACAGAGAGAGAAACAGAGAGACAGAGAGAGAGACAGAGAGAGACAGAGAGAGACAGAGAGAGAAACAGAGAGAGACAGAGATAGAGAGGGAGACACAGGGAGACACAGAGAGAGACAGAGCTAGACAGAGAGATACAGAGAGAGAGACAGAGAGAGACAGGTAGAGACAGAGAGAGACAGGGAGAGACAGAGAGAGAGACAGAGAGAGACATAGATAGAGACAGAGAGAGACAGAGAGAGAGAAAGAGAGAGACAGAGACACAGAGGCAGACAGAGAGAAACAGAGAGAGACACAGAGAGTGAGACAGAGAGAGTGAGAGAGAGAGAGAGAGACAGAGAGAGACAGAGAGAGACGGAGTGAGACCGAGAGAGACAGAGATAGGGATAGAGAGAGACATAGAGAGAGACAGAGATCGAAAGAGAGAGAGACAGAGAGAGACAGAGAGAGAAACCAAGAGAGACAGAGATAGATAGGGAGACACAGGGAGACACAGAGAGAGACAGAGCTAGACAGAGAGATACAGAGAGAGAGACAGAGAGAGTCATTGAGAGACAGAGAGACAGAGAGAGACAGGGAGAGACAGAGAGAGAGACAGAGAGAGACTTAGAGACAGAGAGAGACAGAGAGAGAGAAAGAGAGAGACAGAGACACAGAGACAGACAGAGACAGAGACAGAGAGAGACACAGAGAGAGAGACAGAGAGAAAGACAGAGAGAGACACAGAGAGAGACAGAGAGAGACAGAGAGAGGGAAAGAGAGAGACAGAGAGACAGAGAGAGAGAAAGCGACAGAGAAAGAGAGAGAGAGAAAGAAAGAGAGACAGAGAGAGACATAGAGAGTGAGAGAGACAGAAAGAGAGAAAGAGAGAGACAGAGACAGAGAGAGATAGAGACAGAGTGAGATAGACTGAGTGAGACAGAAAGATAGACAGAGAAAGAGACAGAGAGAGACAGAGAGAGAGACAGAGAGAGACAGAGAGAGACAGAGAGAGAAACAGAGAGACAGAGAGAGAGACAGAGAGAGACAGAGAGAGACAGGGAGAGAAACAGAGAGAGACAGAGATAGAGAGGGAGACACAGGGAGACACAGAGAGAGACAGAGCTAGACAGAGAGATACAGAGAGAGAGAAAGAGAGAGACAGGGAGAGACAGAGAGAGAAAGGGAGAGACAGAGAGAGAGACAGAGAGAGACATAGATAGAGACAGAGAGAGACAGAGAGAGAGAAAGAGAGAGACAGAGACACAGAGACAGACAGAGAGAAACAGAGAGAGACACAGAGAGTGAGACAGAGAGAGAGAGACAGAGAGAGACACAGAGAGAGACAGAGAGAGACGGAGTGAGACCGAGAGAGACAGAGATAGGGATAGAGAGAGACATAGAGAGAGACAGAGATCGAAAGAGAGAGAGACAGAGAGAGACAGAGAGAGAAACCAAGAGAGACAGAGATAGATAGGGAGACACAGGGAGACACAGAGAGAGACAGAGCTAGACAGAGAGATACAGAGAGAGAGACAGAGAGAGTCATTGAGAGACAGAGAGACAGAGAGAGACAGGGAGAGACAGAGAGAGAGACAGAGAGAGACATAGAGACAGAGAGAGACAGAGAGAGAGAAAGAGAGAGACAGAGACACAGAGACAGACAGAGACAGAGACAGAGAGAGACACAAAGAGAGAGAGAGAGAGAAAGACAGAGAGAGACACAGAGAGAGACAGAGAGAGACAGAGAGAGATAGAAAGAGAGAGACAGAGAGACAGAGAGAGAGAGAGAAAGAGACAGAGAAAGATAGAGAGAGACAGAGAGAGACACAGATTGAGACAGAGAGTAAGACAGAGAGAGAGTGAGAGAGACAGAGAGAGAAACAGAGAGAGACAGAGATAGAGAGGGAGACACAGGGAGACACATGAGAGACAGAGCTAGACAGAGAGATACAGAGAGAGAGACAGAGATAGACATTGAGAGACAGAGAGACAGAGAGAGACAGGGAGAGACAGAGAGAGAGAGACAGAGAGAGATATAGATAGAGACAGAGAGAGACAGAGAGAGAGAAAGAGAGAGACAGAGACACAGAGACAGACAGAGAGAGAAACAGAGAGAGACACAGAGAGAGAGACAGAGAGAGAAACAGAGAGAGAAAGAGAGAGACAAAGTGAGACTGAGAGAAACAGAGATAGGGATAGAGGGAGACATAGAGAGAGACAGAGCGACAGAGAGAGAGACAGAGAGAGAGACCGAGAGAGACAGAGAGAGACCGAGAGAGACAGAGAGAGACAAAGAGAGACAGAGAGATACAGAGAGAGAGACATAGAGAGATAGAGAGACAGAGAGAGACAAAGAGAGAGACAGAGAGAGACAGAGAGACCGAGAGAGACAGAGATAGGGATGGAGAGAGACATAGAGAGAGACAGAGAGCGACAGAGAGAGAAACAGAGAAAGACAGAGAGAGAGACAGAGAGAGAAAGAGAGAGACAAAAAGAGACAAAGAGAGACAGAAAGATAGAGAGAGAGAAATAGAGAGACATAGAAATACAGAGAGAAACAAAGAAAGACAGAGAGAGACAGAGAGAGACAGAGAGAGAAACAGACAGAGACAGAAAAGAGACAAAGAGAGAGAGACAGAGAGAGACAGAGAAAGACAGAGAGCGACAGAGAGAGACAGAAAGAGACCTACAGAGAGAGACAAAGAGAGACAGAGAGAGATATAGAGAGAGACAGAGAGAGACAAATAGAGAAACAGAGAGAGACAGAGATTGAGACAGAGAGAGACAGAAAGAGACAGAGAGAGACATAGAGAGACAAAGAGACAGAGAGAGACAGGGAGAGACAGAGAGAGAGACAGAGAGAGACATAAATAGAGACAGAGAGAGACAGAGAGAGAGAAAGAGAGAGACAGAGACACAGAGAGAGACAGAGAGAGAGCAGAGAGAGACACAGAGAGACAGAGAGAGACAGAGAGTGACAGAGATAGGGATAGAGAGAGACATAGAGAGATACAGAGAGCGACAGATAGAGAGACAGAGAGAGACAGAGAGAAAGACCGAGAGAGACAGAGAGAGCCCGTGAGAGACAGAGAGAGACAAAGAGAGACAGAGAGATACAGAGAGAGACATAGAGAGACATAGAAATACAGAGAGAGACAAAGATAGACAGAGAGAGACAGAGAGAGACAGAGACAGAAACCGAGAGAGACAGAGATAAATAGGAAGACACAGGGAGACACAGAGAGAGACAGAGCTAGACAGAGAGATACAGAGAGAGAGACAGAGAGAGTCATTGAGAGACAGAGAGACAGAGAGAGACAGGGAGAGACAGAGAGAGAGACAGAGAGAGACATAGATAGAGACAGAGAGAGACAGAGAGAGAGAAAGAGAGAGACAGAGACACAGAGACAGACAGAGACAGAGACAGAGAGAGACACAGAGAGAGAGACAGAGAGAAAGACAGAGAGAGACACAGAGAGAGACAGAGAGATACAGAGTGAAAACGAGAGAGACAGAGATAGGGATAGAGAGAGACATAGAGAGAGACAGAGAGTGACAGAGAGAGAGA
>NW_028227276.1:13370658-13403158 GCF_978045245.1 Mus caroli | reverse complement strand
ACAGAGAGAGAGTGACAGAGAGAGACACAGAGAGACAGAGAGAGACAATGTGAGACCGAGAGAGACAGAGTTAGGGATAGAGAGAGACATAGAGAGAGACAGAGAGCAAAAGAGAGAGAGACAGAGAGAGACAGAGAGAGACAGAGAGAGAAACCGAGAGAGACAGAGATAAATAGGGAGACACAGGGAGACACAGAGAGAGACAGAGCTAGACAGAGAGATACAGAGAGAGAGACAGAGAGAGTCATTGAGAGACAGAGAGACAGAGAGAGACAGGGAGAGACAGAGAGAGAGACAGAGAGAGACATAGATAGAGACAGAGAGAGACAGAGAGAGAGAAAGAGAGAGACAGAGACACAGAGACAGACAGAGACAGAGACAGAGAGAGACACAGAGAGAGAGACAGAGAGAAAGACAGAGAGAGACACAGAGAGAGACAGAGAGAGACAGAGTGAAAACGAGAGAGACAGAGATAGGGATAGAGAGAGACATAGAGAGAGACAGAGAGCGACAGAGAGAGAGACAGAGAGAGACAGAGACACAGAGACAGACAGAGAGAAACAGAGAGAGACACACAGAGAGAGACACAGAGAGAGAGAGACAGAGAGAGACAAAGAGAGAAAGAGAGAGACAGAGAGAGAGACAGAGAGAGAGAGAGACAGAGAGAGAGAGACAGAGAGAGACAGAGAGAGAAACAGAGAGAGACAGAGATAGAGAGGGAGACACAGGGAGACACAGAGAGAGACAGAGCTAGACAGAGAGATACAGAGAGAGACAGAGAGAGACATTGAGAGACAGAGAGACAGAGAGAGACAGGGAGAGACAGAGAGAGACAGAGAGAAACAGAGAGAGAGACAGAGAGAGACAGAGAGAGAGAAAGAGAGAGACAGAGACACAGAGAGAGACAGAGAGAGAGACACAGAGAGAGACAGAGAGAGAGACAGAGAGAGACACAGAGAGATACAGAGAGAGACAGAGAGAGACAGAGAGAGAAACAAAGAGAGACAGAGAGAGACAGAGATAGAGAGGGAGACACAGGGAGACACAGAGAGAGACAGAGCTAGACAGAGAGATACAGAGAGAGAGACAGAGAGAGACATTGAGAGACAGAGAGACAGAGAGAGACAGAGAGAGAGACAGAGAGAGACAGAGAGACCGAGAGAGACAAAGATAGGGATAGAGAGAGACATAGAGAGAGACAGAGAGCGACAGAGAGAGAGACAGAGAGAGACAGAGAGAGAGACAGAGAGAGACAGAGAGAGACAAAGAGAGACAAAGAGAGACAGAAATATATATAGAGAGAGAAATAGAGAGACATAGAAATACAGAGAGAAACAAGTAAGACAGAGAGAGACAGAGAGAAAAACAGACAGAGAAAGAAAAGAGACAAAGAGAGAGAGACAGAGAGAGACAGAGAAAGACAGAGAGCGACAGAGAGAGACAGAAAGAGACCTACAGAGAGAGACAAAGAGAGACAGAGAGAGATATAGAGAGAGACAGAGAGAGACAAATAGAGAAACAGAGAGAGACAGAGATTGAGACAGAGAGAGACAGAAAGAGACAGAGAGAGGCATAGAGAGACAAAGAGTCAGAGAGAGAGAGGGAGAGACAGAGAGAGAGACAGAGAGAGAAATAAATAGAGACAGAGAGAGACAGAGAGAGAGAAAGAGAGAGACACAGAGAGAGACACAGAGAGAGAGAGACAGATAGAGACAGAGAGAGACAGAGAGAGACAGAGATAGGGATAGAGAGAGACATAGAGAGCGACAGAGAGAGAGACAGAGAGAGAGACTGAGAGAGACAGAGAGAGACAGAGAGAGACAAAGAGAGACAGAGAGATACAGAGAGACAGAGACATAGAGAGACATAGAAATACAGAGAGAGACAAAGAAAGACAGAGAGAGAGACAGAGAGAGACAGAGAGAGAGACAGACAGAGACAGAAAAGAGACAAAGAGAGAGAGACAGAGAGAGACAGAGAAAGACAGAGAGCGACAGAGAGAAACAGAAAGAGACATACATAGAGAGACATAGAGAGACAGAGAGAGACATAGAGACAGACAGACAGAGACAGAGTGAGACAAAGAGAGAAACAGAGAGAGACAGAAATTGAGACAGAGAGAGACAGAAAGAGACAGAGAGAGACAGAAAGAGACAGAGAGAGACAGAAAGAGACACAGAGAGACAAAGAGAGAGACAGAGAGACAGAGAGAGAGAGAGAAAGAGACAGAGAAAGATAGAGAGTGACAGAGAGAGACACAGAGAGAGACAGAGAGTAAGACAGAGAGAGAGTGAGAGAGACAGAAAAAGAGACAGAGAGAGACAGAGATAGGGATAGAGAGAGACAGAAAGAGAGACAGAGAGAGACATAGAGAGTGAGAGAGACAGAAAGAGAGAAAGAGAGAGAAGGAGACAGAGAGAGATAGAGACAGAGTGAGATAGACTGAGTGAGACAGAAAGAGAGACAGAGAAAAAGACAGAGAGAGACAGAGAGAGAGACAGAGAGAGACAGAGAGAGAAACAGAGAGACAGAGAGAGAGACAGAGAGAGACAGAGAGAGACAGAGAGAGAAACAGAGAGAGACAGAGATAGAGAGGGAGACACAGGGAGACACAGAGAGAGACAGAGCTAGACAGAGAGATACAGAGAGAGAGACAGAGAGAGACAGGTAGAGACAGAGAGAGACAGGGAGAGACAGAGAGAGAGACAGAGAGAGACATAGATAGAGACAGAGAGAGACAGAGAGAGAGAAAGAGAGAGACAGAGACACAGAGACAGACAGAGAGAAACAGAGAGAGACACAGAGAGTGAGACAGAGAGAGTGAGAGAGAGAGAGAGAGACAGAGAGAGACAGAGAGAGACGGAGTGAGACCGAGAGAGACAGAGATAGGGATAGAGAGAGACATAGAGAGAGACAGAGATCCAAAGAGAGAGAGACAGAGAGAGACAGAGAGAGAAACCAAGAGAGACAGAGATAGATAGGGAGACACAGGGAGACACAGAGAGAGACAGAGCTAGACAGAGAGATACAGAGAGACAGAGAGAGTCATTGAGAGACAGAGAGACAGAGAGAGACAGGGAGAGACAGAGAGAGAGACAGAGAGAGACATAGAGACAGAGAGAGAGAAAGAGAGAGACAGAGACACAGAGACAGACAGAGACAGAGAGAGACACAGAGAGGGAGACAGAGAGAAAGACAGAGAGAGACACAGAGAGAGACAGAGAGAGACAGAGAGAGAGAAAGAGAGAGACAGAGACACAGAGACAGACAGAGACAGAGACAGAGAGAGACACAGAGAGAGAGACAGAGAGAAAGACAGAGAGAGACACAGAGAGAGACAAAGAGAGACTGAGGGAAACCGAGAGAGACAGAGATAGGGATAGAGAGAGACATAGAGAGAGACAGAGAGCGACAGAGAGAGAGACAGAGAGAGACAGAGAGAGAGACAGAGAGAGACAGAGAGAGACAAAGAGAGACAAAGAGAGACAGAAAGATAGAGATAGAAATAGAGAGACATAGAAATACAGAGAGAAACAAAGAAAGACAGAGAGAGACAGAGAGAGAAACAGACAGAGACAGAAAAGAGACAAAGAGAGAGAGACAGAGAGAGACAGAGAAAGACAGAGAGCGACACATAGAGACAGAAAGAGACCTAAAGAGAGAGACAAAGAGAGACAGAGAGAGATATAGAGAGAGACAGAGAGAGACAAATAGAAAAACAGAGAGACAGTGATTGAGACAGAGAGAGACAGAAAGAGACAGAGAGAGACATAGAGAGACAAAGAGACAGAGAGAGACAGGGAGAGACAGAGAGAGAGAGACAGAGAGAGACAGAGAGAGAGAAAGAGAGAGTCAGAGACAGAGAGAGAGACAGAGAGAGAGCAGAGAGAGACAGAGAGAGACACAGAGAGACAGAGAGAGTCATAGAGAGACAGAGATAGGGATAGAGAGAGACATAGAGGAGACAGAGAGCGACAGAGAGGGAGACAGAGAGAGACAGATAGAGAGACCGAGAGAGACAGAGAGAGACAGAGAGAGACAAAGAGAGACAGAGAGATACAGAGAGAGAGACATAGAGAGACATAGAAATAAGGAGAGAGAGACAAAGAAAGACAGAGAGAGACAGAGAGAGACAGAGAGAGAGACATAAAGAGACAGAAAAGAGACAAAGAGAGAGAGACAGAGAGAGACAGAGAGAGAAACAGAGAGACAGAGAGAGAGAATGAGAGAGAGACAGAGAGAGGGACAGAGAGACAGAGAGAGAGAGAGAGAGACAGAGAGAGACAGAGAGAGACAGAGAGAGACAGAGAGAGACAGAGAGAGAAACAGAGAGAGACAGAGATAGAGAGGGAGACACAGGGATACACAGAGAGAGACAGAGCTAGACAGAGAGATACAGAGAGAGACAGAGAGAGACATTGAGAGACAGAGAGACAGAGAGAGACAGGGAGAGACAGAGATAGAGACAGAGAGAGACAAAGATAGAGACAGAGAGAGACAGAGAGAGAGAAAGAGAGAGACAGAGTCACAGAGACAGACAGAGATAGACAGAGAGAGACACAGAGAGAGAAACAGAGAGAGAGAGACAGAGAGAGACACAGAGAGAGACAGAGAGAGACAGAGTGAGACCCAGAGAGACAGAGATAGGGATAGAGAGAGACATAGAGAGAGAGAGAAAGCGATAGAGAGAGAGACAGAGAGAGAGACAGAGAAAGACAAAGAGAAACAATGCGAGACAGAGAGATACAGAGAGAGAGACATAGAGAGACATAGAAATACAGAGAGAGACAAAGAAAGACAGAGACAGACAGAGAGAGACAGACAGAGACAGAAAAGAGACAAAGAGAGAGAGACAGAGAGAGACAGAGAAAGACAGAGAGAGAGAGAGAGACAGAAAGAGACCTACAGAGAGAGACATAGAGAGATAGAGAGAGACATAGAGAGAGACTGAGAGAGACAGAGAGAGACAAAGAGAGAAACAGAGAGAGACACAGAGAGAGAGAGACATAGAGAGACAGAGATAGGGATAGAGAGAGACATAGAGAGAGACAGAGATTGACTGAGAGAGAGACAGAGAGAGACAGAGAGAGACAGAGAGAGACAGAGAGAGACATAGAGAGACAGAGAGATACAGAGAGAGGGACATAGAGAGACATAGAAATACAGATAGAGACAAATAAAGACAGAGAGAGAGCCAGAGAGAGACAGAGACAGACAGAGACAGAAAAGAGACAAAGAGAGAAAGACAGGGAGAGACAGAGAAAGACAGAGACAGAGAAAGAGAGAGACAGAGACACAGAGAGAGACAGAGCGAGAGACACAGAGAGAGACAGAGAGAGAGACAGAGAGAGACAGAAAGACAGAGAGAGACAGAGAGAGAAACAGACAGAGACAGAAAAGAGACAAAGAGAGAGAGACTGAGAGAGACAGAGAAAGACAGAGAGCGACAGAGAGAGACGGAAGGAGACCTAAAGAGAGAGACAAAGAGAGACAGAGAGAGATATAGAGAGAGACAGAGAGAGACAAATAGAGAAACAGAGAGAGACAGAGATTGAGACAGAGAGAGAGACAGAAAGAGACAGAGAGAGACATAGAGAGACAAAGAGACAGAGAGAGACAGGGAGAGACAGAGAGAGAGACAGAGAGAGACATAAATAGAGACAGAGAGAGATAGAGAGAGAGAAAGAGGAAGACGGAGACACAGAGAGAGACAGAGAGAGCAAAAAGAGACACAGAGAGACAGAGAGAGACAGAGAGAGACAGAGAGACAGAGATAGGAATAGAGAGAGACATAGAGAGAGACAGAAAGCAACAGAGAGAGAGACAAAGAGAGACAGAGAGAGAGACAGAGAGACAAAGAGAGACAGAGAGATACAGAGAGAGAGACATAGAGAGACCTAGAAATACAGAGAGAGACAAAGAAAGACAGAGACAGACAGAGAGAAACAGAGAGAGAGACAGACAGAGACAGAAAAGAGACAAAGAGAGAGAGACAGAGAGAGACAGAGAAAGACAGAGAGCGACAGAGAGAGACAGAAAGAGACATACAGAGAGAGACATAGAGAGACAGAGAGAGACATAGAGAGAGACAGAGAGAGACAGAGAGAGACAAAGAGAGAAACAGAGAGAGACAGAAATTGAGACAGAAGGAGACAGAAAGAGACAGAGAGAGACAGAGAGACAGAGAGAGACAGAGAGAGACAGAAAGAGACACAGAGAGACAAAGAGAGAAATAGAGAGAGACAGAGAGAGAGACAGAGAGACAGAGAGACAGAGAGAGAGAGAGAGAGACAGAGATAGAGAGGGAGACACAGGGAGACACATGAGAGAAAGAGCTAGACAGAGAGATACAGAGAGAGAGACAGAGAGAGACATTGAGAGACAGAGAGACAGAGAGAGACAGGGAGAGACAGAGAGAGAGAAGGAGAGAGACATAGATAGAGACAGAGAGAGACAGAGAGAGAGAAAGAGAGAGACAGAGACACAGAGACAGACAGAGAGAGAGACAGAGAGAGAGAGACAGAGAGAGACAGAGAGAGACAGAGTGAGTCCGAGAGAGACAGAGATAGGGATAGAGAGAGACATAGAGAGAGACAGAGTGTGACAGAGAGAGAGACAGCGAGAGACAGAGAGAGAGACAGAGAGAGACAGAGAGATACAAAGAGAGACAAAGAGAGACAGAAAGATAGAGAGAGAGAAATAGAGAGACATAGAAATACAGAGAGAAACAAAGAAAGAGAGAGAGAGACAGAGAGAGACAGAGAGAAACAGACAGAGACAGAAAAGAGACAAAGAGAGAGAGACAGAGAGAGACAGAAAAAGACAGAGAGCGACAGAGAGAGACAGAAAGAGACCTAAAGAGAGAGACAAAGAGAGACAGAGAGAGACAAATAGAAAAACAGAGAGAGACAGAGATTGAGACAGAGAGAGACAGAAAGAGACAGAGAGAGACATAGAGAGACAAAGAGACAGAGAGACGGGGAGAGACAGAGAGAGAGACAGAGAGAGACATAAATAGAGAGAGAGAGAGACAGAGAGAGAGAAAGAGAGAGACAGAGACACAGAAAGAGACAGAGAGAGCAGAGAGAGACAGAGACACAGAGAAACAGAGAGAGACAGAGAGAGACAGAGATAGGGATAGAGAGAGACATAGAGAGAGACAGAGAGCAACAGAGAGAGAGACAGAGAGAGACAGAGAGAGAGACCGAGAGAGACAGAGAGAGTCATAGAGAGACAAAGAGATACAGAGAGATACAGAGAGAGAATCATAGAGAGACATAGAAATACAGAGAGAGACAAAGAAAGACAGATAGAGAGACAGAGAGAGACAGAGAGAGAGACAGAAAGAGACAGAGAAGAGACAAAGAGAGAGAGACAGAGAGAGACAGAGAAAGACAGAGAGCGACAGAGAGAGACAGAAAGAGACATACGGAGAGAGACATAGAGAGACAGAGACAGAGAGAGAGACAGAGAGAGACAGAGAGAGACAAAGAGAGAAACAGAGAGAGACAGAAATTGAGACAGAGAGAGACAGAAAGAGACAGAGAGAGACAGAAAGAGACAGAGAGAGACAGAAAGAGACACAGAGAGACAAAGAGAGAGACAGAGAGACTCAGAGAGAGATAGAGAAAGAGACAGAGAGAGATAGAGAGAGACAGAGAGAGACACAGACAGAGACAGAGAGTAAGACAGAGAGAGTGAGAGAGACAGAAAGAGAGACAGAGAGAGACAGAGATAGGGATAGGAGAGACAGAGAGTGAGACAGAGAGAGACATAGAGAGTGAGAGAGACAGAAAGAGAGAAAGAGAGAGACAGAGACAGAGAGAGATAGAGACAGAGTGAGATAGACTGAGTGAGACAGAAAGAGAGAGAGAGATAGAGACAGAGAGAGACAGAGAGAGACAGAGAGAGACAGAGAGAGACAGAGAGAGACAGAGAGAGAGACAGAGAGACAGACAGAGAGACAGACAGAGAGAGAGAGAGAGAGAGACAGAGAAACAGAGAGAGACAGAGATAGAGAGGGAGACATAGGGAGACACAGAGAGAGACAGAGCTAGACAGGGAGATACAGAGAGAGAGACAGAGAGAGACACTGAGAGACAGAGAGACAGAAAGAGACAGGGAGAGACAGAGAGAGATAGAGAGAGACATAGATAGAGACAGAGAGAGAGAAAGAGAGAGACAGAGTCACAGAGACAGACAGAGAGAGAGAAAGAGAGAGACACAGAGAGAGAGAGACAGAGAGAGAGACACAGAGAGAGACAAAGAGAGACAGAGTGAGACCGAGAGAGACAGAGATAGGGATAGAGAGAGACATAGAGAGAGACAGAGAGCGACAGAGAGAGAGACAGTGAGAGATAGAGAGAGAGACAGAGAAAGACAAAGAGAAACAAAGCGAGACAGAGAGATACAGAGAGAGAGACATAGAGAGACATAGAAATACAGAGAGAGACTAAGAAAGACAGAGACAGACAGAGAGAAACAGAGAGTAGACAGAGACAGAAAAGAGACAAAGAGAGAGAGACAGAGAAAGACAGAGAGCGACAGAGAGAGACAGAAAGAGACCTACAGAGAGAGACATAGAGAGATAGAGAGAGACATAGAGAGAGACAGAGAGAGACAGAGAGATACAAAGAGAGACAAAGAGAGACAGAAAGATAGAGAGAGAGAAATAGAGAGACATAGAAATACAGAGAGAAACAAAGAAAGACAGAGAGAGACAGAGAGAAACAGACAAAGACAGAAAAGAGACAAAGAGAGAGAGACAGAGAGAGACAGAGAAAGACAGAGAGCGACAGAGAAAGACAGAGAGCGACAGAGAGAGACAGAAAGAGACCTAAAGAGAGAGACAAGGAGAGACAGAGAGAGATATAGAGAGAGACAGAGAGAGACAAATAGAAAAACAGAGAGAGACAGAGATTGAGACAGAGAGAGACAGAAAGAGAAAGAGAGATACATAGAGAGACAAAGAGACAGAGAGAGACAGGGAGAGACAGAGAGAGAGACTGAGAGAGACATAAATAGAGACAGAGAGAGACAGAAAGAGAGAAAGAGAGAGACAGAGACACAGAGAGAGACAGAGAGAGACAAAGAGAGAGACAAAGAGAGACAGAGAGAGACACACAGAGAGAGAGACACAGAGAGACAGAGATAGGGATAGAGAGAGACATAGAGAGAGACAGAGAGCGACTGAGAGAGAGACAGATAGAGACAGAGAGAGACATAGAGAGACAGAGAGATACAGAGAGAGAGACATAGAGAGACATAGAAATACAGATAGAGACAAAGAAAGACAGAGAGAGAGCCAGAGAGAGACAGGGACAGACAGAGATCGAAAAGAGACAAAGAGAGAGAGACCGAGAGAGACAGAGAAAGACAGAGAGAGAGAAAGAGAGAGACAGAGACACAGAAAGAGACAGAGAGAGACACAGAGAGAGACAGAGAGAGAGACAGAGAGAGACACAGAGAGATACAGAGAGAGACAGAGAAAGAAACAGAGAGAGACAGAGAGAGAAAGAGATTAGAGGGAGACACAGGGAGACACAGAGAGAGACAGAGCTAGACAGAGAGATACAGAGAGAGAGACAGAGAGAGACATAGAGAGACAGAGAGACAGAGAGAGACACATAGAGAGACAGAGAGAGACAGAGAGACCGAGAGAGACAGAGATAGGGATAGAGAGAGACATAGAGAGAGACAGAGAGTGACAGAGAGAGAGACAGAGAGAGACAGAGAGAGACAGTGAGAGACAGAGAGAGACAAAGAGAAACAAAGAGAGACAGAAAGATAGAGAGTGAGAGAAATAGAGAGACATAGAAATACAGAGAGAAACAAAGAAAGACAGAGAGAGACAGAGAGAGACAGAGAGAGAAACAGACAGAGACAGAAAAGAGACAAAGAGAGAGAGACTGTGAGAGACAGAGAAAGACAGAGAGCGACAGAGAGAGACAGAAAGAGACCTACAGAGAGAGACAGAGAGAGATATAGAGAGAGACAGAGAGAGACAGAGAGAGACAAATAGAGAAACAGAGAGAGACAGAGATTGAGACAGAGAGAGACAGAAAGAGACAGAGAGAGACATAGAGAGACAAAGAGACAGAGAGAGACAGGGAGAGACAGAGAGAGAGACAGAGAGAGACACAAATAGAGACAGAGAGAGATAGAGAGAGAGAAAGAGAAAGACAGAGACACAGAGAGTGACAGAGAGAGCAAAGAGAGACACAAAGAGAGACACAGAGAGACAGAGAGAGACAGAGAGAGAGACATAGAGAGACATAGAAATACAGAGAGAGACAAAGAAAGACAGAGAGAGAGACAGAGAGAGACAGAGAGAGAGACAGAAAGAGACAGAAAAGAGACAAAGAGAGAGAGAGACAGAGAGAGACAGAGAAAGACAGAGAGCGACAGAGAGAGACAGAAAGGAACATACGGAGAGAGACATAGAGTGACATAGATCGACATAGAGAGAGACAGAGAGAGACATAGAGAGACAGAGAGAGACAAAGAGAGAAACAGAGAGAGACAGAAATTGAGACAGAGAGACAGAAAGAGACAGAGAGAGACAGAAAGAGACAGAGAGAGACAGAGAGAGACAAAAAGAGACACAGAGAGACAAAGAGAGAGACAGAGAGAGACAGAGAGAGATAGAGAAAGAGACAGAGAGAGATAGAGAGAGGCAGAGAGAGACACAGAGAGAGACAGAGAGTGAGACAGAGAGAGATTGAGAGAGACAGAAAGAGAGACAGAGAGAGACAGAGAGAGACAAAGAGAGAAACAGAGACACAGAGAGCGACAGAGAGAGACAGAAAGAGACCTACAGAGAGAGACAGAGATTGAGACAGAGAGAGACATAGAGAGACAAAGAGAAAGAGAGAGACAGGGAGAGACAGAGAGAGAGACAGAGAGAGACATAAATATAGACAGAGAGAGACAGAGAGAGAGAAAGAGAGAAACAGAGACAAAGAGAGAGACAGAGAGAGAGCAGAGAGAGACACAGATAGACAGAGAGATACACAGAGAGACAGAGATAGGGATAGAGAGAGACATAGAGAGAGACAGAGAGCGACTGAGAGAGAGACAGAGAGTTACAGAGAGAGAGACAGAGAGAGACACAGAGAGAGAGACAGAGAGAGACACAGAGAGAGACAGAGTGAGACCGAGAGAGACAGAGATGGGGATAGAGAGAGACAGAGAGAGACAGAGTAAGACAAAGAGAAACAAAGCGAGACAGAGAGATACAGAGAGAGAGACATAGAGAGACATAGAAATACAGAGAGAGACAAAGAAAGACAGAGACAGACAGAGAGAAACAGAGAGAGAGACAGACAGAGACAGAAAAGAGACAAAGATAGAAAGACAGAGAGAGACAGAGAAAGACAGAGAGCGACAGAGAGAGACTGAAAGAGACCTACAGAGAGAGACATAGAGAGATAGAGAGAGACATAGAGAGAGACAGAGAGAGACAAAGAGAGAAACAGAGAGAGACAGAGATAGAGACAGAGAGAGACAGAAAGAGACAGAGAGAGACATAGAGAGACAGAGAGACAGAGAGAGAAGGGAAAGACAGAGAGAGAGACAGACACTCCAGAAGCGTGTATAAGGTTCTGGTGAATCTAAATCCCTCTTATGGTCTGCATACAATGTACATAAACACAGCCTCACATACACTTCTAAAAATTTAAAGATGAGTGTGGCCACTGAAAGGGCTCAACAATTAACAGCATTGTCTCCTCTTCCAGAGAACCTGGGATCAACTACCAGCAACTATATTGTGGCCCATCTCCAGTTCCAGGAGATCAGACAGACAGGCAGACAGACAGAGATAAGGATGGCAGGCCTGCCTGGTCTTTCATTTTTTCTTATCCTTTTAAAAAATGTTTATTTATTTATTTATTTATTCATTTATTTATTAGATATAAGTACCCTGTAGCTGCCTTCAGACACTCCAGAAAGGAATGTCAGATTCTGGAGAATCTAAATCCCTCTTATGGTCTGCATATGATGTACATAAACACAGCCTCACATATACTTCTAAAAATTTAAAGATGGGTGGGGCTACTGAAAGGGATCAACATATAACAGCATTGTCTCCTCTTCCAGAGAACCTGGGATCAACTACCAGCAACTATATGGTGGCCCATCTCCAGTTCCAGAAGATCAGACAGACAGACAGACAGACAGATATTAGGATGGCAGGCCTGCCTGGTCTTTCTTTTCTTCTTATCATTTTAAAAAAAATGATTATCTATTTATTTATTTATTTATTAGATATAAGTTCACTGTAGCTGTCTTCAGACACTCAAGAAGAGGGTGTCAGATTCTGGAGTATATAAATCCCTCTTATTGTCTGCATATGATGTACATAAACACAGACTCACATTTACTTCCAAAAATTTAAAAATGTGTGGGGCCACTGAAAGGGCTCAACAATTAACAGCATTGTCCCTTTTCCAGAGAACCTGGGATCAACTACCAGCAACAATATGGTGGCCCATCTCCAGTTCCAGAAGATCAGACAGACAGACAGACAGTCAGAGATAAGGATGGCAGTCCTGCTGGTCTTTCTTTCTTTCTTAACTTTTTGAAAAAATGTTTACTTATTTATTTATTTATTTATTTATTTATTTATTAGATATAAGTACACTGTAGCTGTCTTCAGACACTCCAGAAGAGGGTGTCAGATTCTGGAGAATATAAATCCCTCTTATGGTCTGCATATGATGTACATAAACACAGACTCACATTTACTTCCAAAAATTTAAAGATGTGTGGGGCCACTGAAAGGGTTCAACAATTAACAGCATTGTCTCCTCTTCAGGAGAACCTGGGATCAACTACCAGACACTATATGGTGGCCCATCTCCAGTTCCAGGAGATCAGACAGACAGAGAGACAGACAGAGTTAAGGATCGCAGGCCTGCCTTGTCTTTCTTTTTTTCTTATCATTTTTAAAAAATGATTATTTATTTATTTATTTATTTATTTATTTATTTATTTATTTATTTATGTATGTATTTATTAGATATGAGTACATGGTAGCAGTCTTCAGACACTCCAGAAGAGGGTGTCAGATTCTGGACAATCTAAATCCCTCTTATGGTCTGCAAATGATGTACATAAACACAGCCTCACATATACTTCTAAAAATTTAAAGATGGGTGGGGCCATTTTATGTCTCAAAAATTAACAGCATTGTCTCCTCTTCCAGAGAAACTGGGTTCAACTACCAGCAACTATATGGTGGCCCATTTCCAGTTCCAGGGGATCAGAAAGACAGACAGACATACAGACAGATAGAGATAAGGATGGCAGGCCTGCCTGGTCTTTCTTTCATTCTTATCCTTTTAAAGAAATGTTTATTTATTTATTTATTTATGTATTTATTAGATATAAGTACACTGTAGCTGTCTTCAGACACTCAGGAAGAGGGTGTCAGATTCTGGAGAATCTAAATCCCTCTTATGGACTGCATATGATGTACATAAGCACAGACTCACAATTACTTCCAAAAATTTAAAGATGTGTGGGGCCACTGAAAGGGCTCAACAATTAACAGCATTGTCTCCTCTTTCAGAGAACCTGGGATCAACTACCAGCAACTATATGGTGGCCCATCTCCAGTTCCAGGGAATCAGATAGACAGACAGACAGACAGAAGAGATAAGGATCACAGGCCTGCCTGTTCTTTCTTTCTTTCTTTCTTTCTTATCCTTTTAAAATGTTTATTTGTTTATTTATTTATTTATTTATTTATTTATTTATTTATTTATTTATTTATTAGATTTAAGTACACTGTAGCTGTCTTCAGAAACTCAGGAAGAGGGTGTCAGATTCTGGAGAATCTAAATCCCTCTTATGGACTGCATATGATGTACATTAACACAACCTCACATATACTTCTCAAAATTTAAAGATGGGTGGGGCCACTGAAAGGGCTCAACAATTAACAGCATTGTCTCCTCTTCCAGAGAACCTGGGATCAACTACCAGCAACTATATGGTGGCCCATCTCCAGTTCCCGGGTATCACACAGACAGACAGACAGACTAGGATGGCAGGCCTGCCTGGTTTTTCTTTCTTTCTTATTCTTTTTAAAACATGTTTCTTTCTTTCTTTCTTTCTTTCTTTCTTTCTTTCTTTCTTTATTTATTTATTTATTTATTTATTTATTTATTTATTTATTTATTAGATATAAGTACACTGTAGATGTCTTCAGACACTCCAGAAGAGGGTATCAGTTTCTGGAGAATCTAAATCCCTCTTATGGTCTGCATACAATGTACATAAACACAGCCTCACATATACTTCTAAAAATTTAAAGATGGGTGGGGCCACTGAAAGGGCTCAACAATTAACAGCATTGTCTCCTCTTCCAGAGAACCTGGGATCAACTACCAGCAACTATATGGTGGCCCATCTCTAGTTCCAGGGGATCAGACAGACAGACTGACAGACAGAGATAAGGATGGCAGGCCTACCTTGTCTTTTTTTCCTTCTTATCCTTTTAAAAAAATGTTTATTTATTTATTTATTTATGTATTTATGTATTTATTAGATATAAGTACACAGTAGCTGTCTTCAGACACTCCAGAAGAGGGTGTCAGATTCTGGAGAATCTAAATCCCTCTTATGGTCTGCATATGATGTATATAAACACAGCCTCACATATGCTTCTAAAAATTTAAAGATGGGTGGGGCCACTTAAAGGGCTCAACAAATAACAGCATTGTCTCCTCTTCCAGAGAACCTGGGATCAACTACCAGCAAAAATATGGTGGCCCATCTCCAGTTTCAGGGGATCAGACAGACAGACAGACAAACAGACAAGGATGGCAGGCCTGCTTGGTTTTTATTTCTTTCTTATCCTTTTTAAAACATGTTTATTTATTTATTTATGTATTTATTAATTATAAGTACACTCTAGTTGTCTTCAGACACTCCAGAAGAGGGTGTCAGATTCTGGAGAATCTAAATCCCTCCTATGGTCTGCATATGATGTACATAAACACAGCCTCACAAATACTTCCAAAAATTTAAAGATGGGAGGGGCCACTGAAAGGGCTCAAAAATTAACAGCATTGTCTCCTCTTGCAGAGAAACTGGGATCAACTACCAGCAACTATATGGTGGCGCATCTCCAGTTCCAGGGTATCAGACAGACAGACAGATAGACAGAAATAAGGATGGCAGGCCTTCCTGGTCTTTCTTTTTTTCTTTTCCTTTTTAAAATATTTATTTATTTATTTTTTTATGTATTTATTAGATATAAGTACACTATAGCTGTCTTCAGACACTCCAGAAGAGGGTGTCAGATTCTGAAGAATATAAATACCTCTTATGGTCTGCATATGATGTACATAAACACAGACTCACATTTACTTCAAAAAATTTAAAGATGTGTGCGGCCACTGAAAGGGCTCAACAATTAACAGCATTGTCTCCTCTTCCAGAGAACCTGGGATCAACTTCTAGCAACTATATGGTGGCCCATCTCCAGTTCCAGGGGATCAGACAGACAGACAGACAGTCAGAGATAAGGATGGCAGGCCTGCCTGTTCTTTCTTTCTTTCTTATCCTTTTAAAAAATGTTTATTTATTTATTTATTTATTTATTTATTTATTTATTTATGTATTAATTAGATATAAGTACACTGTAGCTGTCTTCAGACACTCCAGAAGAGGGTGTAAGATTCTGGAGAATCTAAATCCCTCTTATGGTCTGCATATGATGTACATAAACATAGCCTCACATATACTTCTAAAAATTTAAAGATGGCTGAGGCCACTGAAAGGGCTCAACAATTAACAGCATTGTCTCCTGTTCCAGAGAACCTGGGATCAACTATCAGCAACTATATGGTGGCCCATCTTTAGTTCCCGGGGATCAGACAGACCCAGAGACAGAGATAAGGATGGCAGGCCTTCCAGTTCTTTCTTTCTTTCTTATCCTTTTTAAAAAATGTTTATTTATTTATTTTATTTATTTATTTATTAGATATAAGTACACTGTAGCTGTCTTCAGACACTCCAGAAGAGGGTGTCAGATTCTCGAGAATCTAAATCCCTCTTATGGTCTGCATATGATGTAAATAAACACAGCCACACATACACCTCTAAAAATTTAAAGATCAGAGGGGCCACTGAAAGGGCTCAACAATTAACAGCATTGTCCCCTCTTCCAGAGAACCTGGGAACAACTACCAGCAACTATATTGTGGCCCATCTCCAGTTCCAGGAGATCAGACAGACAGACGTACAGACAGACAGGGATAAGGATCGCAGGCCTGCCTGCTCTTTCTTTTTTTCTTATCCTTTTAAAAAATGTTTATTTATTTATTTATTTATTTATTTATTTATTTATTTATTTATTAGATATAAGTACACTGTAGCTGTCTTCAGACACTCCAGAAGAGGGTGTCAGATTCTGGAGAATCTAAATCCCTCTTATGGTCTGCATATGATGTACATAAACACAGCCTCACAAATACCTCTAAAAATTTAAAGATGGGATGGGCCACTGAAAGGGCTCAAAAATTAACAGCATTATCTCCTCTTCCAGAGAACCTGGGATAAACTACCAGCAACTATATGGTGGCCCATCTCCAGTTCCAGGGGATCTGACAGATAGACAGACAGACAGACAGACAGACAAGGTGGCAGGCCTGCCTGGTCTTTCTTTTTTCTTATCCTTTTTAATAATGTTTATTTATTTATTCATTAATTTATTAGATATAAGTACACTGTAGCTTTCTTCAGACACTCCAGAAGAGGGTGTCAGATTCTGGAGAATATAAATCCCTCTTATGGTCTGCATATGATGTACATAAACACAGACTCACATTTACTTCCAAAAATTTAAAGATGTGTGCGGCCACTGAAAGGGCTCAACAATTAACAGCATTGTCTCCTCTTCCAGAGAACCTGGGATCAACTACCAGCAACTATATGGTGGCCCATCTCCAGTTCCAGGGGATCAGACAGACAGAAAGGCATTCAGAGATAAGGATGGCAGGCCTGCCTGGTCTTTCTTTCTTACTTATCCTTTTGAAAAAATGTTTACTTATTTATTTATTTATTTATTTATTTATTTATTTATTTATTTATTTATTAGATATAAGTACACTGTAGCTTTCTTCAGACACTCCAGAAGAGGGTGTCAGATTCTGGAGAATTTAAATCACTCTTATGGTCTGCATATGATGTATATAAACACAGCCTCACATATACTTCTAAAAATATAAAGATGGGTGGGGCCGCTGAAAGCGCTCAACAATTAACAGCATTTTCTCCTCTTCCAGAGAACCTGGGATCAACTACCAGCAACTATATGGTGGCCCATCTCCAGTTCCAGGGGATCAGACAGAGAGACAGACACAGACAGAGATAAGGATGGCAGGCCTGCCTGTTGAGGCCCGCCCGCGGTCCACAACACGAACGGTTCACTGAGAATGGCAGTTCCCTGCAAAGAGAGGAAACTAGATGGGGCGGAAGAAAAGAATGAAGCCAGGACAACAAGTTCTGATTGAGGCTCAATTTAATATTTCCAGACACTCAGTTTATAAAGGAAGGGGGAGGGAACCCAATTTCCCGCCCAGTAACTCAGGGTCCAGTAGCAGGATGAACACGTGTGTGACTCCAGGCAGCAGAGGCAGGTTCCAGCAGTGGGCGTGGCAGGACGAATGAGCCGGTAGCTCCACCCTTGAGCAGGCAGGTTCCAGGCTGGGGGGAAGGGAGGCCACATTTCCCCCCATTAGATAACAAAACAAAAATAAAAAAAAGGGGGTGGCCTGTGGCAGAAAAATTATCTATGTTCAATAGTTCTGCCTGAGTTCCTAGGGCTAAAGTAAAAACTGTATCTGGCTGAGACTGTCTTAAAAGTACTGACTGAATAGCAGCACTGGGCTGTAGGCTCTGACTTTATAATGCTAATTAGTGCTGAATAGGTAGCTACCTGTTTACATTTTAAGTAGGGCGTTGGAACCCTGGCTGAGTTTAACTAAACAATTTTAGAATAACACTGAGCTGAAAATTATCCACAATTTTGGGTGAAAGGCAGGGGGACAGGGAGAAGGGGTTAAGACTGGCTGGCTCCTAGTACAAGGCCAATTGGCTTTTTTATTTTTTGGGTGGGAGGCAGTGAAGGGCCTGCTCTTACAACAGCAAGGTCTCCAATCTCTCTCCCCCCTATTAATTAAGTTTAAATAGGCAATGCTTAACAGAGGTGATCAAATGATTTTTTTCATATATAGATGAGTGGGCCTTAAACCTTGACTTGGGTGGACATTGACCTGATTCCTCCCGTGGGCGTTATAACAACCCACATCTGTGGCTCTTGGTATCTTTTGGGGACGGGAGGCAGAGCCTTAAGTATTTTTGGTTTTTAGCTGGAGTCAGATACCAACCTCTTTCAAATCAGGTGTGTCGCACAGGGAACTCAGAAACGGTCAAACTGGACCTTCCCTCCGCAGTAATCTCCTGCGCCAAGCGGTACCCATACCGTATTCATATGATTATGAATCAGTAGCGCAATTCTGAGTTATTGCGAGGTCTCTATATGAGACTTGTCAACCTCAGATTTAGCAAGGCCTAGACAAGAACTATGTCAGTATTAACACCATTAATTTTGGTTAAAATAGGAGCTGAAAGTCTTTCCTCTTCATCCCTGTTATTTCCAGTAGCCTGAGGAACTAAGGACACCTTGCAGTAACAGCAAGGGTGAAAAGCCAGAGGCCAGCTAAGGGACTAAGCCTATTTCTATTAAAATAAGAACTAATCTTTGTAAATATATATGAAATTTTTACTTCCCTAGCTCTCCTGTTAAATCTAAATCCTATCTTAGACTGAAAAGCCACATGCTGGGATGTCCTTGGAAGGGAGATTAGCAATACCACCTGTTTGCTCGTAGGGGCGGGGCGGAGAACCGGAGAATGTAGATTGACCTGCTTGAGAGAAGGAAGAATTCTAAACAATGAGAGTGTAGCAATGTAAATTTTCTGTTTGGAGAAGTCAAGGTACTTTATTTAGATGCAAATTGTAAAGCTAAAGTTAATCTCTGGCCTCTTGTAGGGGAATTGGCTCAGAGGAAACAGTGTTTTTTGAGAGCTTCCACTCCCAGCACAAGAGGAATTTTAGTCTTTAGAATGATACTTACGAGAAGAGACAGAATCTGTGTTTACCTGACGAATTAATCTCTCTGGTAGCCACTGTGCTTTATCTTCATCTCGTGAAAAAACACAAACCGAGCCTCTTCCCCAGATTAGAACTGGATCTGGACCCTTCCATTTATTAGTCAGGGCGTCCTTCCATTTTACCAATGCATAAGAATTAGAAGTAACTGGGTGCCAGTGGCGTTCTGCTGCAGACTGACCTTTAATGTCAGTTTGCAAAAAGTTTAGGACAAATAAGGTAAAGGCAAGGTGAGCCTTTGGTGACCTTGGGGGAAACGCTCTGAATTAACTTTGTTAGGTAATTTAGAATATAGGAATCTCTAATAATTGGACTGAATATTAGACCAGTCTAAGATTGAGTTAGAATGGCTGGTCACACTGAAGAAGAGTGAAAAATCATTATGACTCTATTAAATGACTAATTTTACTAAGTCTGAATATACAGTCTCTGATGTACTATTGTTATAAAGTTAAAAGGCTAGAAGCTAGTCTAAACTGGAAAAATGACAAGCAAGGATGGATCTAAAACATGAATTTAATCTTTTAGTCCTTTTAATCAGGACACTGAGTTAACTTACCTGTCAGCTCAGCACACGAATTACCAATATGCTTTTGTAGAGTTCTGTGGAGAGAACCTGTTTTTTCCTTTTCTTAATAAGGTAGCTGTTTTAGGATCAATCTATAAGCCAATAAGTAGACCCTTTTAAGATACTAAAAAGCATTTATTAAATTTGACATTTTAATCTCAAATTTTGAAAATAAAGGTATGTTTTAAATAGTGTGCATGGAAATGCACTAAATAGTATATATGGGGATACAATTTCTCTCTTTTGTCTTTTAAGAGGTTAAAGTTTAAAATTTTACAATATCTAACCTTTTGAATTAATAACTTTTTGGACAAAACATTTTAAATATTTGGCTGTAAAGGGGCAGTGACTAATTGCACTTTCAATTATTTTTCTTAAGGAACGGTTGTAACTAGAAGGCTAGAAAAGTTATTAAGAGTCACACGTGCATAATTTATTTATTTATTAACTAAAAATATGTATAAGCAATTGTAAATTTGAGAATTAATAGTATCTGAGGGATGAACAATTTTAAGTAATTATGAGCTCAGAGATGCAGCATTGACTATCAATATATAAATTAAGGTTTGATTGTTCAGCATTTTAAAACACTATCTACAGCACACAACCAGATTATTTGTGCTGGAATAGGGGCAACTGTGTGTCTTAAGACTCCGCTCCACAGCAGCTAGTTGGGCCCACGTGGCCAACGATCGGCTGGGAGGATGAGAAAAATGACTTTACAATAATGTGTTTTTTTTGGCCAAAGAATTGTCTTGGGCACAACTAATTTTTAATTACCAATTAACAACAATTATAAAAGCTTTCTTTATTTTTTGTAAAACCTTTTGTAGTAAACTAAAACACTAAATAATAAAAGGATACTGTCTCTGAATCTTTTGGGTGAGAGCAAGGATTTAAGGTAAACTTCCCTTGAGAAGCATTAGTTAATAAAATACTTTTCACTTAGGAAACAATATATACTGAAAGATTAAAACTTTTGGCTTCTTGTAAAGAAGCAGAAACAATAAACATTTTTCTTACATAATGTAAAGCTATATTAGCCATACGTAGAGGCAAAATTTTCTAGTGATTACCAGTTTACTAGAAGCAAAAATCTTTGAATTTAAGCATTATTTTAAACATCTGAATAGATCTGTAACACTGTTAAAAAGAAATTTTCTTGAACACAGGGAAAAACTTTTTTAGGCATTGTTTGCAAAACAAAAGAAAAGGCCACAAGCCGCTCTGGGACTGCCCAGAGCCCTGTATTGACTCAAAGGTAAAATACTTTTTAATCTGAGCATCAATCTTAAATTTGCAATCAAACTGCAAGCTGCAGTCAATGGAACAATGGCAGTTTTAACCATAATTTTTAAGTTTTTGTGCAAGGTTAGGATAATACCTATAACTTTGGGAAAGCAAAACCTATGTTTAAAACAATTTATCACTGTTAAAATCAATATTAGAAGCATTACTATCATATTACGAAGTTTGGATATCAATTAATACCTATGAATACCTATTAAAGCAAGCTTTAACGCTTTAATAAAGAGGCATTGCTTTATATCTTATCTTAAATTTTACTATTTAGGATAGGAACCACATTAATCATTATCTAAACTAGAAATATCTTAAGAGACTCAGCCTCTGAAGCTTAATCTCAAACTTTAACTCGCTTCAGGGCCTCACCAACTTTCTCCCAGGTTCCACAATCTATCGTTTCTTCTTCTTTGAACCATGGACAACAGCTATCTATCTTATCTAAAAGATTTCTGACTTTGAACCCTTCCTTCTTCCACCTAAGCAGCTTTCTAAAAAGCTGCGGCACACCGCCTGTCTCCATATCTAGTTCTGATTTACGAACTGCTGACCCAAAGCAGAACCAGTGTTGGGTCAGCACTGTTTCAAACTTGATTCGTATCCTACCGCATCCTCAGCAACACTTTACAAAACTGAAATTTTTTAGGCTAGCGCTAGCATGTGTACCTGTCCGTTGCTCCGATGCTCCTCCGATACGAAGATTCTTTCCTTTCTTGTGGAGCTCCACACAGCAGTCGTTTCTCTTAACATCCCTCTGCCATTCTTCAGGTCCCAGTTCTGGCGCCAACTGTTGCGGCCCGCCCGCGGTCCACAACACGAACGGTTCACTGAGAATGGCAGTTCCCTGCAAAGAGAGGAAACTAGACGGGGCGGAAGAAAAGAATGAAGCCAGGACAACAAGTTCTGATCGAGGCTCAATTTAATATTTCCAGACACTCAGTTTATAAAGGAAGGGGGAGGGAACCCAATTTCCCGCCAAGTAACTCAGGGTCCAGTAGCAGGACGAACCCGTGTGTGACTCCAGGCAGCAGAGGCAGGTTCCAGCAGTGGGCGTGGCAGGACGAATGAGTCGGTAGCTCCACCCTTGAGCAGGCAGGTTCCAGGCTGGGGGGAAGGGAGGCCACACCTGCCTGTTCTTTCTTTCTTTCTTATCCTTTTAAAACATGTTTATTGATTTATGTATTTCTTTATTTCTTTATTTCTTTCTTTCTTTATTTATTTATTTATTAGATATAAGTACACTGTAGCTGTCTTCAGACACGCCAGAAGAGGGTGTCAGATTCTGGAGAATCTAAATCCCTCTTATGGTCTGCATATGATGAACATGAACACAGCCTCACATATACTTCTAAAAATTTAAAGGTGGCTGAGGCCACTGAAAGGGCTCAACAATTAACAGCATTGTCTCCTCTTCCAGGGAACCTGGGATCAACTATCAGCAACTATATGGTGGCCCATCTCCAGTTCCCGGGTATCAGACAGACAGACAGACAGACAGGGATAAGGATCGCAGGCCTGCCTGGTCTTTCTTTTTTTCTTATCCTTTTAAAAAATGTTTATTTATTTATTAATTTATTTATTTATGTATTTATTAGATATAAGTACACTGTAGCTGTCTTCAGACACTCCAGTAGAGGGTGTCAGATTCTGAAGAATCTAAAACCATCTTATGGTCTGCATATGATGTACATAAACACAGCCTCAGATATACTTCCAAAAATTTAATGAAGGGTGGGGCCACTGAAAGGGCTCAACAATTAACAGCATTATGTCCTCTTCCAGAGAACCTGGGATCAACTACCAGTAACTATATGGTGGCTCATCTCCAGTTCCCAGGGATCAGACAGACAGACAGACAGACAGACAAACAGAGATATGGATGGCAGGCCTGCCTGGTCTTTCTTTTTTTCTTATCCTTTTTAAAAATGTTTATTTATTTATTTATTTATTTATTTATTTATTTATTTATTAGATATAAGTACACTGTAGCTGTCTGCAGACACTCCAGAAGAGGGTGTCAGATACTGGAGAATCTAAATCCCTCTTATGGTCTGCATATGATGTACATAAACACAGCCTCACATACAATTCTAAAAATTTAAAGATGGGTGGGACCATTAAAAGGGCTCAACAATTAACATCATTGTCTCCTCTTCCAGAGAACCTGGGATCAACTTCCAGCAACTATATGGTGGCCCATCTGTATTTCCAGGGTATCAGACAGACATACAGACAGACAGAGATAAGGATGGCTGGCCTGCCAGGTCTTTCTTTCTTACTTATCCTGTTTAAAAAATGTTTGTTTATTTATTTATTTATTTATTTATTTATTTATTTATTTATTTATTTATGTATTTATTAGACATAAGTACACTGTAGCTGTCTTCAGACAGTCCAGAAAAGGGTGTCAGATTCTGGAGAATCTAAATCCCTCTTATGGTCTGCATATGATGTACATAAACACAGCCTCACATATACTTCTAAACATTTAAATATGGGTGGGGCCACTGAAAGGGCTCAACAATTAACAGCATTGTCTCCTCTTCCAGAGAACCTGGGAAAAACTAACAGCAAATATATGGTGTCCCATATCCAGGTCCAGAGGTTCAGACAGACAGACAGACAGACAGAGATAAGGATTGCAGGCCTGCCTGATTTTTCTTTCTTTCTTACTTATCCTTCATAAAAAAATGTTTATTTATTTTTTAATTTATTTATTTATGTATTTATTAGATATAAGTAGACTGTAGCTGTCTTCAGACACTCCAGTAGACGGTGTCAGATTCTGAAAAATCTAAAACCATCTTCTGGTCTGCATATGATGTACATAAACACAGCCTCAGATATACTTCTAAAAATTTAATGAAGGGTGGGGCCACTAAAAGGGCTCAACAATTAACAGCATTATCTCCTCTTCCACAGAACCTGGGATCAACTACCAGCAACTATATGGTGGCTCATCTCCAGTTCCCAGGGATCAGACAGACAGACAGACACACAGACAGAGATATGGATGGCAGGCCTGCCTGGTCTTTCTTTCTTTCTTTCTTATCCTTTTAAAAAAATGTTTATTTATTTATTTATTTATTTATTTATTTATTTATTTATTAGATATAAGTACACTGTAGCTGTTTTTAGATACTCCAGAAGATGGTGTCAGTTTCTGTAGAATCTAAATCCCTCTTATAATCTGCATATGATGTACATAAACACAGCCTAACATACAGTTCTAAATATTTAAAGATGGGTGGGGCCATTGAAAGGGCACAACAATGAACAGCATTGTCTCCTCTTCCAGAGAACCTCGGCTCAACTACCAGCAACTATATGGTGGCCCATCTCCAGTTCCAGGGGATCAGACAGACAGACAGACAGACAGACAGACAGAGATAAGGATGGCAGGCCTGCCTGGTCTTTCTTTCTTTCTTATCCTTTTGAAAAAATGTTTACTTATTTATTTATTTATTTATTTATTTATTTATTAGATATAAGTACACTGTAGCTGTCTTCAGACACTGCAGAAGAGGGTGTCAGATTCTGGAGAATCTAAATCCCTCTTATGGCCTGCATATGATGTACATAAACACAGACTCACGTATACTTCTAAAAATTTAAAGATGTGTGGGGCCACTGAGAGGGCTCAACAATTAACAGAATTGTCTCATCTTCCAGAGAACCTGGGATCAACTACCAGCAACTATATGGTGGCCCATCTCCAGTTCCAGTGGATCAGAAAGACAGACAGACAGACAGACAGAGATAAGGATGGCAGGCCTGCCTGGTCTTTCTTTATTTCTTATTCTTTATAAAAAATGTTTATTTATTTATTTATTTATTTATTTATTTATTTATTTATTTATGTATTTATTAGATATAAGTACACTGTGTCTGTCTTCAGACACTCCAGAAGAGGGTGTCAGATTCTGGAGAATCTAAATCCCTCTTATGGTCTGCATATGATATACATAAACACAGCCTCACATATACTTAAAAAATTTAAAGATGCATGGGGTCACTGTAAGGGCTCAACAATTAACAGCATTATCTCCTCTTGCAGACAACCTGGGATCAACTACCAGCAACTATATGGTGGCTCATCTCCAGTTCTAGGGGATCAGACAGAAAGACAGACAGACAGAGAGATAAGGATGGCAGGCCTGCCTGGTTTTTTTTCTTTCTTATCCTTTTTAAAAATGTTTATTCATTTATTTATGTATTTATTAAATATAAGTACACTGTAGCGGTCTTCAGACACTCCAGAAGAGGGTGTCAGATTCTGGAGAATCTAAATCCCTCTTATGGTCTGCATATGATGTACATAAACACAGCCTCACATATACTTCTAAAAATTTAAAGATGGGTCGGGCTACTGAAAGGGCTCAACATATAACAGCATTGTCTCCTCTTCCAGAGAACCTGGGATCAACTACCAGCAACTATATGGTGGCCCATCTCCAGTTCCAGAAGATCAGACAGACAGACAGACAGACAGATATTAGGATGGCAGGCCTGCCTGGTCTTTCTTTCTTTCTTATCCTTTTTAAATAATGTTTATTTATATATTTATTTATTTATTTATTTATTTATTTATTAGATATAAGTACACTGTAGCTATCTTTAGACACTCCAGAAGAGGGTGTCAGATTCTGGAGAATCTAAATCCCTCTAACGATCTGCATATGATATATATAAACACAGCCTCACATTTTCTACTAAAAATTTAAAGATGGGTGTGGCTTGGAATAAGATGAGTAACCCTGAAAAAGTCAAAAAATGAAAAATCACACTGTAGGACTTGGAATATGGTGAGAAACCCTGAAAAAGTCGAAAAATGAGAAAATCATGCAGTAGTACCTGGAATATGGTGAGAAACACTGAAAAAGTCTTAAAATGAGAATATCACACTCTAGGACTTGGAATATGGTGAGAAACTTTGAAAATGTCGAAAAATGAGAAAATCATGCAATAGGACCCAGAATATGGTGAGAAACCCTGAAAAAAAGTCAAAAATAAGAAAATCACGCAGTAGGACCTGGAAGCTGGTGAGAAACCCTGAAAAAGTCGAAAAATGAGAAAATCAATCTGTAGGATCTGGAATATGTTGAGAAACCCTGAAAAATTCGAAAAAAGCAAAAATCACACTCTAGGACTTGGAATATGTTGAGAAACCCTGAAAAAGTCAAAAAATGAGAAAATCACACTGTAGGACTTGGAATATGGTCAGAAACACTGAAAAAGTCGAAAAATGAGAAAATCACGCAGTAGGACCTGGGATTTGGTGAGAAACACTGAAAAAGTCTTAAAATAGAAAATCACACTGTAGTACTTGGAATATGGTGAAAAATACTGAAAAAGTCTTAAAATGAGAAAATCACACCTTAGGACCTGGAATATGGTGAGAAACCCTGAAAAAGTCAAAAAATGAGAAAAATCACACTGTAGTACATGGAATATGGTGAGAAACTCTGAAAAAGTCGCAAATTATAAAATGACAGTGTAGGACCTGGAATATGTTGAGAAAACCTGAAATATTCAAAAATGAGAAAATGACAATGTAGAACCTGGAATACCGTAAGAAACCCTGAAAAAGTTAAAAAATGAGAAAATCACACTCTAGGACTGGAATATGGTGAGAAACCCTGAAACATCGAAAAATGAGAAAATCATGTAGTAGGACCCAGAATATGGTGAGAAATCCTGAAAAAAGTCGAAAAATGAGAAAATCACGCAGTAGGACCTGGAAGCTGGTGAGAAACTCTGAAAAAGTCGAAAAATGAGAAAATCAAACTGTAGGACCTGGAATATGTTGAGAAACCCTGAAAAATTCGAAAAAGGCAAAAATCACACTCTAGGACTTGGAATATGATGAGAAACCGTGAAAAAGTCAAAAAATGAGAAAATCACACTGTAGTACCTGGAATATTTTGAGAAACACTACAAAAGTTTAAAATGAGAAAATCACCCAGTAGGACCTGGAAAGTGGTGAGAAACCTTGAAAGAGTTGAAAAATAAGAAAATCAAACTTGTAGTACATGCAATATGGTGACAAACCCTGAAAAAGTCGAAAAATGAGAATATCACACTCTAGGACTTGGAATATGATGAGAAACCCTGAAAAAGTCAAAAAATGAGAAAATCACACTTTAGGACTTGGAATATGGTGAGAAACCCTGAAAAAGTCGAAAAATGAGAAAATAATGCACTAGGACCCAGAATATGATGAGAAACACAGAAAAAGTCTTAAAATGAAAAAATCACACTGTAGGACCTGGAATATGGTAAGAAACTCTGAAAATGTCGAAAAATGAGAAAATGACACTGTAGGAGCTGGAATATGGTGAGAAGTCATGAAAGTCAAAAAAAAAAAAAAAAAAGAAATACACACTTGTAGGACTTGCAATATGGTGAGAGACCCTGAAAAAGTCTTAAAATGAGAAAATCACACTGTAGGACTTGGGATATGGTGAGAAACCCTGAAAAAGTCGAAAAATTAGAAAATCAAACTGTAGGAACTGGAATATGCTGAGAATCCCTGAAAAATTCGGAAAATGCGAAAATCACACTCTAGGACTTGGAATATGATGAGAAACCCTGAAAAATTCAAAAAATGAGAAAATCACACTGTAGTACCTGGTATATGGTGAGAAACACTAAAAGAGTATTAAAATGAGAAAATCACACAGTAGGACCTGGAATATGGTGAGAAACCCTGAAAAAGTCCAAAAATAAGAAAATAAAACTTGTAGTACATGCAATATGGTGAGAAACACTGAAAAAGTCGAAAAATGAGAATATCACACTCTAGGACTTGGAATATGGTGAGAAACTCTGAAAAAGTCAAAAAATGAGAAAATCACCCTGTAGGACTTGGAATATGGTGAGAAACCCTGAAAAAGTCAACAAATGAGAAAAATCACACTGTAGTACATGGAATATGGTGAGAAACTCTGAAAAAGTCGCAAATAAGAAAATGACAGTGTAGGACCTGGAATATGTTGAGAAAACCTGAAATATTAAAAAATGATAAAATGACAATGTAGAACCTGGAATAAGGTAAGAAACCCCGAAAAATTTAAAAAAAGAGAAAATCACACTGTAGGACCTGGAATATGGTGAGAAACACTGAAAAAGTCAAAAAATAAGAATATCACACTCTAGGACTTGGAATATGGTGAGAAACCTGAAAAAGTCAAAACATGAGAAATTCATGCAGTAGGACCCAGAATATGGTGAGAAACCCTGAAAGAAGTCGGAAAATGAGAAAATCACGCAGTAGGACCTGGAAGCTAGTGAGAAACCCTGAAAAAGAGGAAAAATGAGAATAACAAACTGTAGGACCTGGAATATGTTGAGAAACCCTGAAAAATTCGAAAAAAAGCAAAAATCACACTCTAGGACTTGGAATGTGATGAGAAACCCTGAAAAAGTAAAAAAATGAGAAAATCACACTGTAGTACCTGGAATATGGTGAGAAACCCTGAAAAAGTCTTAAAATGAGAAAATCACACTGTAGGACTTGGAATAAGATGAGAAACCCTAAAAAAGTCGAAAAATGAGAAAAATACACTGAAGGAGTTGGAATATGTTGAGAAACCCTGAAAAAGTCTTAAAATGAGAAAATCACACTGTAGGACCTGGAATATGGTGAGAAACTCTGAAAATTCTAAAAAGAGAAAATCACACTCTAGGACTTGGAATATGATGAGAAACCCTGAAAAAGTCAAAAAATGAGAAAATCACACTGCAGTACCTGGAATATGGTGAGAAACCCTGAAAAAGTCTAAAAATGAGAAAATCAAACAGTAAGACCTGGAATATGGTGAGAAACCCTGAAAGATCAAAAATAAGAAAATCAAACTTGTAGTACCTGCAATATGGTGAGAAACCCTTCAAAAGGCAAAAAATGAGAAAATCACAATATAGGACTTGGAATAAGATGAGAAACCGTGAAAAAGACCAAAAAATGACAAAAACACACTGTAGGAGCTGGAATATGGTGAGAAACCCTGAAAAAGTCCAAAAATGTGAAAATCACACTGTAGGACTTGGAATAAAATGAGAAACCGTGAAAAAGACAAAAAATGAAAAAAGTACACGGTAGGAGATGGAATATGGAGAGAAACCGTTAAAAATTAGAAAAATAAGATATACACACTTGTAGGACAGGCAATATGGTGAGAGACCCTGAAATAGTCTTAAAATGAGAAAAATCACACTGTAGTACCTGGAATATGGTGAGAAACCCTGAAAAAGTCCAAAAATAAGAAATTCACACGTGTAGGACCTGCAATATGGTGAGAAACCCTGAAAAAGTCGAAAAATGAGAAAATCACACTGTAGGACTTGGAATAAGATGAGACACCCTGAAAAAGTCAAAAAATGAGAAAATTTCACTGTAGGACTTGGAATAAGATGAGAAACCCTGAAAAAGTTGAAAAATGAAAAAATCACAATGTAGAAGATGGAATATGGTGAGCAATCCTGAAAAAGTCAAAAAATGAGAAAATCACACTGTGGAACCTGGAATATGGTGAGAAACTCTGAAAAAGGCGAAAAATTGGAAAAATCACACTCTAGGACTTGGAATATGATGAGAAACCCTGAAAAAGTCAAAAATGAGAAAATCAGTCTGTAGTAGCTGGAATATGGTGAGAAACATTGAAAAAGTCTCAAAATGAGAAAATCACACAGTTAAACCTGCAATATTGTGAGAAACACTGAAACAGTCGAAAAATAAGAAAATCAAACTTGTAGTACCTGCAATATGGTGAGAAACCCTGAAAAATTCCAAAAGTGAGAAAATCACACTGTAGGATTTAGAATATGATGAGAAACCGTGAAAAAGTCAAAAAATGAGAAAAATACACTGTAGAAGCTGGAATATGGTGAGTAAACCCTGAAAAAGTCGAAAAATAAGGAAATCACACTTGTAGAACCTCCAATATGGTGAGAAACCCTGAAAAAGTCAAAAAATGAGAAAATCACACTGTAGGACCTGGAATATGTTGAGAAACCCTGAAAAAGTCTTAAAATGAGAAAATCACACTGTAGGACTTGGAATAAGATGAGAAACCCTAAAAAAGTCGAAAAATGAGAAAAATACACTGAAGGAGTTGGAATATGTTGAGAAACCCTGAAAAATCTTAAAATGAGAAAATCACACTGTAGGACCTGGAATATGGTGAGAAACTCTGAAAAAGTCGAAAAAAGAGAAAATCACACTCTAGAACTTGGAATATGATGAGAAACCCTGAAAAAGTCAAAAAATGAGAAAATCACACTGTAGTACCTGGAATATGGTGAGAAACCCTGAAAAAGTCTAAAAATGAGAAAATCAAACAGTAAGACCTGGAATATGGTGAGAAACCCTGAAAGATCAAAAATAAGAAAATCAAACTTGTAGTACCTGCAATATGGTGAGAAACACTGGAAAAGGCAAAAAATGAGAAAATCACAATATAGGACTTGGAATAAGATGAGAAACCGTGAAAAAGACAAAAAAAGACAAAAACACACTGTAGGAGCTGGAATATGGTGAGAAACCCTGAAAAAGTGCAAAAATAAGAAATTCACACATGTAGGACCTGCAATATGGTGAGAAACCCTGAAAAAGTCGAAAAATGAGAAAATCATGCACTAGGACCCAGAATATGATGAGAAACACAGAAAAAGTCTTAAAATGAGAAAATCACACTGTAAGACCTGGAATATGGTAAGAAACCCTGAAAATGTCGAAAAATGAGAAAATGACACTGTAGGAGCTGGAATATGGTGAGAAGTCCTGAAAAAGTCAAAAAAAAAAAAAAAAAGAAATACACACTTGTAGGACTTGCAATATGGTGAGAGACCCTGAAAAAGTCTTAAAATGAGAAAATCACACTGTAGGACTTGGGATATGGTGAGAAACCCTGAAAAAGTCGAAAAATTAGAAAATCAAACTGTAGGAACTGGAATATGCTGAGAATCCCTGAAAAATTCGGAAAATGCGAAAATCACACTCTAGGACTTGGAATATGATGAGAAACCCTGAAAAATTCAAAAAATGAGAAAATCACACTGTAGTACCTGGTATATGGTGAGAAACACTAAAAGAGTATTAAAATGAGAAAATCACACAGTAGGACCTGGAATATGGTGAGAAACCCTGAAAAAGTCCAAAAATAAGAAAATAAAACTTGTAGTACATGCAATATGGTGAGAAACACTGAAAAAGTCGAAAAATGAGAATATCACACTCTAGGACTTGGAATATGGTGAGAAACTCTGAAAAAGTCAAAAAATGAGAAAATCACCCTGTAGGACTTGGAATATGGTGAGAAACCCTGAAAAAGTCAACAAATGAGAAAAATCACACTGTAGTACATGGAATATGGTGAGAAACTCTGAAAAAGTCGCAAATAAGAAAATGACAGTGTAGGACCTGGAATATGTTGAGAAAACCTGAAATATTAAAAAATGATAAAATGACAATGTAGAACCTGGAATAAGGTAAGAAACCCCGAAAAATTTAAAAAAAGAGAAAATCACACTGTAGGACCTGGAATATGGTGAGAAACACTGAAAAAGTCAAAAAATAAGAATATCACACTCTAGGACTTGGAATATGGTGAGAAACCTGAAAAAGTCAAAACATGAGAAATTCATGCAGTAGGACCCAGAATATGGTGAGAAACCCTGAAAGAAGTCGGAAAATGAGAAAATCACGCAGTAGGACCTGGAAGCTAGTGAGAAACCCTGAAAAAGAGGAAAAATGAGAATAACAAACTGTAGGACCTGGAATATGTTGAGAAACCCTGAAAAATTCGAAAAAAAGCAAAAATCACACTCTAGGACTTGGAATGTGATGAGAAACCCTGAAAAAGTAAAAAAAATGAGAAAATCACACTGTAGTACCTGGAATATGGTGAGAAACCCTGAAAAAGTCTTAAAATGAGAAAATCACACTGTAGGACTTGGAATAAGATGAGAAACCCTAAAAAAGTCGAAAAATGAGAAAAATACACTGAAGGAGTTGGAATATGTTGAGAAACCCTGAAAAAGTCTTAAAATGAGAAAATCACACTGTAGGACCTGGAATATGGTGAGAAACTCTGAAAATTCTAAAAAGAGAAAATCACACTCTAGGACTTGGAATATGATGAGAAACCCTGAAAAAGTCAAAAAATGAGAAAATCACACTGCAGTACCTGGAATATGGTGAGAAACCCTGAAAAAGTCTAAAAATGAGAAAATCAAACAGTAAGACCTGGAATATGGTGAGAAACCCTGAAAGATCAAAAATAAGAAAATCAAACTTGTAGTACCTGCAATATGGTGAGAAACCCTTCAAAAGGCAAAAAATGAGAAAATCACAATATAGGACTTGGAATAAGATGAGAAACCGTGAAAAAGACCAAAAAATGACAAAAACACACTGTAGGAGCTGGAATATGGTGAGAAACCCTG
>NW_028227276.1:13363558-13370558 GCF_978045245.1 Mus caroli | reverse complement strand
TCTCTATCTCTGTCTCTTTCTGTCTCCCTCTGCATCTCTCCCTTTGTCTGTTTTCTGTCTCTCTGTCTCTCTTTCTGTCTCTCTCTGTGTATCACTCTGTCTCACTCTGTCTCTGTCTCTCTCTGTCTCTCTCTTTGTCGCTGTCTCTCTCGTCTCTCTCTGTGTCTTTCGTTGTCTCTATCTATCTCTCTCTCTGTCTCTTTCTGTCTCTCTCTTTCTCTCTCTGTCTCTCCTGTTTCTCTCTGTCTCTCTCTGTATCTCTTTGTCTTTCTCTGTGTCTCTCTCTCTGTGTCTCTCTCTGAGTCTCTCGCTGTCTCTCTATGTTTCTCTCTCTGTATGTCGCTGTTTCTCTCTGTCTCTCTCTATCACTCTCTCTGTCTCTCTCTGTCTCTCTCTTTTGTCTCTTTTCTCTCTCTCTCTGTCTCTCTCTCTTTCTCACTCTGTCTCTCTCTGTGTGTCTCTCTGTCTCTCTCTGTCTCTCTCTCTAACTCTCTCTCTGTCTCTGTCTGTCTCTCTTTCTCTCTCTTTGTCTCTCTCTCTGTCTCTCTCTTTTTCTCTCTCTGTCTCTCTCTGTCTCTATCTCTGTCTCTATCTGTCTCTCTGTCTCTCTCAATTTCTCTGTCTCTCTCTGTTTCTATCTCTCTCAGTCTCTCTCTTTATCTCAGTGTCTCTCTCTGTCGCTCTATGTCTCTGTCTGTCTCTCTCTGTCTCTCCCTTTGTCTCTCTCTCTGTCTCTCTCTCTGTCTCTCTGTTTGACTATCTTTCTGTCTCTATCTCTCTCTATTTGACTCTCTGTCTCTGACTCTCTCTAAGTCTCTCTCTGTCTCTATCTTTGTCTCTCTCTATCTCTCCCTCTCTCTCTCTGTCTCTCTCTGTCTCTTGCTCTGTCTCTCTGTCTCTCTCTGTCTCTGTCTGTCTCTCTGTCTCTCTCTTTGTCTCTCTCTCTGTCTCACTCTTTGTCTCTCTGTCTCTCTCTGTCTCTATCTCTGTCTCTCTCTGTCACGCTCTGTCTCTCTCTCTGTCTCACTCTGTCTCTGTCTGTCTCTCTGTCTCTCTCTTTGTCTCTCTCTCTCTCACTCTCTGTCTCTATCTCTGTCTCTTTCTGTCTCCCTCTGTTTCTCTCTGTCTCTCTCTGTCTCTATCTCTGTCTCTCTATGTCACGCTCTGTCTCTATCTTTGTCTCTCTCTGTTTCATTCTCTCCCTCTCTCTCTCTGTCTCTCTCTGTCTCTTGCTCTGTCTCTTGCTCTGTCTCTCTATCTGTCTCTCTCTGTCTCTGTCTGTCTCTCTGTCTCTCTCTTTGTCTCTCTCTCTGTCTCACTCTTTGTCTCTCTCTGTATCTCTCTGTCTCTATCTCTGTCAATTTCTGTTTCCCTCTGTTTCTTTCTGTCTCTCTCTGTCTCTATCTCTGTCTCTATGTCACGCTCTGTCTCTCTCTCTGTCTCTCTCTGTCTCTCTCTGTCTCTCTCTTTCCCTTTCTCTTTCTCTCTGTCTCTCTCTGTCTCTCTCTTTCCTTTTCTGTCTCTCTCTCTGTCTCTCTCTGTCTCTATCTTTGTCTCTCTCTGTCTCACTCTCTCCCTCTCTCTCTCTCTCTCTCTCTATGTCTCTCTCTCAGTCTCTGTAACTCTGTCTCTGTCTCTCTCTGTCTCTCTTCATCTCTGTCTCTCTCTCTGTCTCTCTCTGTGTCTTTCTCTGTCTCTCTCTATCTCTCTGTCTTTCTCTGTCTCTCTCTCTTTGTCTCTTTTCTGTCTCTCTCTCTGTCTCTCTCTGTCTCTCTCTCTCTCTTTCTCTCTCTGTGTCTCTCTCTGTTTCTCTCTTCTCTATCTCTGTCTCTCTCTGTCTCTCTCTGTCGCTGTCTGTCTCTCTGTCTCTCTCTCTGTCTCTCTCTTTGTCTCTCTCTGTCTCTTTCTGTCTCTATCTCAGTCTCTCTCTGTCTCTCTCTATTTATCTCTCTCTTTCTCTGTCTATCTCTCTTTGTCTCTCTCTCTTTCTCTCTCTGTCTCTCTATGTCTCTCTCTCTCTGTATGTCTCTGTCTCTCTCTGTCTCTCTCTATCTCTCTCTCTGTCTCTCTCAGTTCTCTACCCCTGTCTCTGTCTCTCTCTGTCTCTCTCTTTGTCTCTGTGTCTCTCTCTGTCGCTCTCTGTCTCTCTCTGTATCTCTGTCTCTCCCTTTTTCTCTATCTTTCATTCAATCTCTCTGTCTCTCTTTTTGACTCTCTTTCTGTCTCTGTCTCTGTCTGTCTCTCTGTCTCTCTCTCAGTCTCTCTCTTTTTCTCTCTCTGTCTCTCTCAGTCTCTATCTCTCTCTCTGTCTCTCTCTATTTCTCTGACTCTTTCTCTGTCTATCTCTCTGTGTCTCTCTCTGTCTCTCTGTCTCTCTCTGTCTCTTGCTCTGTCTCTCTGTCTCTCTCTGTCTCTGTCTGTCTCTCTGTCTCTCTCTTTGTCTCTCTCTCTGTCTCACTCTTTGTCTCTCTCTCTTTCTCTATCTCTGTCTCTTTCTGTCTCCCTCTTTCTCTCTGTCTCTCTCTGTCTCTATCTCTGTCTCTCTATGTCACACTCTGTCTCTATCTTTGTCTCTCTCTGTTTCATTCTCTCCCTCTGTCTCTCTGTCTCTCTGTCTCTCTATCTGTCTCTCTCTGTCTCTGTCTGTCTCTCTGTCTCTCTCTTTGTCTCTCTCTCTGTCTCACACTTTGTCTCCCTCTGTATCTCTCTGTCTCTATGTCTGTCAATTTCTGTTTCCCTCTGTTTCTTTCTGTCTCTCTCTGTCTCTATCTCTGTCTCTCTGTCACGCTCTGTCTCTCTCTCTGTCTCTCTCTGTCTCTGTCTGTCTCTCTCTTTCCCTTTCTCTGTCTCTCTGTCTCTCTCTGTCTCTCTCTTTCCCTTTCTGTCTCTCTCTCTGTCTCTCTCTGTCTCTATCTTTGTCTCTCTCTGTCTCACTCTCTCCTCTCTCTCTCTCTCTATGTCTCTCTCTCAGTCTCTGTCACTCTGTCTCTGTCTCTCTCTGTCTCTCTTCATCTCTGTCTCTCTCTGTCTCTCTCTGTGTCTTTCTCTGTCTCTCTCTATCTCTCTGTCTTTCTCTGTCTCTCTCTCTCTTTGTCTCTTTTCTGTATCTCTCTCTGTCTCTCTCTGTCTCTCTCTGTCTCTCTCTGTCTCTCTCTTTCTCTCTCTGTCTCTCTCTGTGTCTCTCTCTCTGTCTCTCTCTGTCTCTCTCTGTCTCTGTCTGTCTCTCTGTCTCTCTCTTTGTCTCTCTCTCTGTCTCACTCTTTGTCTCTCTCTCTCTCTGTCTCTATCTCTGTCTCTTTCTGTCTCCCTCTGTTTCTCTCTGTCTCTCTCTGTCTATATCTCTGTCTCTCTATGTCACGCTCTGTCTCTATCTTTGTCTCTCTCTGTCTCATTCTCTCCCTCTCTCTCTCTGTCTCTCTCTGTCTCTTGCTCTGTCTCTCTATCTGTCTCTCTCTGTCTCTGTCTGTCTCTCTCTTTGTCTCTCTCTCTGTCTCACTCTTTGTCTCTCTCTGTATCTCTCTGTCTCTATCTCTGTCAATTTCTGTTTCCCTCTGTTTCTTTCTGTCTCTCTCTGTCTCTATCTCTGTCTCTCTGTCACGCTCTGTCTCTCTCTGTCTCTCTCTTTCCCTTTCTCTGTCTCTCTGTCTCTCTCTGTCTCTCTCTTTCCCTTTCTGTCTCTCTCTCTGTCTCTCTCTGTCTCTATATTTGTCTCTCTCTGTCTCCCTCTCTCCCTCTCTCTCTCTCTCTCTCTATGTCTCTCTCTCAGTCTCTGTCACTCTGTCTCTGTCTCTCTCTGTCTCTCTTCATCTCTGTCTCTCTCTCTGTCTCTCTCTGTGTCTTTCTCTGTCTCTCTCTATCTCTCTGTCTTTCTCTGTCTCTCTCTCTTTGTCTCTTTTCTGTCTCTCTCTCTCTGTCTCTCTCTGTCTTTCTCTCTTTCTCTCTCTGTCTCTCTCTGTGTCTCTCTCTGTCTCTCTCTGTCTCTATATCTGTCTCTCTCTGTCTCTCTCTATTTATCTCTCTCTTTCTCTGTCTATCTCTCTTTGTCTCTGTCTCTCTCTGTCTCTCTATGTCTCTCTCTCTGTATGTCTCTGTCTCTCTCTGTCTCTCTCTATCTCTCTCTGTCTCTCTCAGTCTCTCTCCCTCTGTCTCTGTCTCTCTCTGTCTCTCTCTTTGTCTCTGTGTCTCTCTCTGTCCCTCTCTTTCTCTCTCTGTCTCTCTCTGTCTCTCCCTTTGTCTCTATCTTTCTTTCTCTCTCTCTGTCTCTCTTTTTGACTCTCTTTCTGTCTCTGTCTCTCTCTGTCTCTGACTGTCTCTCTGTCTCTCTCTCAGTCTCTCTCTTTGTCTCTCTCTGTCTCTCTCAGTCTCTATCTCTGTCTCTCTCTGTCTCTCTCTCTATTTCTCTGACTCTTTCTGTCTATCTCTCTGTGTCTCTCTCTATCTCTCTCTAACTCTCTCTCTGTCTCTCTCTGTCTCTCTCTCTCTTTGTCGGTTTCTGTCTCTCTCTGTCTCTTTCTCTGTATCTCACTGTCTCACTCTGTCTCTGTCTGTCTCTCTCTGTCTCTCTCTCTGTCTCTCTCTTTGGCTCTCTCTGTCTCTCTCTCTGTCTCTCTCTCTGTCTCTCTTTCTCTCTCTCTGTGTCTTTATTTCTGTATCTCTCTGTCTCTCTCTGTCTCTCTGTGTCTTTCACTGTGTCTGTCTCTGTCTCTCTCTGTATCTGTCTTTCTCTGTCTCTCTCTGTCTGTCTCTATCTCTGTCTCTCTCTGTCTCTCTCTGTCTCTCTCTCTGTCTCTCTCTGTCTCTCTATGTCTCTATCAGTCTCTCTCACTATGTCTCTGTCTCTCTCTGTCTCTCTCTGTCTTTCTCTCTTTCTCTCTCTGTCTCTCTCTGTGTCTCTCTCTGTCTCTCTCTGTCTCTATCTCTGTCTCTCTCTGTCTCGCTCTATTTATCTCTCTCTTTCTCTGTCTATCTCTCTTTGTCTCTCTCTCTGTCTCTCTCTGTCTCTCTATGTCTCTCTCTCTGTATGTCTCTGTCTCTCTCTGTCTCTCTCTATCTCTCTCTGTCTCTCTCAGTCTCTCTCCCTCTGTCTCTGTCTCTCTCTGTCTCTCTTTGTCTCTGTGTCTCTCTCTGTCCCTCTCTTTCTCTCTCTGTCTCTCTCTGTCTCTCCCTTTGTCTCTATCTTTCTTTCTCTCTCTGTCTCTCTTTTTGACTCTCTTTCTGTCTCTGTCTCTCTCTGTCTCTCTGTCTCTCTGTCTCTCTCTCAGTCTCTCTCTTTGTCTCTCTCTGTCTCTCTCAGTCTCTATCTCTGTCTCTCTCTCTTTCTCTCTCTGTCTCTCTCTGTGTCTCTCTCTGTCTCTCTCTGTCTCTATCTCTGTCTCTCTCTGTCTCTCTCTATTTATCTCTCTCTTTCTCTGTCTATCTCTCTTTGTCTCTCTCTCTGTCTCTCTCTGTCTCTCTATGTCTCTCTCTCTGTATATCTCTGTCTCTCTCTGTCTCTCTCTATCTCTCTCTGTCTCTCTCAGTCTCTCCCCCTCTGTCTCTGTCTCTCTCTGTCTCTCTCTTTGTCTCTGTGTCTCTCTCTGTCCCTCTCTTTCTCTCTCTGTCTCTCTCTGTCTCTCCCTTTGTCTCTATCTTTCTTTCTCTCTCTCTGTCTCTCTTTTTGACTCTCTTTCTGTCTCTGTCTCTCTCTGTCTCTCTCTGTCTTTCTGTCTCTCTCTCAGTCTCTCTCTTTGTCTCTCTCTGTCTCTCTCAGTCTCTATCTCTGTCTCTCTCTGTCTCTCTCTCTATTTCTCTGACTCTTTCTCTGTCTATCTCTCTGTGTCTCTCTCTGTGTCTCTCTTTGTCTCTCTCTGTCTCTCTCTTTCTCTTGCTCTGTCTCTCTCTGTCTCTGTCTGTCTCTCTGTCTCTCTCTTTGTCTCTCTCTCTGTCTCACTCTCTGTCTCTTTCTGTCTCTCTCTGTCTCTCCCTTTGTCTCTATCTTTCATTCTCTCTCTCTATCTCTTTTTGACTCTCTTTCTGTCTCTGTTTCTCTCTGTCTCTGTCTGTCTCTCTGTCTCTCTCTCAGTCTCTCTCTTTGTCTCTCTCTGTCTCTCTCAGTCTCTATCTCTGTCTCTTTCTATTTCTCTGACTCTTTCTCTGTCTATCTCTGTGTCTCTCTCTGTGTCTCTCTCTGTCTCTCTCTCTGTCTCTCTCTGTCTCTTGCTCTGTCTCTCTGTCTCTCTCTGTCTCTGTCTGTCTCTCTGTCTCTCTCTTTGTCTCTCTCTGTGTCTCACTCTTTGTCTCTCTCTGTCTCTCTCTGTCTCTATCTCTGTCTCTCTCTGTCACGCTCTGTCTCTCTCTCTGTCTCTCTCTGTCTCTGTCTGTCTCTCTGTCTCTCTCTTTGTCTCTCTCTCTCTCACTCTTTGTCTCTCTCTCTCTCTCTCTGTCTCTATCTTTGTCTCTTTCTGTCTCCCTCTGTTTCTCTCTGTCCCTCTCTGTCTCTATCTCTGTCTCTCTATGTCACACTCTGTCTCTATCTTTGTCTCTCTCTGTCTCATTCTCTCCCTCTCTCTCTCTGTCTCTCTCTGTCTCTTGCTCTGTCTCTCTATCTGTCTCTCTCTGTCTCTGTCTGTCTCTCTGTCTCTCTCTTTGTCTCTCTCTCTCTGTCTCACTCTTTCTCTCTCTCTGTATCTTTCTGTCTCTATCTCTGTCAATTTCTGTTTCCCTCTGTTTCTTTCTGTCTCTCTCTGTCTCTATCTCTGTCTCTCTGTCACGCTCTGTCTCTCTCTCTGTCTCTCTCTGTCTCTGTCTGTCTCTCTCTTTCCCTTTCTCTGTCTCTCTGTCTCTCTCTGTCTCTCTCTTTCCCTTTCTGTCTCTCTCTCTGTCTCTCTCTGTCTCTATCTTTTTCTCTCTCTGTCTCACTCTCTCCCTCTCTCTCTCTCTCTCTATGTCTCTCTCTCAGTCTCTGTCACTATGTCTCTGTCTCTCTCTGTCTCTCTTCATCTCTGTCTCTCTCTGTCTCTCT
>NW_028227276.1:13308558-13313558 GCF_978045245.1 Mus caroli | reverse complement strand
GTCTCTATCTCTGTCTCTCTCTGTCACGCTCTGTCTCTCTCTCTGTCTCACTCTGTCTCTGTCTGTCTCTCTGTCTCTCTCTTTGTCTCCCTCTCTCTCACTCTCTGTCTCTATCTCTGTCTCTTTCTGTCTCCCTCTGTTTCTCTCTGTCTCTCTCTGTCTCTATCTCTGTCTCTCTATGTCACCCTCTGTCTCTATCTTTGTCTCTCTCTGTCTCATTCTCTCCCTCTCTCTCTCTGTCTCTCTCTGTCTCTTGCTCTGTCACTCTATCTGTCTCTCTCTGTCTCTGTCTGTCTCTCTCTTTGTCTCTCTCTCTCTGTCTCACTCTTTGTCTCTCTCTGTATCTCTCTGTCTCTATCTCTGTCAATTTCTGTTTCCCTCTGTTTCTTTCTGTCTCTCTCTGTCTCTATCTCTGTCTCTCTCTGTCTCTCTCTTTCCCTTTCTCTGTCTCTCTGTCTCTCTCTGTCTCTCTCTTTCCCTTTCTGTCTCTCTCTCTGTCTCTCTCTGTCTCTATCTTTGTCTCTCTCTGTCTCCCTCTCTCCCTCTCTCTCTCTCTCTCTCTATGTCTCTCTCTCAGTTTCTGTCACTCTGTCTCTGTCTCTCTCTGTCTCTCTTCATCTCTGTCTCTCTCTCTGTCTCTCTCTGTGTCTTTCTCTGTCTCTCTCTATCTCTCTGTCTTTCTCTGTCTCTCTCTCTTTGTCTCTTTTCTGTCTCTCTCTCTCTGTCTCTCTCTGTCTCTCTCTCTTTCTCTCTCTGTCTCTCTCTGTGTCTCTCTCTGTCTCTCTCTGTCTCTATCTCTGTCTCTCTCTGTCTCTCTCTATTTATCTCTCTCTTTCTCTGTCTATCTCTCTTTGTCTCTCTCTCTGTCTCTCTCTGTCTCTCTATGTCTCTCTCTCTGTATGACTCTGTCTCTCTCTGTCTCTCTCTATCTCTCTCTGTCTCTCTCAGTCTCTCTCCCTCTGTCTCTGTCTCTCTCTGTCTCTCTCTTTGTCTCTGTGTCTCTCTCTGTCCCTCTCTTTCTCTCTCTGTCTCTCTCTGTCTCTCCCTTTGTCTCTATCTTTCATTCTCTCTCTCTGTCTCTCTTTTTGACTCTCTTTCTGTCTCTGTCTCTCTCTATCTCTGTCTGTCTCTCTGTCTCTCTCTCAGTCTCTCTCTTTGTCTCTCTCTGTCTCTCTCAGTCTCTATCTCTGTCTCTCTCTGTCTCTCTCTCTATTTATCTGACTCTTTCTCTCTCTATCTCTGTGTGTCTCTCTCTGTGTCTCTCTCTGTCTCTCTCTCAGTCTCTCTCTGTCTCTTGCTCTGTCTCTCTCTGTCTCTGTCTGTCTCTCTGTCTCTCTCTTTGTCTCTCTCTCTGTCTCACTCTCTGTCTCTCTCTGACTCTCTCTGTCTCTCCCTTTGTCTCTATCTTTCATTCTCTCTCTCTGTCTCTTTTTTGACCCTCTTTCTGTCTCTGTCTCTCTCTGTCTATGTCTGTCTCTCTGTCTCTCTCTCAGTCTCTCTCTTTGTCTCTCTCTGTCTCTCTCAGTCTCTATCTCTGTCTCTCTCTGTCTCTCTCTATTTCTCTGACTCTTTCTCTGTCTATCTCTCTGTGTCTCTCTCTGTGTCTCTCTCTGTCTCTATCTCTGTCTCTCTCTGTCACGCTCTGTCTCTCTCTCTGTCTCTCTCTGTCTCTGTCTGTCTCTCTGTCTCTCTCTTTGTCTCTCTCTCTGTCTCACTCTTTGTCTCTCTCTCTCTCTCACTGTCTCTATCTCTGTCTCTTTCTGTCTCCCTCTGTTTCTCTCTGTCTCTCTCTGTCTCTATCTCTGTCTCTCTATGTCACACTCTGTCTCTATCTTTGTCTCTCTTTGTCTCATTCTGTCCCTCTCTCTGTCTCTCTCTGTCTCTTGCTCTGTCTCTCTATCTGTCTCTCTCTGTCTCTGTCTGTCTCTCTGTCTCTCTCTTTGTCTCTCTCTCTCTGTCTCACTCTTTGTCTCTCTCTGTATCTTTCTGTCTCTATCTCTGTCAATTTTTGTTTCCCTCTGTTTCTTTCTATCTCTCTCTGTCTCTATCTCTGTCTCTCTGTCACGCTCTGTCTCTCTCTCTGTCTCTCTCTGTCTCTCTCTGTCTCTCTCTTTCCCTTTCTCTGTCTCTCTCTGTCTCTCTCTTTCCCTTTCTGTCTCTCTCTCTGTCTCTCTCTGTCTCTATCTTTGTCTCTCTCTGTCTCACTCTCTCCCTCTCTCTCTCTCTCTCTCTCTCTCTATGTCTCTCTCAGTCTCTGTCACTCTGTCTCTGTCTCTCTCTGTCTCTCTTCATCTCTGTCTCTCTCTCTGTCTCTCTGCATCTTTCTCACTCTGTCTCTGTCTCTCTCTGTCTCTGTCTTTGTCTCTGTCTATCTCTGTGTCTCTCTCTGTCTCTCTCTATCTCTCTCTCTGTCTCTCTTTGTCTACTTCTCTTTGTCTGTTTTCTGTCTCTCTCTCTCTCTCTCTGTCCCTCTCTGACTCTCTCTGTCCCTCTCTGTCTCTCTCTCTTTCTCTCTCTGTCTCTCTCTGTGTCTCTCTCTGTCTCTCTCTGTCTCTATATCTGTCTCTCTGTCTCTCTCTGTCTCTGTCTGTCTCTCTGTCTCTCTCTCTGTCTCTCTCTTTGTCTCTCTCTGTCTCTCTCTGTCTCTACCTCTGTCTCTCTCTGTCTCTCTCTGTCTCTCTCTATTTCTCTGTCTATCTCTCTCTGTCTCTCTCTGTGTCTCTCTCTGTCTCTCTATGTCTCTCTCTCTGTATGTCTCTGTCTCTCTCTGTCTCTCTCTCTATCTCTCACAGTCTCTCTCCCTCTGTCTCTTTCTCTCTCTGTCTCTCTCTTTGTCTCTGTGTCTCTCTCTGTCACTCTCTGTCTCTCTCTGTCTCTCTCTGTCTCTCCCTTTGTCTCTCTCTCTGTCCTTCTCTCTGTCTCTCTGTTTGACTCTCTTTCTGTCTCTAACTCTCTGTGTTTGACTCTCTGTCTCTGTCTCTCTCTCTCTGTCTCTCTCTGTCTCTATCTTTGTTTCTGTCTCACTCTCTCCCTCTCTCTCTCTGTCTCTCTCTATCTCTTGCTCTGTCTCTTTCTCTGTCTCTCTCTGTCTGTCTCTCTGTCTCTCTCTCTGTCTCACTCTTTGTCTCTCTCTGTCTCTCTCTGTCTCTATCTCTGTCTCTCTCTGTCACGCTCTGTCTCTCTCTCTGTCTCTCTCTGTCTCTGTCTGTCTCTCTGTCTCTCTCTTTGTCTCTCTCTCTGTCTCACTCTTTGTCTCTCTCTCTCTCTCTGTCTCTATCTCTGTCTCTTTCTGTCTCCCTCTGTTTCTCTCTGTCTCTCTCTGTCTCTATCTGTCTCTCTCTTTGTCTCCCTCTGTCTCTATCTCTGTCTCTCTCTGTCTCTCTCTGTCTCTATCTGTGTCTCTCTCTGTCTCTCTCAGTCTCTCTCACTCTGTCTCTGTCTTTCTCTATCTCTCTCTTTCTCTCTGTCTCTCTCTGTATCTCTCTCTCTGTCTCTATCTTTGTCTCTCTCTGTCTCTCTCTGTCTCTCTCTGTCTCTCTCTGTGTCTCTCTCTGTCTCTCTCTGTATCTCTCTGTCTCTCTCTGTCTCGCTCTGTCTCTCTCTGTGTCTCTCTCTGTCTCTCTCTGTATCTCTCTGTCTCTCTCTGTCTTTCTCTTTGTCTCTGTCTCTCTCTGTCTCTCTCTCTGTCTCTCTCAATCTCTTTCACTCTGTCTCTGTCTCTCTCTGTCTTTCTCTTTGTCTCTGTCTCTCTCTTTGTCTCTCTCTGTGTCTCTTTCTGTCTCTCTCTATCTCTATCTCTGTCTCTTTCTGTCTCTCTCTGCATCTCTCCCTTTGTCTGTTTTCTGTCTCTCTGTCTCTCTTTCTGTCTCTCTCTGTGTATCACTCTGTCTCACTCTGTCTCTGTCTCTCTCTGTCTCTCTCTTTGTCGCTGTCTCTCTCTCGTCTCTCTCTGTGTCTTTCGTTGTCTCTATCTATCTCTCTCTGTCTCTTTCTGTCTCTCTCTTTCTCTCTCTGTCTCTCTCTGTCTCTCCTGTCTCTCTCTGTCTCTCTCTGTATCTCTTTGTCTTTCTCTGTGTCTCTCTCTCTGTGTCTCTCTCTGAGTCTCTCGCTGTCTCTCTATGTTTCTCTCTCTGTATGTCGCTGTTTCTCTCTGTCTCTCTCTATCACTCTCTCTGTCTCTCTCTATCTCTCTCTTTTGTCTCTTTTCTGTCTCTCTCTCTCTGTCTCTCTCTCTTTCTCTCTCTGTCTCTCTCTGTGTGTCTCTCTGTCTCTCTCTGTCTTTCTCTCTGTCTCTCTCTGTCTCTGTCTCTCTTTCTCTCTCTTTGTCTCTCTCTCTGTCTCTCTCTTTGTCTCTCTCTGTCTCTCTCTGTCTCTATCTCTGTCTCTCTCTGTCTCTCTGTCTCTCTCAATTTCTCTGTCTCTCTCTGTTTCTATCTCTCTCTGTCTCTCTCTTTGTCTCTGTGTCTCTCTCTGTCGCTCTCTGTCTCTCTCTTTCTCTCCCTTTGTCTCTCTCTCTCTGTCTCTCTCTCTGTCTCTCTGTTTGACTCTCTTTCTGTCTCTATCTCTCTCTATTTGACTCTCTGTCTCTGTCTCTCTCTAAGTCTCTCTCTGTCTCTATCTCTGTCTCTCTCTATCTCTCCCTCTCTCTCTCTGTCTCTCTCTGTCTCTTGCTCTGTCTCTCTGTCTCTCTCTGTCTCTGTCTGTCTCTCTGTCTCCCTCTTTGTCTCTCTCTCTGTCTCTCTGTTTGTCTCTCTCTGTCTCTCTCTGTCTCTATCTCTGTCTCTCTCTGTCACGCTCTGTCTCTCTCTCTGTCTCACTCTGTCTCTGTCTGTCTCTCTGTCTCTCTCTTTGTCTCCCTCTCTCTCACTCTCTGTCTCTATCTCTGTCTCTTTCTGTCTCCCTCTGTTTCTCTCTGTCTCTCTCTGTCTCTATCTCTGTCTCTCTATGTCACCCTCTATCTTTGTCTCTCTCTGTCTCATTCTCTCCCTCTCTCTCTCTGT
>NW_028227276.1:13288558-13291058 GCF_978045245.1 Mus caroli | reverse complement strand
TCTCTCTTTGTCTCTCTCTGTCTCTCTCTGTCTCTATCTCTGTCTCTCTCTGTCTCTCTGTCTCTCTCAATTTCTCTGTCTCTCTCTGTTTCTATCTCTCTCTGTCTCTCTCTTTGTCTCTGTGTCTCTCTCTGTCGCTCTCTGTCTCTCTCTCTGTCTCTCTCTTTCTCTCCCTTTGTCTCTCTCTCTGTCTCTCTCTCTGTCTCTCTGTTTGACTCTCTTTCTGTCTCTATCTCTCTCTATTTGACTCTCTGTCTCTGTCTCTCTCTAAGTCTCTCTCTGTCTCTATCTCTGTCTCTCTCTATCTCTCCCTCTCTCTCTCTGTCTCTCTCTGTCTCTTGCTCTGTCTCTCTGTCTCTCTCTGTCTCTGTCTGTCTCTCTGTCTCTCTCTTTGTCTCTCTCTCTGTCTCACTCTTTGTCTCTCTCTGTCTCTCTCTGTCTCTATCTCTGTCTCTCTCTGTCACGCTCTGTCTCTCTCTCTGTCTCACTCTGTCTCTGTCTGTCTCTCTGTCTCTCTCTTTGTCTCCCTCTCTCTCACTCTCTGTCTCTATCTCTGTCTCTTTCTGTCTCCCTCTGTTTCTCTCTGTCTCTCTCTGTCTCTATCTCTGTCTCTCTATGTCACCCTCTGTCTCTATCTTTGTCTCTCTCTGTCTCATTCTCTCCCTCTCTCTCTCTGTCTCTCTCTGTCTCTTGCTCTGTCACTCTATCTGTCTCTCTCAGTCTCTGTCTGTCTCTCTCTTTGTCTCTCTCTCTCTGTCTCACTCTTTGTCTCTCTCTGTATCTCTCTGTCTCTATCTCTGTCAATTTCTGTTTCCCTCTGTTTCTTTCTGTCTCTCTCTGTCTCTATCTCTGTCTCTCTGTCACGCTCTGTCTCTCTCTGTCTCTCTCTGTCTCTCTCTGTCTCTCTCTTTTTCTTTCTCTGTCTCTCTGTCTCTCTCTGTCTCTCTCTTTCCCTTTCTGTCTCATTCTCTGTCTCTCTCTGTCTCTATCTTAGTCTCTCTCTGTCTCCCTCTCTCCCTCTCTCTCTCTCTCTCTCTCTATGTCTCTCTCTCAGTCTCTGTCACTCTGTCTCTGTCTCTCTCTGTCTCTCTTCATCTCTGTCTCTCTCTCTGTCTCTCTCTGTGTCTTTCTCTGTCTCTCTCTATCTCTCTGTCTTTCTCTGTCTCTCTCTCTTTGTCTCTTTTCTGTCTCTCTCTCTCTGTCTCTCTCTGTCTCTCTCTCTTTCTCACTCTGTCACTCTCTGTGTCTCTCTCTGTCTCTCTCTGTCTCTATCTCTGTCTCTCTCTGTCTCTCTCTATTTATCTCTCTCTTTCTCTGACTATCTCTCTTTGTCTCTCTCTCTGTCTCTCTCTGTCTCTCTATGTCTCTCTCTGTGTATGTCTCTGTCTCTCTCTGTCTCTCTCTATCTCTCTCTGTCTCTCTCAGTCTCTCTCCCTCTGTCTCTGTCTCTCTCTGTCTCTCTCTTTGTCTCTGTGTCTCTCACTGTCCCTCTCTTTCTCTCTCTGTCTCTCTCTGTCTTTCCCTTTGTCTCTATCTTTCATTCTCTCTCTCTGTCTCTCTTTTTGACTCTCTTTCTGTCTCTGTCTCTCTCTGTCTATGTCTGTCTCTCTGTCTCTCTCTCAGTCTCTCTCTTTGTCTCTCTCTGTCTCTCTCAGTCTCTATCTCTGTCTCTCTCTGTCTCTCTCTGTCTATCTCTATTTCTCTGACTCTTTCTCTGTCTATCTCTCTGTGTCTCTCTCTGTCTCTCTCTCTGTCTCTCTCTGTCTCTTGCTCTGTCTCTCTGTCTCTCTCTGTCTCTGTCTGTCTCTCTGTCTCTCTCTTTGTCTCTCTCTCTCTGTCTCACTCTTTGTCTCTCTCTGTCTCTCTCTGTCTCTATCTCTGTCTCTCTCTGTCACGCTCTGTCTCTCTCTCTGTCTCTCTCTGTCTCTGTCTGTCTCTCTGTCTCTCTCTTTGTCTCTCTCTCTGTCTCACTCTTTGTTTCTCTCTCTCTCTCTCTGTCTCTATCAATGTCTCTTTCTGTCTCCCTCTGTTTCTCTCTGTCTCTCTCTGTCTCTATCTCTGTCTCTCTATGTCACACTCTGTCTCTATCTTTGTCTCTCTTTGTCTCATTCTCTCCCTCTCTCTCTCTGTCTCTCTCTGTCTCTTGCTCTGTCTCTCTGTCTCTCTCTGTCTCTGTCTGTCTCTCTGTCTCTCTCTTTGTATCTCTCTCTCTGTCTCACTCTTTGTCTCTCTCTGTATCTTTCTGTCTCTATCTCTGTCAATTTCTGTTTCCCTCTGTTTCTTTCTGTCTCTCTCTGTCTCTATCTCTGTCTCTCTGTCACGCTCTGTCTCTCTCTCTGTCTCTCTCTGTCTCTCTCTGTCTCTCTCTTTCCCTTTCTCTGTCTCTCTCTGTCTCTCTCTTTCCCTTTCTGTCTCTCTCTCTGTCTCTCTCTGTCTCTATCTTTGTCTCTCTCTGTCTCACTCTCTCTCTCTCTCTCTCTATGCCTCTCTCAGTCTCTGT
>NW_028227276.1:13263558-13273558 GCF_978045245.1 Mus caroli | reverse complement strand
CTTTGACTTTCTCTGGCTCTCTCTCTTTGCTCTCTCTCTGTCTCTCGATCTGTCTCTTTCTCTGTCTCTCTCTTTGTCTCTCTCTGTCACTCTCTCTCTCTGTCTCTCTCTGTCTCTTTCTGTCTCTCTCTCTGTCTCTCTCTGTCTCTCCCTGTCTCTATCTGTCTCTCCCTTTCTCTCCCTTCTCTCTCTGTATCTCTCTGTCTCTCTCTGTGTGTCTCTCTATGTCTCTCTGTATGTCTCTGTCTCTCTCTGTCTCTCGCTATATATCTCCCTGTCTCTCTCAGTCTCTCTCCCTCTGTCTCTGTCTCTCTCTGTCTCTCTCTCTTTGTCTCTGTCTCTCTCTCTTTGTCTCTGTCTCTCTCTCTGTCTCTCTCTGTGTCTCTCTCTGTCTCTCTCTGTCTCTCACTCTGTCTCTCTCTGTGTCTCTCTCTGTCTCTCTCTGTCTCTATCTCTGACTCTGTCTCTCTCTGTCTCTCTCTGTCTCTCTCTGTAACTCTCTATCTCTCTCTGTTTCTCTCTTCCTCTTTCTCTCTCTGTGTCTCTCTCTGTCTCTCTCTTTCTCTCCCTCTGTCTCTCTCTGTGTCTCTCTCTGTCTCTCTGGTCTCTATCTCTGTCTCTCTCTGTCTCTGTCTCTCTCTTTGTATCTCTCTTTCTCTCTCTTTGTCTCTCTCTGTCTCCCTCTCTGTATGTCTCTCTATTTGTCTCTCTATGACTCTCTCTGTATGTCTCTGTCTTTCTCTATCTCTCTCTCTGTCTCTCTCAGTCTCTCTCACTCTCTCTCTGTATTCTCTCTCTGTCTCTCTCTTTGTCTCTGTCTCTCTCTGTCTCTCTCTGTCTCTCTCTGTCTCTCTCTCTGTCTCTCTCTGTCTCTCCCTCTGTCTCTCTCAGTGTCTCTCTCTGTCCCTCTCTGTCTATCTCTGTCTCTGTCTGTCTCTCTCTGTCTCTCTCTCTTTCTCTCTCCGTCTCTCTCACTCTGTCTCTCTCTGTTTCTCTTTGTCTCTCTTTTTCTCTCTCCCTGTCTCTCTCTCTGTCTCTCTCTGTCTCTTACTGTGTCTCTCTGTCTCTCTCTGTCTCTCTCTGTCTCTCTCTCTGTCTCTCTCTGTGTCTCTCTTCGTCTCTCTTTGTCTCTATCTCTGTCTCTGTCTCTCTCTCTGTCTCTGTCTCTCTCTGTCTCTCAATCTATCTCTGTCTCTCTCTGTATCTCTCAGTCTCTCTCTTTGTCTCTCTTTGTTTCCCTCTCTGTCTCTCTCTGTGTCTCTCTCTGTCTCCCTATGTTTTTCTCTCTGTATGTCTCTGTCTCTCTCTGTCTCTCTCTCTGTCTCTCTCTGTCATTCTCTGTGTTTCTCTCTGTCTCTCCCTGTGTCTCTCTCTGTCTCTCTCTGTCTCTCTCTCTGTCTCTCTCTGTGTCTCTCTGTCTCTCTTTGTCTCTATCTCTGTCTCTCTCTGTCTCTCTCTCTGTCTCTGTCTCTCTCTTTCTCTCAATCTATCTCTGTCTCTCTCTGTCTCTCTCTGTATCTCTCTTTCTCTCTCTTTGTCTCTCTCTGTCTCCCTCTCTGTATATCTCTCTATTTTTCTCTCTATGTCTCTCTCTCTGTATGTCTCTGTCTCTCTCTGTCTCTCTCTCTGTCTCCCTCAGTCTCTCTCACTCTGTCTCTGTCTCTCTCTCTTTCTCTCTCTTTGTCTCTGTCTATCTATGTCTCTCTCTCTGTGTCTCTCTCTCTGTCTCTCTATGTCTCTCCCTCTGTCTCTCTCTGTGTCTCTCTCTGTCTCTATCTCTGTCTCTCTCTGTCTCTCTCTTTGTCTCTCTCTGTCTCTGACTGTCTCTGTCTGTATCTCCCTGTCTCTCTCTGTTTCTCCCTCTCTCTGTCTCTCTCTGTGTCTCTCTCTGTCTCTCTCTGTCTCTCTCTGTCTCTCTCTGTCTCTCTATGTCTCTCTCTCAGTCTCTCTCTGTCTCTCTCTGTATCTCTCTCTGTCTCTCTCTGTCTCTCTTTTTCTCTCTCTCTCTTTCTCTCTTTCTTTCTCTCTCTGTCTCTCTCTCCGTCTCTCTCTGTGTCTCTCTCTGTCTCTCTTTCTCTCTATCTCTGTCTCTCTCTGTCTCTCTCTCTGTATCTCTCTGTCTCTCTTATTGTTTCTCTCTGTCTCCCTCTCTCTGTCTCTGTGTCTCTCTCGGTCTCTCTATGTCTCTCTCTCTGTATGTCTCTGTCTCTCTCTGTCTCTCTCCGTGTCTCTCTCATTCTCTTTCTCTCTGTCTCTGTCTCTCTGTCTCTTTCTTCATCTCTGTCTCTCTCTGTCTCTCTCTGTGTCTCTGTCTCTCTCTCTCTGTTTCTCTCTGTGTCTCTCTCTCTCTCTTTGTCTCTGTCTTTGTCTCTCTCTGTCTCTCTCTGTGTCTCTCTCTGTGTTTCTCTCTGTCTCTCTCTCTTTGTCTCTCTCTGTTTCTCTCTTACTCTCTCTCTATTCTCTCTGTCTCTGTCTTTCTCTCTGTCTCTCTCTGGCTCTCTCTCTTTGTCTCTGTGTCTCTCTATCTGTCTCTTTCTCTGTCTCTCTCTTTGTCTCTCTCTGTCTCTCTCTGTCACTCTCTGTCTCTTTCTGTCTCTCTCTCTGTCTCTCTCTGTCTCTCTCTCTGTCTCTATCTGTCTCTTTCTCTGTCTCTCTCTGTATCTCTCTGTCTCTCTCTGTGTCTCTCTCTCTCTGTCTCTCTCTGTGTCTCTCTCTGTCTCTCTATGTCTCTATCTCTGTAGGTCTCTGACTCTCTCTGTCTCTCTCTCTGTCTCTCTCTGTCTCTCTCTCTGTTTCTCTCTGTTTCTCTCTATCTCTCTCTCATTATTTCTCTATCTCTCTCTTTAACTCTCTCTGTCTCCCTCTCTCTCTGTCTCTCTCTGTCTCTGTATGTCTCTCTCTCTGTATGTCTCTGACTCTTTCTGTCTCTCTCAGTCTCTCTCACTCTGTCTCTGTCTCTCTCTGTTTCTCCCTCTCTCTGTCTCTCTCTGTGTCTCTCTCTGTCTCTATATGTCTCTCTCTCTGTATGTCTCTGTCTCTCTCTGTCTCTTTCTCTCTATCTCTCTCTCAGTCTCTCTTATCTGTCTCTGTCTCTTTCTGTCTCTCTTTGTCTCTGTGTCTCTCTCTGTCGCTCTCTGTGCCTCTCTCTGTCTCTCTCTATCTCTCCCCCTGTCTCTCCCTTTCTCTCTCTCTGTTTCGCTATGTCTCTCTCTGTCTCTCTCCCTGTCTCTCTCTTTCTCTCTCTGTCTCTCACTCTGTCTCTCTCTGTCTCTCTCTCAGTCTCTCTCTGTCTCTATCTGTGTCTCTCTCTGTCTCTCTCTTTCTCTCTCTCTTTCTGTCTCTCTGTCTCTTTCTGTCTCTCTCTGTGTATCTCTGTGTCTCTCTCTGTCTCTCTCACTGTTTCTCTCTGTGTCTCTCTCTGTCTCTCTTTGTCTCTGTCTTTGTCTCTCTATGTCTCTCTCTCTGTCTCTCTCTGTCTCTCTCTGTCTCTCTGTCCCTGTTTGTCTCTCTCTGTCTCTCTCTCTGTATGTCTCTGTCTCTCTCTCTGTCTCTCTCAGTCTCTCTGATCTGTCTCTGTCTCCCTCTGTCTCTCTCTTTGTCTCTGTCTCTCTCTGTCTCTCCCTCTGTCTCTCTCTGTGTATCTCTATATCTCTCTGTCACTATCTCTGTCTCTCTCTGTCTCTCTCTCAGTCTCTCTCTGTCTCTATCTGTATCTCTCTCTGTCTGTCTCCCTTTTTCTCTCTCTCTCAGTCTCTCTCTGTCTCTCTCTGTATCTCTCTCTGTCTCTCTCTGTCTCCCTTTTTCTCTGTCTCCCTTTCTCTCTATCTCTGTCTCTCTCTGTCTCTCTCTCTGTATCTCTCTGTCTCTCTTATTGTTTCTCTCTGTCTCCATCTCTCTCTGTCTCTGTGTTTCTCTCGGTCTCTCTATGTCTCTCTCTCTGTATGTCTCTGTCTCTCTCTGTCTCTCTCCGTGTCTCTCTCATTCTCTCTCACTCTGTCTCTGTCTCTCTCTTCATCTCTGTCTCTCTCTGTCTCTCTCTGTCTCTCTCTCTGTATGTCTCTATCTCTTTCTCTGTCTCTCTCTGTCTCTCACTGTATCTCTCTGTCTCTCTCTCTGTCTCTCTCTGTCTGTCTCTCTCTGTGTCTCTCTCTGTCTCTATCTGTCTCTCTCTCTGTCTCTCTCTGTCTCTCCCTCTGTCTCTCTCTGTGTCTCTCTCTGTCCCTCTCTGTCTATCTCTGTCTCTCTCTGTCTCTCTCTGTCTCTCTCTGTCTCTCTCTCTTTCTCTCTCCGTCTCTCTCACTCTGTCTCTCTCTGTTTCTCTTTGTCTCTCTTTTTCTCTCTCCCTGTCTCTCTCTCTGTCTCTCTCTGTCTCTTACTGTGTCTCTCTGTCTCTCTCTGTCTCTCTCTGTCTCTCTCTCTGTCTCTCTCTGTGTCTCTCTTTGTCTCTCTTAGTCTCTATCTCTGTCTATCTCTGTCTCTCTCTCTGTCTCTGTCTCTCTCTGTCTCTCAATCTATCTCTGTCTCTCTCTGTCTCTCTCTGTATCTCTCAGTCTCTCTCTTTGTCTCTCTTTGTTTCCCTCTCTCTCTGTCTCTCTCTGTGTCTCTCTCTGTCTCCCTATGTTTTTCTCTCTGTATGTCTCTGTCTCTCTCTGTCTCTCTCTCTCTGTCTCTCTCTGTCATTCTCTGTGTTTCTCTCTGTCTCTCCCTGTGTCTCTGTCTCTCTTTGTCTCTATCTCTGTCTCTCTCTGTCTCTCTCTCTGTCTCTGTCTCTCTCTTTCTCTCAATCTATCTCTGTCTCTCTATGTCTCTCTCTGTATCTCTCTTTCTCTCTCTTTGTCTCTCTCTGTCTCCCTCTCTGTATATCTCTCTATTTGTCTCTCTATGTCTCTCTCTCTGTATGTCTCTGTCTCTCTCTGTCTCTCTCTGTCTCTCTCTCTGTCTCCCTCAGTCTCTCTCAGTCTGTCTCTGTCTCTCTCTCTGTCTCTCTCTTTGTCTCTGTCTCTCTCTGTCTCTCTCTCTGTGTCTCTCTCTCTGTCTCTCTATGTCTCTCCCTCTGTCTCTTTCTGTGTCTCTCTCTGTCTCTCTCTGTCTCTATCTCTGTCTCTCTCTGTCTCTATCTCTGTCTCTCTCTGTCTCTCTCTGTCTCTCTCTTTGTCTCTCTCTGCCTCTGTCTGTCTCTGTCTGTATCTCTCTGTCTCTCTCTGTTTCTCCCTCTCTCTGTATCTCTCTGTGTCTCTCTCTCTGTCTCTATATGTCTCTCTCTCTGTATGTCTCTGTCTCTCTCTGTCTCTTTCTCTCTATCTCTCTCTCAGTCTCTCTCCCTCTGTCTCTGTCTCTTTCTGTCTCTCTCTTTGTCTCTGTGTCTCTCTCTGTCGCTCTCTGTCTCTCTCTGTCTCTCTCTGTCTCTCCCTCTGTCTCACTGTCTCTCTCTCTGTTTCGCTATGTCTCTCTCTGTCTCTCTCCCTGTCTCTCTCTGTCTCTCTCTGTCTCTCACTCTGTCTCTCTCTGTCTCTCTCTCAGTCTCTCTCTGTCTCTATCTGTGTCTCTCTCTGTCTCTCTCTGTCTCTCTCTGTGTCTCTCTGTGTCTCTCTCTGTCTCTCTCTCTGTTTCTCTCTGTGTCTCTCTCTGTCTCTCTTTGTCTCTGTCTTTGTCTCTCTCTGTCAATCTCTCTGTCTCTCTCTGTCTCTCTCTGTCTCTCTGTCTCTGTCTGTCTCTCTCTGTCTCTCTCTCTGTATGTCTCTGTCTCTCTCTCTGTCTCTCTCAGTCTCTCTGATCTGTCTCTGTCCCTCTCTGTCTCTCTCTTTGTCTCTGTCTCTCTCTGTCTCTCCCTCTGTCTCTCTCTGTGTATCTCTATGTCTCTCTCTGTCACTATCTCTGTCTCTCTCTGTCTCTCTCTCAGTCTCTCTCTGTCTCTCTCTGTATCTCTTTCTGTCTCTCTCTGTCTCCCTTTTTCTCTCTCTCTCAGTCTCTCTCTGTCTCTCTCTGTATCTCTCTCTGTCTCTCTCTGTCTCCCTTTTTCTCTGTCTCTCTTTCTCTCTATCTCTGTCTCTCTCTGTATCTCTCTGTCTCTCTTATTGTTTCTCTCTGTCTCCCTCTCTCTCTGTCTCTGTGTCTCTCTCGGTCTCTCTATGTCTCTCTCTCTGTATGTCTCTGTCTCTCTCTGTCTCTCTCCGTGTCTCTCTCATTCTCTCTCACTCTGTCTCTGTCTCTCTCTTCATCTCTGTCTCTCTCTGTCTCTCTCTGTCTCTCTCTCTGTATGTCTCTGTCTCTTTCTCTGTCTCTCTCTGTCTCTCTCTGTATCTCTCTGTCTCTCTCTCTGCCTCTCTCTCTCTGTCTCTCTCTTTGTCTCTCTCTGTCTCTCTCTGTCTCTCTCTCTGTCTCTCTCTGTGTCTCTCTCTGTCTCCCTCTCTGTCTGTCTCTGTGTCTCTCTCGGTCTCTCTATGTCTCTCTCTCTGTATGTCTCTGTCTCTCTCTGTCTCTCTCCGTGTCTCTCTCATTCTCTCTCACTCTGTCTCTGTGTCTCTCTTCATCTCTGTCTCTCTCTGTCTCTCTCTGTGTCTCTGTCTCTCTCTCTGTTTCTCTCTGTGTCTCTCTCTGTCTCTCTTTGTCTCTGTCTTTGTCTCTCTCTGTCTCTCTCCGTGTCTCTCTCTGTCTCTCTCTATCTCTCTCTGTCTCTCTCTGTCCCTCTCTTTGTCTCTCTCTTTCTCTCTCTGTCTCTCTGTCTGTCTCTATATGTCTCTCTCTTTCTCTCTCTCCATCTCTCTCTCTCTGTGTATCTCTCTGTGTTTCTCTCTGTCTCTCTCTCTGTCTCTCTCTGTTTCTCTCTTTCTCTCTCTCTATTCTCTCTGTCTTTCTCTCTGTCTCTCTCTGGCTCTCTCTCTTTGTCTCTGTGTCTCTCTATCTGTCTCTTTCTCTTTCTCTCTCTTTGTCTCTCTCTGTCTCTCTCTGTCACTCTCTGTCTCTTTCTGTCTCTCTCTCTGTCTCTCTCTGTCTCTTTCTCTGTCTCTCTCTGTCTCTCTCTGTATCTCTCTGTCTCTCTCTGTGTCTCTCTGTGTCTCTCTCTCTGTCTCTCTCTGTGTCTCTCTCTGTCTCTCTATGTCTCTCTCTGTATGTCTCTGACTCTCTCTGTCTCTCTCTGTCTCTCTCTCTGTCTCTCTCTGTCTCTATATGACTCTCTCTCTTTCTCTCTCTGTCTCTCTCTATATCTCTCTGTCTCTCTCTGTGTCTCTCTCTGTCTCTCTTTGTCTCTATCTCTGTCTCTCTCTGTCTCTCTCTCTGTCTCTGTCTCTCTCTTTCTCTCAATCTATCTCTGTCTCTCTCTGTCTCTCTCTGTATCTCTCTTTCTCTCTCTTTGTCACTCTCTGTCTCCCTCTCTGTATATCTCTCTATTTGTCTCTCTATGTCTCTCTCTCTGTATGTCTCTGTCTCTCTCTGTCTCTCTCATTGTCTCCCTCAGTCTCTCTCACTCTGTCTCTGTCTCTCTCTCTGTCTCTCTCTCTGTATGTCTCTGTCTCTCTCTGTCTCTCTCTCTGTCTCCCTCAGTCTCTCTCACTCTGTCTCTGTCTCTCTCTCTGTCTCTCTCTTTGTCTCTGTCTCTCTCTGTCTCTCTCTCTGTGTCTCTCTCTCTGTCTCTCTATGTCTCTCCCTCTGTCTCTCTCTGTGTCTCTCTCTGTCTCTCTCTGTCTCTATCTCTGTCTCTCTCTGTCTCTCTCTGTCTCTCTCTTTGTCTCTCTCTGTCTCTGTCTGTCTCTGTCTGTATCTCTCTGTCTCTCTCTGTTTCTCCCTCTCTCTGTCTCTCTCTGTGTCTCTCTCTGTCTCTATATGTCTCTCTCTCTGTATGTCTCTGTCTCTCTCTGTCTCTTTCTCTCTATCTCTCTCTCAGTCTCTCTCATCTGTCTCTGTCTCTTTCTGTCTCTCTTTGTCTCTGTGTCTCTCTCTGTCTCTCTCTGTCTCTCTCTGTCTCTCTCTGTCTCTCTCTGTCTCTCCCTCTGTCTCTCTCTGTCTCTCTCTCTGTTTCGCTCTGTCTCTCTCCCTGTCTCTCTCTCTGTCTCTCTCTGTCTCTCACTCTGTCTCTCTCTGTCTCTCTCTCAGTCTCTCTCTGTCTCTATCTGTGTCTCTCTCTGTCTCTCTCTGTCTCTCTCTGTCTCTCTCTCTCTTTCTCTCTCTCTTTCTCTCTCTTTCTCTCTCTGTCTCTCTGTGTCTCTCTCTGTCTCTCTCTGTCTCTCTCTCTGTTTCTCTCTGTGTCTCTCTCTGTCTCTCTTTGTCTCTGTCTTTGTCTCTCTCTCTCTCTGTCTCTCTCTGTCTCTCTCTGTCTCTCTGTCTCTGTCTGTCTCTCTCTGTCTCTCTCTCTGTATGTCTCTGTCTCTCTCTCTGTCTCTCTCAGTCTCTCTGATCTGTCTCTGTCTCTCTCTGTCTCTCTCTTTGTCTCTGTCTCTCTCTGTCTCTTTCTCTGTCTCTCTCTGTGTATCTCTATGTCTCTCTCTGTCACTATCTCTGTCTCTCTCTGTCTCTCTCTCAGTCTCTCTCTGTCTCTCTCTGTATCTCTCTCTGTCTCTCTTTTTCTCTCTCTCTCTTTCTCTCTCTCTTTCTCTCTCTGTCTCTCTCTCTGTCTCTCTCTGTGTCTCTCTCTGTCTCTCTTTCTCTCTATCTCTGTCTCTCTCTGTCTCTCTCTCTGTATCTCTCTGTCTCTCTTATTGTTTCTCTCTGTCTCCCTCTCTCTCTGTCTCTGTGTCTCTCTCAGTCTCTCTATGTCTCTCTCTCTGTATGTCTCTGTCTCTCTCTGTCTCTCTCCGTGTCTCTCTCATTCTCTTTCTCTCTGTCTCTGTCTCTCTGTCTCTCTCTTCATCTCTGTCTCTCTCTGTCTCTCTCTGTGTCTCTGTCTCTCTCTCTCTGTTTCTCTCTGTGTCTCTCTCTGTCTCTCTCTATCTCTCTCTGTCTCTCTCTGTCCCTCTCTTTGTCTCTCTCTTTCTCTCTCTGTCTCTCTGTCTGTCTCTATATGTCTCTCTCTTTCTCTCTCTCCTTCTCTCTCTCTGTGTGTCTCTCTCTGTGTTTCTCTCTGTCTCTCTCTCTGTCTCTCTGTTTCTCTCTTTCTCTCTCTCTATTCTCTCTGTCTCTGTCTTTCTCTCTGTCTCTCTCTGGCTCTCTCTCTTTGTCTCTGTGTCTCTCTATCTGTCTCTTTCTCTGTCTCTCTCTTTGTCTCTCTCTGTCTCTCTCTGTCACTCTCTGTCTCTTTCTGTCTCTCTCACTGTCTCTCTCTGTCTCTCTCTCTGTCTCTATCTGTCTCTTTCTCTGTCTCTCTCTGTCTCTCTCTGTATCTCTCTGTCTCTCTCTGTGTCTCTCTCTCTCTGTCTCTCTCTGTGTCTCTCTCTGTCTCTCTATGTCTCTATCTCTGTATGTCTCTGACTCTCTCTGTCTCTCTCTCTGTCTCTCTCTGTCTCTCTCTCTGTTTCTCTCTGTTTCTCTCTATCTCTCTCTCATTATTTCTCTATCTCTCTCTTTGACTCTCTCTGTCTCCCTCTCTCTCTGTCTCTCTATGTCTCTCTCTCTGTATGTCTCTGACTCTCTCTGTTTCTCTCAGTCTCTCTCACTCTGTCTCTGTCTCTCTCTGTTTCTCCCTCTCTCTGTCTCTCTCTGTGTCTCTCTCTGTCTCTATATGTCTCTCTCTCTGTATGTCTCTGTCTCTCTCTGTCTCTTTCTCTCTATCTCTCTCTCAGTCTCTCTCATCTGTCTCTGTCTCTTTCTGTCTCTCTTTGTCTCTGTGTCTCTCTCTGTCGCTCTCTGTGCCTCTCTCTGTCTCTCTCTATCTCTCTCTCTGTCTCTTTCTTTCTTTCTCTGTCTCTCTCTCTTTGTATCTTTTCTGTCTCTCTCTGTGTTTCTCTCTGTCTCTCTCTGTATCTCTCTCTCTTTCTGTCTCTCTCTGTCTCCCTTTCTGTCTCTCACTGTGTCTCTCTCTGTCTCTCTCTGTCTCTCTCTGTGTGTCTGTCTCTTTCTCTGTCTCTCT